>NC_133535.1:6766188-7115539 GCF_048544455.1 Silene latifolia | reverse complement strand
TTGGTACTCAAACTTTGCGTGGCCGCTTTATCGACCCAGGAAATTTCTATGTGATTTCAGGAGAATTTTGTTAGGGACCCCAGGAATCCCCGAAAAACCGTGTATTATACACTCCAATTCGGCCGTTCGGAAGGTAAACAGGACCTGTTTCCTTTTCTCCTGTTTTTCAATCACGCGTCCGAGCTCATTTCAGGAATCAACTTTGTTCGATTTGGAATCAACTGTTCGATTTGACCTCAAATAACGAGCTTTAACACATTTTCACGATATTCAGGAGTTTGGCGAATCTTTGGTTTGTGGCACACCGGTACCCCCAAATGTCTTCCTTTGGTGGTCAAATTTTGCGTGGCCGCTTTATCTAACCCGAGGAACTTTCTATGTGATTTCCGGAGAATTTTGTTCAGGGACCCCGTAATCCCGAAAAACCGTGTATTATACACTTCAATTTTTCACCGTTCGGATGGTAAATCGGACCAGTTTCATTTTCTCTCTGTTTTTCAATCACGCGTCCGAGCTCATTTGGAATTAACATTGTTCGATTTCAGGAATCAACTTGTTCGATTTGACCTCAAATAACGAGTTTTAACACATTTTTCACTATAATCCGAGTTTGGCGAATCTTTGTTTTTGGCACACTGGCACCCCCAAATGTCTTCCGTTGGTGCTCAAACTTTGCGTGGCCGCTTTATCGACCCGAGGAACTTTCTATGTGATTTGTGGAGAATTTTGTTCCGGGACCTCGGAATCTTGAAAAACCGTGTATTATACACTTCAATTTCGGCCGTTCGAAGGTCGTCCGGACCCTGTTTCTTTTTCTCCTGTTTTTCAATCACGCGCCCGAGCTCATTACGAGGAATCAACTGTGTTCGATTTTGACCTCAAATAACGAGTTTTAACACATTTTTCACGATAATCAGGAGTTTGGCGAATGCTAGTTTGCGGCTTTACCGGCACCCCAAATGTCTTCCGTTGGTGCTCAAACTTTGCGTGGCCGCTTTATCGACCCGAGGAACTTTCTATGTGATTTGTGGAGAATTTTATTAGGGACCTCGGAATCTGAAAAACCGTGTATTATACACTTCAATTTCGGCCGTTCGGAAGGTCATACTAGGACCTGTTTCTTTTTTCTCCTGTTTTTCAATCACGCGTCCAAGCTCATTTCAGAATCAACCTGTTCGATTTTGACCTCAAATAACGAGTTTTAACACATTTTCACGATAATCAGGAGTTTGGCGAATCTTTGGTTTGTGGCACACCGGCACCTCAAATGTCTTCCGTTGGTACTCAAACTTTGCGTGGCCGCTTTATCGGACCCGAGGAACTTTCTATGTGATTTGGGAGAATTTTGTTAGGGACCTCTGAGTTCTGAAAACCGTGTATTATACACTTCAATTTCAGCCGTTCGGAAGGTCGTACCGGACCCTGTTTCTTTTTCTCCCTGGTTTTTAATCACGCATCCGAGCTCATTTCAAGAATCAACCTGTTCAAATTCAGCCTCAAATAACGAGATTTAACACATTTTTTCACGATAATCCGAGTTTCGGCGAATGCTAGTTTGCGGCTTACCAGCACCCCCAAATGTCTTCCGTTGGTGCTCAAACTTTGAGTGGCCGCTTTATCTGACCCGAGTAACTTTCTATGTGATTTCCGGAGAATTTTGTTCCGGGACCCCGGAATCCCGAAAAACCGTGTATTATACACTTCAATTTCAGCCGTTCGGAATGTCGTACCGGACCCTGTTTCTCTTTCTCCCTGTTTTCAATCACGCGTCCGAGCTCATTTCAGGAATCAACCTGTTCGATTTCAGGAATCAACCTGTTCGATTTCAGCCTCAAATAACGAGTTTTAACACATTTTTCACGATAATCCGAGTTTCGACGAATGCTGGTTTGTGGCACACTGGCACCCCCAAATGTCTTCCGTTGATGCTCAAACTTTGCGTGGCTGCTTTATCTGACCCGAGGAACTTTCTATGTGATTTGTGGAGAATTTTGTTCCGGGACCTCGGAATCCTGAAAATTCGTGTATTATACACTTCAATTTCAGCCGTTCGGAAGGTCGTACCGGACCCTGTTTCTTTTTCTCCCTGTTTTTCAATCACGCATCCGAGCTCATTTCAAGAATCAACCTGTTCGAATTCAGCCTCAAATAACGAGATTTAACACATTTTTCACGATAATCCGAGTTTCAGCGAATGCTGGTTTGTGGCACACCGGCACCTCCAAATGTCTTCCGTTGGTGCTCAAACTTTGCGTGGCCGCTTTATCTGACCCGAGTAACTTTCTATATGATTTCCGAAGAATTTTAATTCGGGACCCCGGAATCCCGAAAATTCGTGTATTATACACTCCAATTTCAGCCGTCCGGAAGGTCGTACCGGACCCTGTTCCCTTTTCTCCCTGTTTTTCAATCACGTGTCCGACCTCATTTCAGGAATCAACCTGTTCGATTTCAGGAATCAACCTGTTCGATTTCAGCCTCAAATAACGAGCTTTAACACATTTTTCACGATAATCCGAGTTTCGGCGAATGCTGGTTTGTGGCACAACGGCACCCCAAATGTCTTCCTTTGGTGGTCAAATTTTGCGTGGCCGCTTTATCTGACCCGAGGAACTTTCTATGTGATTTCCGGAGAATTTTGTTCCGGGACCCCGTAATCCCGAAAAACCGTGTATTTATACACTTCAATTTCAGCCGTTCGGATGGTCGTACCGGACCCAGTTTCATTTTCTCTCTGTTTTTCAATCACGCGTCCGAGCTCATTTCCGGAATTAACCTGTTCGATTTCAGGATTCAACCTGTTCGATTTCAGCCTCAAATAACGAGTTTTAACACATTTTTCACGATAATCCGAGTTTCGGCGAATGCTGGTTTGTGGCACACCGGCACCCCCAAATGTCTTCCGTTGGTGCTCAAACTTTGCGTGGCCGCTTTATCTGACCCGAGGAACTTTCTATGTGATTTGTGGAGAATTTTGTACCGGGACCTCGGAATCCTGAAAAACCGTGTATTATACACTTCAATTTCAGCCGTTCGGAAGGTCGTGCGGACCCTGTTTCTTTTTCTCCTGTTTTTCAATCACGCGTCCGAGCTTATTTCAGGAATCAACCTGTTCGATTTTGACCTCAAATAACGAGCTTTAACACATTTTTCACGATAATCCGAGTTTCGGCGAATGCTAGTTTGCGGCTTACCGGCACCCCCAAATGTCTTCCGTTGGTGCTCAAACTTTGCGTGGCCGCTTTATCTGACCCGAGGAACTTTCTATGTGATTTGTGGAGAATTTTGTTCCGGGACCTCGGAATCCTGAAAAACCGTGTATTATACACTTCAATTTCCGTAGTTCGAAGGTCGTACAGGACCTGTTTCTTTTTCTCCTGTTTTTCAATCACGCGCCCGAGCTCATTACGAGGAATCAACCTGTTCGATTTCAGCCTCAAATAACGAGCTTTAACACATTTTTCACGATAATCGAGTTTCGGCGAATGCTAGTTTGCGGCTTACCGGCACCCCCAAATGTCTTCCGTTGGTGCTCAAACTTTGCGTGGCCGCTTTATCTGACCGAGGAACTTTCTATGTGATTTGTGGAGAATTTTATTAGGGACCTCGGAATCCTGAAAAACCGGGTATTATACACTTCAATTTCAGCCGTTCGGAAGGTCATACCGGACCCTGTTTCTTTTTCTCCCTGTTTTTCAATCACGCGTCCAAGCTCATTTCAGGAATCAACCTGTTCGATTTCAGCCTCAAATAACGAGTTTTTACACATTTTCACGATAATCCGAGTTTCGGCGAATGCTGGTTTGTGGCACACCGGCACCTCCAAATGTCTTCCGTTGGTACTCAAACTTTGCGTGGCCGCTTTATCTGACCCAAGGAAATTTCTATGTGATTTCAGGAGAATTTTGTTCCGGGACCCCGGAATCCCGAAAAACCGTATATTATACACTCCAATTTTAGCCGTTCGGAAGGTCGTACCGGACCCTGTTTCCTTTTCTCTCTGTTTTTCAATCACGCGTCCTTCCTCATTTCAGGAATCAACCTTTTCGATTTCAGGAATCAACCTGTTCGATTTCAGCCTCAAATAACGAGCTTTAACACATTTTTCACGATAATCCGAGTTTCGGCGAATGCTGGTTTGTGGCACACCGGCACCCCCAAATGTCTTCCTTTGGTGGTCAAATTTTGCGTGGCCGCTTTATCTGACCCGAGGAACTTTCTATGTGATTTCCGGAGAATTTTGTTCCGGGACCCCGTAATCCCGAAAAACCGTGTATTATACACTTCAATTTCAGGCATTCGCATGGTCGTACCGGACCCAGTTTCATTTTCTCTCTGTTTTTCAATCACGCGTCCGAGCTCATTTCCGGAATCAACCTGTTCGATTTCAGCCTCAAATAACGAGTTTTAACACATTTTTCACTATAATCCGAGTTTCGGCGAATCTTTGGTTTGTGGCACTGGCAAGCACCTCCAAATGTCTTCCGCTGGTGCTCAAACTTTGCGTGGCCGCTTTATATGACCCGAGGAACTTTCTATGTGATTTGTGGAGAATTTTGTTCCGGGACCTCGGAATCCTGAAAAACCGTGTATTATACACTACAATTTCAGCCGTTCGGAAGGTCGTACCGGACCCTGTTTCCTTTTGTCCCTGTTTTTCAATCACGCGTTCGACCTCATTTCAGGAATCAACCTGTTCGATTTCAGCCTCAAATAACGAGCTTTAACACATTTTTCACGATATTCCGAGTTTCGGCGAATACTGGTTTGTGGCACACCGGTACCCCCAAATGTCTTCCTTTGGTGGTCAAATTTTGCGTGGCCGCTTTATCTGACTCGAGGAACTTTCTATGTGATTTCCGGAGAATTTTGTTCCGGGACCCCGTAATCCCGAAAAACCGTGTATTATACACTTCAATTTCAGCCGTTCGGAAGGTCGTACCGGACCCTGTTTCTTTTTCTCCCTGTTTTTCAATCACGCGTCCAAGCTCATTTCAGGAATCAACTGATTTCCGATTCGACCTCAAATAACGAGTTTTAACACATTTTCACGATAATCCGAGTTTCGGCGAATGCTGGTTTGTGGCACACAGGCACCTCCAAATGTCTTCCGCTGGTACTCAAACTTTGCGTGGCCGCTTTATCTGACCCGAGGAAATTTCTATGTGATTTCAGGAGAATTTTGTTCCGGGACCCCGGAATCCCGAAAGACCGTATATTATACACTTTAATTTCAGCCGTTCGGAAGGTCGTACCGAAACCCTGTTTCTTTTTCTCCCTGTTTTTTAATCACGTGTCCAAGCTCATTTCAGGAATCAACCTGTCCGATTTCAGCCTCAAATAACGAGTTTTAACACATTTTTCACGATAATCCGAGTTTCGGCGAATGCTGGTTTGTGGCACACCGGCACCTCCAAATGTCTTCCGTTGGTACTCAAACTTTGCGTGGCCGCTTTATCTGACCCGAGGAAATTTCTATGTGATTTCAGGAGAATTTTGTTCCGGGACCCCGGAATCCCGAAAAACCGTGTATTATACACTCCAATTTCAGCCGTTCGGAAGGTCGTACCGGACCCTGTTTCCTTTTCTCCCTGTTTTTCAATCACGCGTCCGACCTCATTTCAGGAATCAACCTGTTCGATTTCAGGAATCAACCTGTTCGATTTCAGCCTCAAATAACGAGCTTTAACACATTTTTCACGATATTCCGAGTTTCGGCGAATGCTGGTTTGTGGCACACCGGCACCCCCAAATGTCTTCCTTTGGTGGTCAAATTTTGCGTGGCCGCTTTATCTAACCCGAGGAACTTTCTATGTGATTTCCGGAGAATTTTGTTCCGGGACCCCGTAATCCCGAAAAACCGTGTATTATACACTTCAATTTCAGCCGTTCGGATGGTCGTACCGGACCCAGTTTCATTTTCTCTCTGTTTTTCAATCACGCGTCCGAGCTCATTTCTGGAATTAACCTGTTCGATTTCAGGAATCAACTTGTTCGATTTCAGCCTCAAATAACGAGTTTTAACACATTTTTCACTATAATCCGAGTTTCGGCGAATGCTGGTTTGTGGCACACCGGCACCCCCAAATGTCTTCCGTTGGTGCTCAAACTTTGCGTGGCCGCTTTATCTGACCCGAGGAACTTTCTATGTGATTTGTGGAGAATTTTGTTCCGGGACCTCGGAATCCTGAAAAACCGTGTATTATACACTTCAATTTCAGCCGTTCTGAAGGTCGTACCGGACCCTGTTTCTTTTTCTCCCTGTTTTTCAATCACGCGCCCGAGCTCATTACAGGAATCAACCTGTTCGATTTCAGCCTCAAATAACGAGCTTTAACACATTTTTCACGATAATCCGAGTTTCGGCGAATGCTAGTTTGCGGCTTACCGGCACCCCCAAATGTCTTCCGTTGGTGCTCAAACTTTGCGTGGCCGCTTTATCTGACCCGAGGAACTTTCTATGTGATTTGTGGAGAATTTTATTCCGGGACCTCGGAATCCTGAAAAACCGTGTATTATACACTTCAATTTCAGCCGTTCGGAAGGTCATACCGGACCCTGTTTCTTTTTCTCCCTGTTTTTCAATCACGCGTCCAAGCTCATTTCAGGAATCAACCTGTCCGATTTCAACCTCAAATAACGAGTTTTAACACATTTTCACGATAATCCGAGTTTCGGCGAATGCTGGTTTGTGGCACACCGGCACCTCCAAATGTCTTCCGTTGGTACTCAAACTTTGCGTGGCCGCTTTATCTGACCCGAGGAAATTTCTATGTGATTTCAGGAGAATTTTGTTCCGGGACCCCGGAATCCCGAAAAACCGTATATTATACACTCCAATTTTAGCCGTTCGGAAGGTAAATGACAGGACCTGTTTCCTTTTTCTCCTGTTTTTCAATCACGCGTCCTTCCTCATTTCAGGAATCAACTTTGTTCGATTTGGGAATCAACTTTGTTCGATTTCGGGAATCAACTTTGTTCGATTTCAGCCTCAAATAACGAGCTTTAACACATTTTTCACGATATTCCGAGTTTCGGCGAATGCTGGTTTGTGGCACACCGGCACCCCCAAATGTCTTCCTTTCTTGGTCAAATTTTGCGTGGCCGCTTTATCTGACCCGAGGAACTTTCTATGTGATTTCCGGAGAATTTTGTTAGGGACCCGTAATCCAGAAAAAACCGTGTATTATACACTTCAATTTCAGGCGTTCGCATGCTCGTACCGGACCCAGTTTCATTTTCTCTCTGTTTTTCAATCACGCGTCCGAGCTCATTTCCGGAATCAACCTGTTCGATTTCAGCCTCAAATAACGAGTTTTAACACATTTTTCACTATAATCCGAGTTTCGGCGAATGCTGGTTTGTGGCACACCGGCACCTCCAAATGTCTTCCGCTGGTGCTCAAACTTTGCGTGGCCGCTTTATCTGACCCGAGGAACTTTCTATGTGATTTGTGGAGAATTTTGTTCCGGGACCTCGGAATCCTGAAAAACCGTGTATTATACACTTCAATTTCAGCCGTTCGGAAGGTCGTACCGGACCCTGTTTCCTTTTGTCCCTGTTTTTCAATCACGCGTTCGACCTCATTTCAGAATCAACTGATTTCGATTTCAGCCTCAAATAACGAGCTTTAACACATTTTTCACGATATTCCGAGTTTCGGCGAATGCTGGTTTGTGGCACACCGGTACCCCCAAATGTCTTCCTTTGGTGGTCAAATTTTGCGTGGCCGCTTTATCTGACTCGAGGAACTTTCTATGTGATTTCCGGAGAATTTTGTTCCGGGACCCCGTAATCCCGAAAAACCGTGTATTATACACTTCAATTTCAGCCGGTCGGAAGGTCGTACCAGGACCCTGTTTCTTTTTCTCTCCTGTTTTTCAATCACGCGTCCGAGCTCATTACGAGGAATCAACTTTGTTCGATTTCAGCCTCAAATAACGAGCTTTAACGCATTTTTCACGATAATCCGAGTTTCGGCGAATGCTAGTTTGCGGCTTACCGGCACCCCCAAATGTCTTCCGTTGGTGCTCAAACTTTGAGTGGCCGCTTTATCTGACCCGAGGAAATTTCTATGTGATTTGTGGAGAATTTTGTTCCGGGACCTCGAAATCCTGAAAAACCGTGTATTATACAATTCATTTTCAGCCGTTCGGAAGGTCGTACCGGACCCTGTTTCTTTTTCTCCTGTTTTTCAATCACGCGTCCGAGCTCATTTCGGGAATCAACTTCGATTTCGATTTGACTTCAAATAACGAGTTTTAACACATTTTTCACGATAATCAGGAGTTTCGGCGAATCTTTGGTTTGTGGCACACAGGCACCTCCAAATGTCTTCCTTTGGTACTCAAACTTTGCGTGGCCGCTTTATCTGACCCGAGGAAATTTCTATGTGATTTGAGGAGAATTTTGTTCAGGGACCCGAATCCGAAAACCGTGTATATTATACACTTTAATTTCGGCCGTTCGGAAGGTCGTCCGAAACCTGTTTCTTTTTCTCCTGTTTTTTAATCACGTGTCCAAGCTCATTTCAGGAATCAACTTTGTTCGATTTGACCTCAAATAACGAGTTTTAACACATTTTTCACGATAATCAGAGAGTTTCGGCGAATTTGGTTTGTGGCACACCGGCACCTCCAAATGTCTTCCGTTGGTACTCAAACTTTGCGTGGCCGCTTTCTCTGACCCGAGGAAATTTCTATGTGATTTGTGGAGAATTTTGTTCGGGACCCCAGAATCCGAAAAACCGTGTATTATACACTCCAATTTCGGCCGTTCGGAAGGTCGTGTTTTAGGACCTGTTTCCTTTTCTCCCTGTTTTTCAATCACGCGTCCGACCTCACTTCAGGAATCAACTTTGTTCGATTTGGAATCAACCTGTTCGATTTGACCTCAAATAACGAGCTTTAACACATTTTTCACGATAATCGAGTTTCGGCGAATTTTGGTTTGTGGCACACCGGCACCCCCAAATGTCTTCCTTTGGTGGTCAAATTTTGCGTGGCCGCTTTATCTAACCCGAGGAACTTTCTATGTGATTTTCGGAGAATTTTGTTCGGGACCCGTAATCCGAAAAACCGTGTATTATACACTTCAATTTCAGCCGTTCGGATGGTAAATCAGGACCAGTTTCATTTTCTCTCTGTTTTTCAATCACGCGTCCGAGCTCATTTTCGGAATTAATGTTCGATTTCGGGAATCAACTTGTTCGATTTGACCTCAAATAACGAGTTTTAACACATTTTTCACTATAATCCGAGTTTCGGCGAATGCTGGTTTGTGGCACACCGGCACCCCCAAATGTCTTCCGTTGGTACTCAAACTTTGCGGGGCCGCTTTATCTGACATGATGAACTTTCTATGTTATTTTCGGAGAATTTTATTCCGGGACCTCGGAATCCTGAAAAACCGTGTATTATACACTTCAATTTCAGCCGTTCGGAAGGTCATACCGGACCCTGTTTCTTTTTCTCCCTGTTTTTCAATCACGCGTCCAAGCTCATTTCAGGAATCAACCTATCCGATTTCAACCTCAAATAACGAGTTTTAACACATTTTCACGATAATCCGAGTTTCGGCGAATGCTGGTTTGTGGCACACCGGCACCTCCAAATGTCTTCCGTTGGTACTCAAACTTTGCGTGGCCGCTTTATATGACCCGAGGAACTTTCTATGTGATTTGTGGAGAATTTTGTTCCGGGACCCCGGAATCCCGAAAAACCGTATATTATACACTCCAATTTTAGCCGTTCGGAAGGTCGTACCGGACCCTGTTTCCTTTTCTCCCTGTTTTTCAATCACGCGTCCTTCCTCATTTCAGGAATCAACCTGTTCGATTTCAGGAATCAACCTGTTCGATTTCAGCCTCAAATAACGAGCTTTAACACATTTTCACGATATTAGGAGTTTCGGCGAATCTTTGGTTTGTGGCACACCGGCACCCCAAATGTCTTCCTTTCGTGGTCAAATTTTGCGTGGCCGCTTTATCTGCCCGAGGAACTTTCTATGTGATTTCCGGAGAATTTTGTTCAGGGACCCTGTAATCCCGAAAACCGTGTATTATACACTTCAATTTGGCGTTCGCATGGTCGTACGGACCAGTTTCATTTTCTCTCTTTTTTTCAATCACGCGTCCGAGCTCATTTCGGAATCAACCTGTTCGATTTCAGCCTCAAATAACGAGTTTTAACACATTTTCACTATAATCAGGAGTTTCGGCGAATTTGGTTTTGGCACACCGGCACCTCCAAATGTCTTCCGTTGGTGCTCAAACTTTGCGTGGCCGCTTTATCGGACCCGAGGAACTTTCTATGTGATTTCTGGAGAATTTTGTTCGGGACCTCGGAATCCTGAAAAACCGTGTATTATACACTTCAATTTCAGCCGTTCGGAAGGTCGTACCGGACCCTGTTTCCTTTTGTCCCTGTTTTTCAATCACGCGTTCGACCTCATTTCAGGAATCAACCTGTTCGATTTCAGCCTCAAATAACGAGCTTTAACACATTTTTCACGATATTCCGAGTTTCGGCGAATCTTTGGTTTTGGCACACCGGTACCCCCAAATGTCTTCCTTTGGTGGTCAAATTTTGCGTGGCCGCTTTATCTGACACGAGGAACTTTCTATGTGATTTCCGGAGAATTTTGTTCCGGGACCCCGTAATCCCGAAAAACCGTGTATTATACACTTCAATTTCAAACGTTCGGAAGGTCGTAAATGAGGACCCTGTTTCTTTTTCTCCTGTTTTTCAATCACGCGTCCGAGCTCATTACGAGGAATCAACTTTGTTCGATTTCGAGCCTCAAATAACGAGCTTTAACGCATTTTTCACGATAATCAGGAGTTTCGGCGAATGCTAGTTTGCGGCTTACCGGCACCCCCAAATGTCTTCCGTTGGTGCTCAAACTTTGAGTGGCCGCTTTATCGACCGAGGAAATTTCTATGTGATTTGTGGAGAATTTTGTTAGGGACCTCGAAATCTGGAAAAACCGTGTATTATACAATTCATTTTCACCGTTCGGAAGGTAAATGGGACCTGTTTCTTTTTCTCCTGTTTTTCAATCACGCGTCCGAGCTCATTTCAGGAATCAACTTTGTCCGATTTGACTTCAAATAACGAGTTTTAACACATTTTCACGATAATCCGAGTTTCGGCGAATTCTGGTTTGTGGCACACCGGCACCTCCAAATGTCTTCCGTTGGTACTCAAACATTGCGTGGCCGCTTTCTCGACCCGAGGAAATTTCTATGTGATTTTGGAGAATTTTGTTCGGGACCCGGAATCCCGAAAAACCGTATATTATACACTTCAATTTCAGCCGTTCGGAAGGTCGTCGGACCCTGTTTCTTTTTCTCCTGTTTTTAATCACGTGTCCAAGCTCATTTCAAGAAATCAACGATTTCGTCCGATTTTTGACCTCAAATAACGAGTTTTAACACATTTTTCACGATAATCCGAGTTTCGGCGAATGCTGGTTTGTGGCACACCGGCACCTCCAAATGTCTTCCGTTGGTACTCAAACTTTGCGTGGCCGCTTTATCTGACTCGAGGAAATTTCTATGTGATTTCAGGAGAATTTTGTTCCGGGACCCCGGAATCCCGAAAAACCGTGTATTATACACTCCAATTTCAGCCGTTCGGAAGGTCGTACCGGACCCTGTTTCCTTTTCTCCCTGTTTTACAATCACGCGTCCGACCTCATTTCAGGAATCAACCTGTTCGATTTCAGGAATCAACCTGTTCGATTTCAGCCTCAAATAACGAGCTTTAACACATTTTTCACGATATTAGAGTTTCGGCGAATCTTTGGTTTGTGGCACACTTGGCACCCCCAAATGTCTTCCTTTGGTGGTCAAATTTTGCGTGGCCGCTTTATCTAACCCGAGGAACTTTCTATGTGATTTCCGGAGAATTTTGTTCCGGGACCCCGTAATCCCGAAAAACCGTGTATTATACACTTCAATTTCAGCCGTTCGGATGGTCGTACCGGACCCAGTTTCATTTTCTCTCTGTTTTTCAATCACGCGTCCGAGCTCATTTCTGGAATTAACCTGTTCGATTTCAGAAATCAACTTGTTCGATTTCAGCCTCAAATAACGAGTTTTAACACATTTTTCACGATAATCCGAGTTTCGGCGAATGCTAGTTTGTGGCACACCGGCACCCCCAAATGTCTTCCGTTGGTGCTCAAACTTTGCGTGGCCGCTTTATCTGACCCGAGGAACTTTCTATGTGATTTGTGGAGAATTTTGATCCGGGACCTCGGAATCCTGAAAAACCGTGTATTATACACTTCAATTTCAGCCGTTCTGAAGGTCGTACCGGACCCTATTTCTTTTTCTCCCTGTTTTTCAATCACGCGCCCGAGCTCATTACAGGAATCAACCTGTTCGATTTCAGCCTCAAATAACGAGCTTTAACACATTTTTCACGATAATCCGAGTTTCGGCGAATGCTAGTTTGCGGCTTACCGGCACCCCCAAATGTCTTCCGTTGGTGCTCAAACTTTGCGTGGCCGCTTTATCTGACCCGAGGAACTTTCTATGTGATTTGTGGAGAATTTTATTCCGGGACCTCGGAATCCTGAAAAACCGTGTATTATACACTTCAATTTCAGCCGTTCGGAAGGTCATACCGGACCCTGTTTCTTTTTCTCCCTGTTTTTCAATCACGCGTCCAAGCTCATTTCAGGAATCAACCTGCCGATTTCAACCTCAAATAACGAGTTTTAACACATTTTTCACGATATTCCGAGTTTCGGCAAATGCTGGTTTGTGGCACACCGGCACCCCCAAATGTCTTCCTTTGGTGGTCAAATTTTGCGTGGCCGCTTTATCTGACCCGAGGAACTTTCTATGTGATTTCCGGAGAATTTTGTTAGGGACCCGTAATCCCGAAAAACCGTGTATTATACACTTCAATTTCGGCCGTTCGGAAGGTAAATCAGGACCCTGTTTCTTTTTCTCCTGTTTTTCAATCACGCGTCCGCCTCATTACGAGGAATCAACTTTGTTCGATTTGACCTCAAATAACGAGCTTTAACGCATTTTTCACGATAATCCGAGTTTCGGCGAATGCTAGTTTGCGGCTTACCGGCACCCCCAAATGTCTTCCGTTGGTGCTCAAACTTTGAGTGGCCGCTTTATCTGACCCGAGGAACTTTCTATGTGATTTGTGGAGAATTTTGTTCCGGGACCTCGGAATCCTGAAAAACCGTGTATTATACACTTCAATTTCAGCCGTTCGGAAGGTCGTACCGGACCCTGTTTCTTTTTCTCCCTGTTTTTCAATCACGCGTCCGAGCTCATTTCAGGAATCAACTTTGTCCGATTTGACCTCAAATAACGAGTTTTAACACATTTTCACGATAATCCGATTTTCGGCGAATCTTTGGTTTTGGCACACCGGCACCTCCAAATGTCTTCCGTTGATACTCAAACTTTGCGTGGCCGCTTTATCTGACCCGAGGAAATTTCTATGTGATTTGGGAGAATTTTTGTTCGGGACCCGGAATCCGAAAAAAACCGTGTATTATACACTCCAATTTCAGCCGTTCGGAAGGTCGTACCGGACCCTGTTTCATTTTCTCTCTGTTTTTCAATCACGCGTCCGAGCTCATTTCCGGAATTAACCTGTTCGATTTCAGGAATCAACCTGTTCGATTTCAGCCTCAAATAACGAGTTTTAACACATTTTTCACGATAATCCGAGTTTCGACGAATGCTGGTTTGTGGCACACTGGCACCCCCAAATGTCTTCCGTTGGTGCTCAAACTTTGCGTGGCTGCTTTATCTGACCCGAGGAACTTTCTATGTGATTTGTGGAGAATTTTGTTCCGGGACCTCGGAATCCTGAAAAACCGTGTATTATACACTTCAATTTCAGCCGTTCGGAAGGTCGCACCGGACCCTGTTTCTTTTTCTCCCTGTTTTTAAATCACGTGCCCAAGCTCATTACAAGAATCAACCTGTTCGATTTCAGCCTCAAATAACGAGCTTTAACACATTTTTCACGATAATCCGAGTTTCGGCGAATGCTAGTTTGCGGCTTACCGGCACCCCCAAATGTCTTCCGTTGGTGTTCAAACTTTGCGTGGCCGCTTTATCTGACCCGAGGAACTTTCTATGTGATTTGTGGAGAATTTTGTTCCGGGACCTCGGAATCCTGAAAAACCGTGTATTATACACTTCAATTTCAGCCGTTCGGAAGGTCGTACCGGACCCTGTTTCTTTTTCTCCCTGTTTTTCAATCACGCGTCCAAGCTCATTTCAGGAATCAACCTGTCCGATTTCAGCCTCAAATAACGAGTTTTAACACATTTTTCACGATAATCCGAGTTTCGGCGAATGCTGGTTTGTGGCACACCGGCACCTCCAAATGTCTTCCGTTGGTACTCAAACTTTGCGTGGCCGCTTTATCTGACCCGAGGAAATTTCTATGTGATTTCAGGAGAATTTTGTTCCGGGACCCCGGAATCCCGAAAAACCGTATATTATACACTTCAATTTCAGCCGTTCGGAAGGTCGTACCGGACCCTGTTTCTTTTTCTCCCTGTTTTTTAATCACGTGTCCAAGCTCATTTCAGGAATCAATCTGTCCGATTTCAGCCTCAAATAACGAGTTTTAACACATTTTTCACGATAATCGAGTTTCGGCGAATCTTTGGTTTGTGGCACACCGGCACCTCCAAATGTCTTCCGTTGGTACTCAAACTTTGCGTGGCCGCTTTATCTGACCCGAGGAAATTTCTATGTGATTTCGGGAGAATTTTGTTCGGGACCGGAATCCGAAAAACCGTGTAATATACACACCAATTTCGGCCGTTCGGAAGGTCGACGGACCTGTTTCCTTTTCTCCTGTTTTTCAATCACGCGTCCGAGCTCATTTCAGGAATCAACTTTGTTCGATTTCGGGAATCAACTTTGTTCGATTTCGGACCTCAAATAACGAGCTTTAACACATTTTCACGATATTCCGAGTTTCGGCGAATCTTTGGTTTGTGGCACACCGGCACCCCCAAATGTCTTCCTTTGGTGGTCAAATTTTGCGTGGCCGCTTTATCTAACCCGAGGAACTTTCTATGTGATTTCCGGAGAATTTTGTTAGGGACCCCGTAATCCGAAAAACCGTGTATTATACACTTCAATTTCGTAGTTCGGATGGTCGTACGGACCAGTTTCATTTTTTCTCTGTTTTTCAATCACGCATCCGAGCTCATTTCGGAATTAAACTGTTCGATTTCGGGAATCAACTTGTTCGATTTCGACCTCAAATAACGAGTTTTAACACATTTTTCACGATAATCGAGTTTGGCGAATCTTTGGTTTGTGGCACACCGGCACCCCATATGTCTTCCGTTGGTGCTCAAACTTTGCGTGGCCGCTTTATCGACCCGAGGAACTTTCTATGTGATTTTCGGAGAATTTTGTTCGGGACCCGGAATCCCGAAAAACCGTATATTATACACTTCAATTTCGGCCGTTCGGAAGGTCGCACGGACCCTGTTTCTTTTTTCTCCTGTTTTTTAATCACGTGTCCAAGCTCATTTCAGGAATCAACTTGTCCGATTTCAGCCTCAAATAACGAGTTTTAACACATTTTTCACGATAATCGAGTTTCGACGAATCTTTGGTTTGTGGCACACGGCACCCCAAATGTCTTCCGTTGGTGCTCAAACTTTGCGTGGCTGCTTTATATGACCCGAGGAACTTTCTATGTGATTTCTGGAGAATTTTGTTAGGGACCTCGGAATCTGAAAAACCGTGTATTATACACTTCAATTTCGGCCGTTCGGAAGGTCGTCTCAGGACCTGTTTCTTTTTCTCCCTGTTTTTAAATCACGTGCCCGAGCTCATTACAAGAATCAACCTGTTCGATTTCAGCCTCAAATAACGAGCTTTAACAAGTTTTTCACGATAATCCGAGTTTCGGCGAATGCTAGTTTGCGGCTTACCGGCACCCCCAAATGTCTTCCGTTGGTGTTCAAACTTTGCGTGGCCGCTTTATCTGACCCGAGGAACTTTCTATGTGATTTGTGGAGAATTTTGTTCCGGGACCTCGGAATCCTGAAAAACCGTGTATTATACACTTCAATTTCGGCCGTTCGGAAGGTAAACAGGACCTGTTTCTTTTTTCCTGTTTTTCAATCACGCGTCCAAGCTCATTTCAGGAATCAACTCGTCCGATTTCGACCTCAAATAACGAGTTTTAACACATTTTCACGATAATCCGAGTTTCGGCGAATTTTGGTTTGTGGCACACCGGCACCTCCAAATGTCTTCCGTTGGTACTCAAACTTTGCGTGGCCGCTTTATCTGACCCGAGGAAATTTCTATGTGATTTGTGGAGAATTTTGTTCGGGACCGGAATCCGAAAAACCGTATATTATACACTTCAATTTCAGCCGTTCGGAAGGTCGTACCGGACCCTGTTTCTTTTTCTCCCTGTTTTTTAATCACGTGTCCAAGCTCATTTCAGGAATCAATCTGTCCGATTTCAGCCTCAAATAACGAGTTTTAACACATTTTTCACGATAATCCGAGTTTCGGCGAATGCTGGTTTGTGGCACACAAGCACCTCAAATGTCTTCCGTTGGTACTCAAACTTTGCGTGGCCGCTTTATCGGACCCGAGGAACTTTCTATGTGATTTGGGAGAATTTTGTTCGGGACCCCGGAATCCCGAAAAACCGTGTATTATACACACCAATTTGGCCGTTCGGAAGGTCGTCAGGACCCTGTTTCCTTTTCTCCTTGTTTTTCAATCACGCGTCCGACCTCATTTCAGGAATCAACCTGTTCGATTTCGGGAATCAACTGTTCGATTTCAGACCTCAAATAACGAGCTTTAACACATTTTCACGATATTAGGAGTTTCGGCGAATCTTTGGTTTGTGGCACACCGGCACCCCCAAATGTCTTCCTTTGGTGGTCAAATTTTGCGTGGCCGCTTTATCTAACCCGAGGAACTTTCTATGTGATTTCCGGAGAATTTTGTTCCGGGACCCCGGAATCCCGAAAAACCGTGTATTATACACTTCAATTTGGCCGTTCGGATGGTAAATCTCGGACCAGTTTCATTTTCTCTCTGTTTTTCAATCACGCATCCGAGCTCATTTCCGGAATTAACCTGTTCGATTTCAGGAATCAACTTGTTCGATTTCAGCCTCAAATAACGAGTTTTAACACATTTTTCACGATAATCCGAGTTTCGGCGAATGCTGGTTTGTGGCACACCGGCACCCCCATATGTCTTCCGTTGGTACTCAAACTTTGCGTGGCCGCTTTATCTGACCCGAGGAAATTTCTATGTGATTTCAGGAGAATTTTGTTCCGGGACCCCGGAATCCCGAAAAACCGTATATTATACACTTCAATTTCAGCCGTTCGGAAGGTCGTACCGGACCCTGTTTCTTTTTCTCCCTGTTTTTTAATCACGTGTCCAAGCTCATTTCAGGAATCAACCTGTCCGATTTCAGCCTCAAATAACGAGTTTTAACACATTTTTCACGATAATCCGAGTTTCGGCGAATGCTAGTTTGTGGCACACCGGCACCTCCAAATGTCTTCCGTTGGTACTCAAAATTTGCGTGGCCGCTTTATCTGACCCGAGGAAATTTCTATGTGGTTTCAGGAGAATTTTGTTCCGGGACCCCGGAATCCCGAAAAACCGTGTATTATACACACCAATTTTGGTAGTTCGGAAGGTAAATCTAGGACCCTGTTTCTTTTTCCCTGTTTTTCAATCATGCGTCCGACCTCATTTCAGGAATCAACCTGTTCGATTTCAGGAATCAACCTGTTCGATTTCAGCCTCAAATAACGAGCTTTAACACATTTTTCACGATATTCCGAGTTTCGGCGAATGCTGGTTTGTGGCACACCGGCACCCCCAAATGTCTTCCTTTGGTGGTCAAATTTTGCGTGGCCGCTTTATCTAACCCGAGGAACTTTCTATGTGATTTCCGGAGAATTTTGTTCCGGGACCCCGTAATCCCGAAAAACCGTGTATTATACACTTCAATTTCAGCCGTTCGGATGGTCGTACCGGACCCAGTTTCATTTTCTCTCTGTTTTTCAATCACGCATCCGAGCTCATTTCCGGAATTAACCTGTTCGATTTCAGGAATCAACTTGTTCGATTTCAGCCTCAAATAACGAGTTTTAACACATTTTTCACGATAATCCGAGTTTCGGCGAATGCTGGTTTGTGGCACACCGGCACCCCCATATGTCTTCCGTTGGTACTCAAACTTTGCGTGGCCGCTTTATCTGACCCGAGGAAATTTCTATGTGATTTCAGGAGAATTTTGTTCGGGACCGGAATCCGAAAAACCGTATATTATACACTCCAATTTTGTAGTTCGGAAGGTCGTGCAGGACCCTGTTTCCTTTTCTCCCTGTTTTTCAATCACGCGTCCTTCCTCATTTCAGGAATCAACTGTTCGATTTCGGAATCAACTGTTCGATTTTTGACCTCAAATAACGAGCTTTAACACATTTTTCACGATATTCCGAGTTTCGGCGAATGCTGGTTTGTGGCACACCGGCACCCCCAAATGTCTTCCTTTGGTGGTCAAATTTTGCGTGGCCGCTTTATCTGACCCGAGGAACTTTCTATGTGATTTCCGGAGAATTTTGTTCCGGGACCCCGTAATCCCGAAAAACCGTGTATTATACACTTCAATTTCAGCCGTTCGCATGGTCGTACCGGACCCTAATTCCTTTTCTCCCTGTTTTTCAATCACGCGTTCGACCTCATTTCAGGAATCAACCTGTTCGATTTCAGCCTCAAATAACGAGCTTTAACACATTTTTCACGATATTCCGAGTTTCGGCGAATGCTGGTTTGTGGCACACCGGTACCCCCAAATGTCTTCCGTTGGTGCTCAAACTTTGCGTGGCTGCTTTATCTGACCCGAGGAACTGTCTATGTGATTTGTGGAGAATTTTGTTCCGGGACCTCGGAATCCTGAAAAACCGTGTATTATACACTTCAATTTCAGCCGTTCGGAAGGTCGTACCGGACCCTGTTTCTTTTTCTCCCTATTTTTCAATCACGTGCCCGAGCTCATTACAGGAATCAACCTGTTCGATTTCAGCCTCAAATAACGAGCTTTAACACATTTTTCACGATAATCCGAGTTTCGGCGAATGCTAGTTTGCGGCTTTCCGGCACCCCCAAATGTCTTCCGTTGGTGCTCAAACTTTGCGTGGCTGCTTTATCTGACCCGAGGAACTTTCTATGTGATTTGTGGAGAATTTTGTTCCGGGACCTCGGAATCCTGAAAAACCGTGTATTATACACTTCAATTTCAGCCGTTCGGAAGGTCGTACCGGACCACTGTTTCTTTTTCTCCTGTTTTTCAATCACGCGTCCAACTCATTTCAGGAATCAACTTTGTCCGATTTGACCTCAAATAACGAGTTTTAACACATTTTTCACGATAATCGAGTTTCGGCGAATTTTGGTTTGTGGCACACCGGCACCTCCAAATGTCTTCCGTTGGTACTCAAACTTTTTGTGGCGCTTTATCGACCCGAGGAAATTTCTCTATGTGATTTCGGGAGAATTTTGTTCGGGACCCGGAATCCCGAAAAACCGTATATTATACACTCCAATTTCGGTAGTTCGGAAGGTAAATCAGGACCCTGTTTCCTTTTCTCCTGTTTTTCAATCACGCGTCCTTCCTCATTTCAGGAATCAACTTTGTTCGATTTCAGGAATCAACTTTGTTCGATTTGACCTCAAATAACGAGCTTTAACACATTTTCACGATATTCGAGTTTCGGTGAATTTGGTTTGTGGCACACCGGCACCCCCAAATGTCTTCCTTTGGTGGTCAAATTTTGCGTGGCCGCTTTATCTGACCCGAGGAACTTTCTATGTGATTTCCGGAGAATTTTGTTCCGGGACCCCGTAATCCCGAAAAACCGTGTATTATACACTTCAATTCAGCCGTTCGCATGGTCGTACCGGACCCAGTTTCATTTTCTCTCTGTTTTTCAATCACGCGTCCGAGCTCATTTCCGGAATCAACCTGTTCGATTTCAGCCTCAAATAACGAGTTTTAACACATTTTCACTATAATCGAGTTTGGCGAATCTTTGGTTTTTGGCACACCAAGCACCTCCAAATGTCTTCCGCTGGTGCTCAAACTTTGCGTGGCCGCTTTATCTGACCCGAGGAACTTTCTATGTGATTTGTGGAGAATTTTGTTCCGGGACTTCGGAATCCAGAAAAACCGTGTATTATACACTTTAATTTCAGTCGTTCGGAAGGGCGTCTGGGACCCTGTTTCTTTTTCTCCTGTTTTTCAATCACGCGTCCGAGCTCATTTCAGGAATCAACTTGTTCGATTTCAACCTCAAATAACGAGCTTTAACACATTTTTCACGATAATCCGAGTTTCGCGAATCTTTGGTTTGTGGCACACCGGCACCTCCAAATGTCTTCCTTTGGTGCTCAAACTTTGCGTGGCCGCTTTATCTGACCCGATGAACTTTCTATGTGATTTGTGGAGAATTTTGTTAGGGATCTCGGAATCTGAAAAATCGTGTATTATACACTTCAATTTCGGCCGTTCGGAAGGTAAACAGGACCCTGTTTCTTTTTCTCCTGTTTTTCAATGACGCGTCCAAGCTCATTTCGGGAATCAACTTTGTCCGATTTCGACCTCAAATAACGAGTTTTAACACATTTTCACGATAATCCGAGTTTCGGCGAATCTTTGGTTTGTGGCACACCAGCACCTCCAAATGTCTTCCGTTGGTACGCAAACTTTGCGTGGCCGCTTTATCTGACCCGAGGAAATTTCTATGTGATTTTAGGAGAATTTTGTTCAGGGACCCCGAAATCCCGAAAAACCGTGTATTATACACTCCAATTTCAGCCGTTCGAAGGTCGTACCGGACCCTGTTTCTTTTTCTCCTTGTTTTCAATCACGCGTCCGGCCTCATTTCGGGAATCAACTTTGTTCGATTTGACCTCAAAAAACGAGCTTTAACACATTTTTCACGATATTCCGAGTTTCGGCGAATGCTGGTTTGTGGCACACCGGCACCCCCAAATGTCTTCCTTTGGTGGTCAAATTTTGCGGGGCCGCTTTATCTGACCCGAGGAACTTTCTATGGGATTTCCGGAGAATTTTGTTCCGGGACCCCGTAATCTCGAAAAACCGTGTATTACACACTTCAATTTCAGCCGTTCGCATGGTCGTACCGGTCCCAGTTTCATTTTCTCTCTGTTTTTCAATCACGCGTCCGAGCTCATTTCCGGAATCAACCTGTTCGATTTTAGGAATCAACCTGTTCGATTTCAGCCTCAAATAACGAATTTTAACACATTTTTCACTATAATCCGAGTTTCGGCCAATGCTGGTTTGTGGCACACCGGCACTCCCAAATGTCTTCCGTTGGTGCTCAAACTTTGCGTGGCCGCTTTATCTGACCCGAGGAACGTTCTATGTGATTTCCGGAGAATTTTGTCCGGGACCCCGGAATCCCGAAAAACCGTGTATTATACACTTCAATTTCAGCCGTTCGGAAGGTCATACCGGACCCTGTTTCTTTTTCTCCGTGTTTTTCAATCACGCGTCCGAGCTCATTTCAGGAATCAACCTGTTCGATTTCAGGAATTAACCTGTTCGATTTTAGCCTCAAGTAACGAGTTTTAACACATTTTTCACTATAATCCGAGTTTCGGCGAATGCTGGTTTGTGGCACACCGGCACCTCCAATTGTCTTCCGTTAGTGCTCAAACTTTGCGTGGCCGCTTTATCTGACCCGAGGAACCTTCTATGTGATTTCCGAGAATTTTGTTCCGGGACCCCGGAATCCCGAAAAATCGTGTATTATACACTTCAATTTCAGCCGTTCGGAAGGTCGTACCGGATCCGGTTTCTTTTTCTGCCTGTTTTTCAATCACGCGTCCGAGCTCATTTCAGAAATCAACCTTTTCGATTTCAGGAATCAACCTGTTCGAATTCAGCCTCAAATAACGAGCTTTAACACATTTTTCACGATAATCGAGTTTGGCGAATCTTTGGTTTTGGCACACCGGCACCTCCAAATGTCTTCCGTTGGTGCTCAAACTTTGCGTGGCCGCTATATCTGACCCGAGAACTTTCTATGTGATTTCCGGAGAATTTTGTTTCGGGACCCCGGAATCCCGAAAAACCGTGTATTATACACTTCAATTTCAGCCGTTCAAGAGGTCGTACCGGACCCTGTTTCTTTTTCTCCCTGTTTTTCAATCACGCGTCCGAGCTCAATTCAGGAATCAACCTGTTCAATTTCAGGAATCAAGCAGTTCGATTTCAGCCTCAAATAACGAGCTTTAACACGTTTTTCACGATAATCCGAGTTTCGGCGAATGCTGGTTTGTGGCACACCGGCATCCCCAAATGTCTTCCGTTCGTGCTCAAACTTTGCGTGGCCGCTTTATCTCACCCGAGGAACTTTCTATGTGATTTCCGGAGAATTTTGTTCCGGGACCCGGAATCCCGAAAAACCGTGTATTATACACTTCAATTTCGGTAGTTCGGAAGGTAAATCTTAGGACCCTGTTTCTTTTTCTCCCTGTTTTTCAATCACGCGTCCGAGCTCATTTCAGGAATCAACCTGTTCGATTTCAGGAATCAACCTGTTCGATTTCAGCCTCAAATAACGAGCTTTAACACGTTTTTCACGATATTCCGAGTTTCGGCGAATGCTGGTTTGTGGCACACCGGCACCCCCAAATGTCTTCCGTTGGTGCTCAAACTTTGCGTGGCCGCTTTATCTGACCCGAGGAACTTTCTATGTGATTTCCGGAGAATTTTGTTCGGAACCGGAATCCGAAAAACCGTGTATTATAAACTTCAATTACTGACCGTTCGGAAGGTAAATCGGACCCTGTTTCTTTTTCTCCTGTTTTTCAATCACGCGTCCGAGCTCATTTCAGGAATCAACCTGTTCGATTTCAGGAATTAACCTGTTCGATTTCAGCCTCAAATAACGAGTTTTAACACATTTTTCACTATAATCCGAGTTTCGGCGAATGCTGGTTTGTGGCACACCGGCACCCCCAAATGTCTTCCTTTGGTGGTCAATTTTTGCGTGGCCGTTTTATCTGACCCGAAAAACTTTCTATGTGATTTCCGGAGAATTTTGTTCCGGGACCCCGTAATCTCGAAAAACCGTGTATTATACACTTCAATTTAAGCCGTTCGCATGGTCGTACCGGTCCCAGTTTCATTTTCTCTCTGTTTTTCAATCACGCGTCCGAGCTCATTTCCGGAATCAACCTGTTCGATTTCAGGAATCAACCTGTTCGATTTCAGCCTCAAATAACGAATTTTAACACATTTTTCACTATAATCCGAGTTTCGGCGAATGCTGGTTTATGGCACGCCGGCACCTCCAAATGTCTTCCGTTGGTGCTCAAACATTGCGTGGCCGCTTTATCTGACCCGAGGAACGTTCTATTTGATTTCCGGAGAATTTTGTTCCGGGACCCCGGAATCCCGAAAAACCGTGTATTATACACTTCAATTTCAGCCGTTCGGAAGGTCATACCGGACCCTGTTTCTTTTTCTCCCTGTTTTTCAATCACGCGTCCGAGCTCATTTGAGGAATCAACCTGTTCGATTTAAGGAATTAACCTGTTCGATTTCAGCCTCAAATTACGAGTTTTAACACATTTTTCACTATAATCCGACTTATCCGAGTTTCGGCGAATGCTGGTTTGTGGCACATCGGCACCTCCAATTGTCTTCCGTTGGTGCTCAAACTTTGCGTGACCGCTTTATCTGACCCGAGGAACTTTCTATGTGATTTCCGAGAATTTTGTTCCGGGATCCCGGAATCCCGAAAAATCGTGTATTATACACTTCAATTTCAGCCGTTCGGAAGGTCGTACCGGATCCGGTTTCTTTTTCTGCCTGTTTTTCAATCACGCGTCCGAGCTTATTTCAGGAATCAACCTTTTCGATTTCAGGAATCAACCTGTTCGAATTCAGCCTCAAATAACGAGCTTTAACACATTTTTCACGATAATCCGAGTTTCGGCGAATGCTGGTTTGTGGCACACCGGCACCTCCAATGTCTTCCGTTGGTGCTCAAACTTTGCGTGGCCGCTATATTCTGACCCGAGAACTTTCTATGTGATTTCCGGAGAATTTTGTTTCGGGACCCCGGAATCCCGAAAAACCGTGTATTATACACTTCAATTTCAGCCGTTCAAGAGGTCGTACCGGACCCTGTTTCTTTTTCTCCCTGTTTTTCAATCACGCGTCCGAGCTCATTACAGAAATCAACCTGTTCGATTTCAGCCTCAAATAACGAGCTTTAACACGTTTTTCACGATAATCCGAGTTTCGGCGAATGCTGGTTTGTGGCACACCGGCATCCCCAAATGTCTTCCGTTGGTGCTCAAACTTTGCGTGGCCGCTTTATCTCACCCGAGGAACTTTCTATGTGATTTATGGAGAATTTTGTTCCGGAACCCCGGAAAACCGTGTATTATACACTTCAATTTCGTAGTTCGGAAGGTCGTAAAGGACCTGTTTCTTTTTCTCCTGTTTTTCAATCACGCGTCCGAGCTCATTTCAGGAATCAACCTGTTCGATTTCGGGAATCAACCTGTTCGATTTCGGCCTCAAATAACGAGCTTTAACACATTTTTCACGATAATCCGAGTTTGGCGAATCTTTGGTTTGTTGCACACCGGGACCTCCAAATGTCTTCCGTTGGTGCTCAAACTTTGCGTGGCCGCTTTATCTAACCCAAGGAACTTTCTATGTGATTTCAGGAGAATTTTGTTCCGGGACCGGAATCCCGAAAAACCGTGTATTATACACTTCAATTTCGGCCCGTTCGGAAGGTCGTGACGGACCTGTTTCTTTTTCTCCTGTTTTTCAATCACGCGTCCGAGCTCATTTCAGGAATCAACCTGTTCGATTTCAGGAATCAACCTGTTCGAATTGACCTCAAATAACGAGCTTTAACACATTTTTCACGATAATCCAAGTTTCGGCGAATCTTTGGTTTGTGGCACACCAGCACCTCCAAATGTCTTCCGTTGGTGCTCAAACTTTGCGTGGCCGCTTTATCGACCGAGGAACGTTCTATGTGATTTCCGGAGAATTTTGTTCCGGGACCCCGGAATCCCGAAAAACCGTGTATTATACACTTCAATTTTAGCCGTTCGGAAGGTCGTCTAGGACCCTGTTTCTTTTTCTCATTTTTTTTTCAATCACGCGTCCGAGCTCAATTCAAGAATCAACCTGTTCAATTTCAGGAATCAACCTGTTCGATTTCAGCCTCAAATAACGAGCTTTAACACGTTTTTCACGATAATCCGAGTTTCGGCGAATGCTGGTTTGTGGCACACCGGGACCCCCAAATGTCTTCCGTTGGTGGTCAAACTTTGCGTGGCCGCTTTATCTGACCCGAGGAACGTTCTATGTGATTTCCGGAGAATTTTGTTCAGGGACCGGAATCCCGAAAACCGTGTATTATACACTTCAATTTCAGCTGTTCGGAAGGTCGTACCGGACTCTGTTTCTTTTTCTCCCTGTTTTTCAATCACGCGTCCGAGCTCATTTAAGGAATCAACCTGTTCGATTTCAGCCTCAAATAACGAGCTTTAACACTTTTTTCACGATAATCCGAGTTTCGGCGAATGCTGGTTTGTGGCACACCGGCACCCCCAAATGTCTTCCGTTGGTGCTCAAACTTTGCGTGGCCGCTTTATCTGACCCGAGGAACTTTCTATGTGATTTCCGGAGAATTTTGTTCCGGGACCTCGGAATCCCGAAAAACCGTGTATTATACACTTCAATTTCAGCCGTTCGGAAGGTCGTCTAGGACCTGTTTTTTTTCTCCTGTTTTTCAATCACGCGTCCGAGCTCATTTCAGGAATCAACCTGTTCGATTTCAGGAATTAACCTGTTCGATTTCAGCCTCAAATAACGAGTTTTAACACATTTTTCACTATAATCCGAGTTTCGGCGAATGCTGGTTTGTGGCACACCGGTACCTCCAATTGTCTTCCGTTGGTGCTCAAACTTTGCGTGGCCGCTTAATCTGACCCGAGGAACTTTCTATGTGATTTCCGGAGAATTTTGTTCCGGGACCCCGGAATCCCGAAAAATCGTGTATTATACACTTCAATTTGTTGTTCGGAAGTTTCGCACGGACCCGGTTTCTTTTTCTCCCAGTTTTTCAATCACGCGTCCGAGCTCATTTCAGGATTCAACCTGTTCGATTTCAGGAATCAACCTGTTCGAATTCAGCCTCAAATAACGAGCTTTAACACATTTTTCACGATAATCCGAGTTTGGCGAATCTTTGGTTTCAGGCACACCGGCACCTCCAAATGTCTTCCGTTGGTGCTCAAACTTTGCGTGGCCGCTTTATCTCACCCGAGGAACTTTCTATGTGATTTCGGAGAATTTTATTTGGGACCCTGGAATCTCAAAAAACCGTGTATTATACACTTCAATTTGAGCCGTTCGGAAGGTAAATGACAGGACCCTGTTTCTTTTTCTCCTGTTTTTCAATCACGCTTCCGAGCTCAATTCAGGAATCAACCTGTTCAATTTCAGGAATCAACCAGTTCGATTTCAGCCTCAAATAATGAGCTTTAACACGTTTTTCACGATAATCCGAGTTTCGGCGAATGCTGGTTTGTGGCACACCGGCATCCCCAAATGTCTTCCGTTGGTGCTCAAACTTTGCGTGGCCGCTTTATCTCACCCGAGGAACTTTCTATGTGATTTCCGGAGAATTTTGTTCCGGGACCCGGAATCCCGAAAAACCGTGTATTATACACTTCAATTTCGGCCCGTTCGGAAGGTCGTCTAGGACCCTGTTTCTTTTTCTCCTGTTTTTCAATCACGCGTCCGAGCTCATTTCAGGAATCAACCTGTTCGATTTCAGGAATCAACCTGTTCGAATTCAGCCTCAAATAACGAGCTTTAACACATTTTTCACGATAATCCGAGTTTCGGCGAATGCTGGTTTGTTGCACACCGGGACCTCCAAATGTCTTCCGTTGGTGCTCAAACTTTGCGTGGCCGCTTTATCTAACCCAAGGAACTTTCTATATGATTTCCGGAGAATTTTGTTCCGGGACCCCGGAATCCCGAAAAACCGTGTATTATACACTTCAATTTCAGCCGTTCGGAAGGTCGCATCGGACCCTGTTTCTTTTTCTCCTGTTTTTCAATCACGCGTCCGAGCTCATTTCAGGAATCAACCTGTTCGATTTCAGGAATCAACCTTTGTTCGAATTGACCTCAAATAACGAGCTTTAACACATTTTTCACGATAATCAAGTTTGGCGAATCTTTGGTTTGTGGCACACCAGCACCTCCAAATGTCTTCCGTTGGTGCTCAAACTTTGCGTGGCCGCTTTATCTGACCCGAGGAACGTTCTATGTGATTTCGGAGAATTTTGTTCGGGACCGGAATCCAAAACCGTGTATTATACACTTCAATTTTAACGTTCGGAAGGTCGTGACGACCCTGTTTCTTTTTCTCATTTTTTTTCAATCACGCGTCCGAGCTCAATTCAAGAATCAACCTGTTCAATTTCAGGAATCAACTGTTCGATTTGACCTCAAATAACGAGCTTTAACACGTTTTCACGATAATCCGAGTTTCGGCGAATGCTGGTTTGTGGCACACCGGGACCCCAAATGTCTTCCGTTGGTGCTCAAACTTTGCGTGGCCGCTTTATCTGACCGAGGAACTTTCTATGTGATTTCCGGAGAATTTTGTTCCGGAAACCCGAAAAACCGTGTATTATACACTTCAATTTCTGCCGTTCGGAAGGTCGACCGGACCTGTTTCTTTTTTTCCCTGTTTTTCAATCACGCTTCCTAGCTCAATTCAGGAATCAACCTGTTCAATTTCAGGAATCAACCAGTTCGATTTCAGCCTCAAATAATGAGCTTTAACACGTTTTTCACGATAATCCGAGTTTCGGCGAATGCTGGTTTGTGGCACACCGGCATCCCCAAATGTCTTCCGTTGGTGCTCAAACTTTGCGTGGCCGCTTTATCTGACCCGAGCAACTTTCTATGTGATTTCCAGAGAATTTTGTTCCGGGACCCCGGAATCCCGAAAAACCGTGTATTATACACTTCAATTTCAGCCGTTCGGAAGGTAAACGGATCCTGTTTTTTTTCTCCTGTTTTTCAATCACGCGTCCGAGCTCATTTCAGGAATCAACCTGTTCGATTTCAGGAATCAACCTGTTCGAATTCAGCCTCAAATAACGAGCTTTAACACATTTTTCACGATAATCCGAGTTTCGGCGAATGCTGGTTTGTAGCACGCCGGCACCTCCAAATGTCTTCGGTTGGTGCTCAAATTTTGCGTGGCCGCTTTATCTGACCCGAGGAACTTTCTATGTGATTTCCGGAGAATTTTGTTCGGCGACCCCAGAATCCCGAAAAACCGTGTATTATACACTTCAATTTCAGCCGTTCGGAAGGTAAATCTTTTGGACCCTGTTTCTTTTTCTCCTGTTTTTCAATCACGCGTCCGAGCTCATTTAAGGAATGAACCTGTTCGATTTCAGCCTCAAATAACGAGATTTAATACATTTTTCACGATAATCCGAGTTTCGGCGAATGCTGGTTTATGGCATGCCGGCACCTCCAAATGTCTTCCGTTGGTGCTCAAACTTTGCGTGGCGCTTTATCTGACCCGATGAACTTTCTATGTGATTTCCGGAGAATTTTGTTCCGGGACCCCGGAATCCCCAAAAACCGTGTATTATACACTTCAATTTGTAGTTCGGAAGGTAAACCAGGACCCTGTTTCTTTTTCTCCCTGTTTTTCAATCACGCGTCCGAGCTCATTTCAGGAATCAACCTGTTGGATTTCAGGAATTAACCTGTTCGATTTCAGCCTCAAATAACGAGTTTTAACACATTTTTCACTATAATCCGAGTTTCGGCGAATGCTGGTTTGTGGCACACCGGTACCTCCAATTGTCTTCCGTTGGTGCTCAAACTTTGCGTGGCCGCTTAATCTGACCCGAGGAACTTTCTATGTGATTTCCGGAGAATTTTGTTCCGGGACCCCGGAATCCCGAAAAATCGTGTATTATACACTTCAATTTCAGCCGTTCGGAAGTTCGTATCGGACCCGGTTTCTTTTTCTCCCAGTTTTTCAATCACGCGTCCGAGCTCATTTCAGGATTCAACCTGTTCGATTTCAGGAATCAACCTGTTCGAATTCAGCCTCAAATAACGAGCTTTAACACATTTTTCACGATAATCCGAGTTTCGGCGAATGCTGGTTTGTGGCACACCGGCACCCCCAAATGTCTTCCGTTGGTGCTCAAACTTTGCGTGGCCGCTTTATCTGACCCGAGGAACTTTCTATGTGATTTCCGGAGAATTTTGTTTCGGGACCCCGGAATCTCAAAAAACCGTGTATTATACACTTCAATTTCAGCCGTTCGGAAGGTCGTACAGGACCCTGTTTCTTTTTCTCCCTGTTTTTCAATCACGCTTCCGAGCTCAATTCAGGAATCAACCTGTTCAATTTCAGGAATCAACCAGTTCGATTTCAGCCTCAAATAATGAGCTTTAACACGTTTTTCACGATAATCCGAGTTTCGGCGAATGCTGGTTTGTGGCACACCGGCATCCCCAAATGTCTTCCGTTGGTGCTCAAACTTTGCGTGGCCGCTTTATCTGACCCGAGCAACTTTCTATGTGATTTCCGGAGAATTTTGTTCCGGGACTCCGGAATCCCGAAAAACCGTGTATTATACACTTCAATTTCGGTACCGTTCGGAAGGTAAACCGGACCCTGTTTCTTTTTCTCCCTGTTTTTCAATCACGCGTCCGAGCTCATTTCAGGAATCAACCTGTTCGATTTCAGGAATCATCCTGTTCGAATTCAGCCTCAAATAACGAGCTTTAACACATTTTTCACGATAATCCGAGTTTCGGCGAATGCTGGTTTGTTGCACACCGGAACCTCCAAATGTCTTCCGTTGGTGCTCAAACTTTGCGTGGCCGCTTTATCTAACCCAAGGAACTTTCTATATGATTTCCGGAGAATTTTGTTCCGGGACCCCGGAATCCCGAAAAACCGTGTATTATACACTTCAATTTCTGCCGTTCGGAAGGTCGTACCGGACCCTGTTTCTTTTTCTCCCTGTTTTTCAATCACGCGTCCGAGCTCATTTCAGGAATCAACCTGTTCGATTTCAGGAATCAACCTGTTCGAATTCAGCCTCAAATAACGAGCTTTAACACATTTTTCACGATAATCCGAGTTTCGGCGAATGCTGGTTTGTGGCACACCAGCACCTCCAAATGTCTTCCGTTGGTGCTCAAACTTTGCGTGGCCGCTTTATCTGACCCGAGGAACGTTCTATGTGATTTCCGGAGAATTTTGTTCCGGGACCCCGGAATCCCGAAAAACCGTGTATTATACACTTCAATTTTAACCGTTCGGAAGGTCGTACCGGACCCTGTTTCTTTTTCTCATTTTTTTTCAATCACGCGTCCGAGCTCAATTCAAGAATCAACCTGTTCAATTTCAGGAATCAACCTGTTCGATTTCAGCCTCAAATAACGAGCTTTAACACGTTTTTCACGATAATCCGAGTTTCGGCGAATGCTGGTTTGTGGCACACCGGGACCCCCAAATGTCTTCCGTTGGTGCTCAAACTTTGCGTGGCCGCTTTATCTGACCCGAGGAACTTTCTATGTGATTTCCGGAGAATTTTGTTCCGGGACCCCGGAATCCCGAAAAACCGTGTATTATACACTTCAATTTCAGCCGTTCGGAAGGTCGTACCGGACCCTGTTTCTTTTTCTCCCTGTTTTTCAATCACGCTTCCTAGCTCAATTCAGGAATCAACCTGTTCAATTTCAGGAATCAACCAGTTCGATTTCAGCCTCAAATAATGAGCTTTAACACGTTTTTCACGATAATCCGAGTTTCGGCGAATGCTGGTTTGTGGCACACCGGCATCCCCAAATGTCTTCCGTTGGTGCTCAAACTTTGCGTGGCCGCTTTATCTGACCCGAGGAACTTTCTATGTGATTTCCGGAGAATTTTGTTCCGGGACCCCGGAATCCCGAAAAACCGTGTATTATACACTTCAATTTCAGCCGTTCGGAAGGTCGTACCGGACCCTGTTTCTTTTTCTCCCTGTTTTTCAATCACGCGTCCGAGCTCATTTCAGGAATCAACCTGTTCGATTTCAGGAATCAACCTGTTCGAATTCAGCCTCAAATAACGAGCTTTAACACATTTTTCACGATAATCCGAGTTTCGGCGAATGCTGGTTTGTAGCACGCCGGCACCTCCAAATGTCTTCGGTTGGTGCTCAAATTTTGCGTGGCCGCTTTATCTGACCCGAGGAACTTTCTATGTGATTTCCGGAGAATTTTGTTCGGCGACCCCAGAATCCCGAAAAACCGTGTATTATACACTTCAATTTCAGCCGTTCGGAAGGTCGTACTGGACCCTGTTTCTTTTTCTCCCTGTTTTTCAATCACGCGTCCGAGCTCATTTAAGGAATGAACCTGTTCGATTTCAGCCTCAAATAACGAGATTTAATACATTTTTCACGATAATCCGAGTTTCGGCGAATGCTGGTTTATGGCATGCCGGCACCTCCAAATGTCTTCCGTTGGTGCTCAAACTTTGCGTGGCGCTTTATCTGACCCGAGGAACTTTCTATGTGATTTCCGGAGAATTTTGTTCCGGGACCCCGGAATCCCGAAAAACCGTGTATTATACACTTCAATTTCAGCCGTTCGGAAGGTCGTACCGGACCCTGTTTCTTTTTCTCTCTGTTTTTCAATCACGCGTCCGAGCTTAATTCAGGAATCAACCTGTTCAATTTCAGGAATCAACCTGTTTGATTTCAGCCTCAAATAACGAGCTTTAACACGTTTTTCACGATAATCCGAGTTTCGGCGAATGCTGGTTTGTGGCACACCGGGACCCCCAAATGTCTTCCGTTGGTGCTCAAACTTTGAGTGGCCGCTTTATCTGACCCGAGGAACTTTCTATATGATTTCGGGAGAATTTTGTTCCGGGACCCCGGAATCCCGAAAAACCGTGTATTAAACACTTCAATTTCAGCCGTTCGGAAGGTCGTACCGGACCCTGTTTCTTTTTCTCCCTGTTTTTCAATCACGCATCCGAGCTCATTTCAAGAATCAACCTGTTCGAATTCAGCCTCAAATAACAAGATTTAACACATTTTTCACGATAATCCGAGTTTCGACGAATACTGGATTGTGGCACACCGGCACCCCCAAATGTCTTCCGTTGGTGCTCAAACTTTGCGTGGCCGCTTTATCTGACCCGAGGAACTTTCTATGTGATTTCCGGAGAATTTTGTTAGGGACCGGAATCCCGAAAAACCGTGTATTATACACTTCAATTTCCACCGTTCGGAAGGTCGCATCGGACCCTGTTTCTTTTTCTCCCTATTTTTCAATCACGCGTCCGAGCTCATTTCAGGAATCAACCTGTTCGATTTCAGGAATTAACCTGTTCGATTTCAGCCTCAAATAACGAGTTTTAACACATTTTTCACTATAATCCGAGTTTCGGCGAATCTTTGGTTTGTGGCACACCGGTACCTCAATTGTCTTCCGTTGGTGCTCAAACTTTGCGTGGCCGCTTTATCGACCCGAGGAACTTTCTATGTGATTTTCGGAGAATTTTGTTCCGGGACCGTGGAATCCCGAAAAATCGTGTATTATACACTTCAATTTCAGCCGTTCGGAAGTTCGTACCGGACCCGGTTTCTTTTTCTCTCTGTTTTTCAATCACGCGTCCGAGCTCATTTCACGATTCAACCTGTTCAATTTCAGGAATCAACCTGTTCGAATTCAGGCTCAAATAACGAGCTTTAACACATTTTTCACGATAATCCGAGTTTGGCGAATCTTTGGTTTGTGGCACACCGGCACCTCCAAATGTCTTCCGTTGGTGCTCAAACTTTGCGTGGCCGCTTTATCTGACCCGAGGAACTTTCTATGTGATTTCCGGAGAATTTTGTTCCGGGACCCCGGAATCCCAAAAAACCGTGTATTATACACTTCAATTTCAAACGTTCGGAAGGTCGCATTAGGACCTGTTTCTTTTTTCTCCTGTTTTTCAATCACGCGTCCGAGCCAATTCAGGAATCAACTTTGTGCAATTTCAGGAATCAACCAGTTCGATTTGACCTCAAATAATGAGCTTTAACACGTTTTTCACGATAATCCGAGTTTCGGCGAATCTTTGGTTTTGGCACACCGGCATCCCGGATGTCTTCCGTTGGTGCTCAAACTTTGCGTGGCCACTTTATCTCACCCGAGGAACTTTCTATGTGATTTCCGGAGAATTTTGTTCCGGACCGCGGAATCCCGAAAAACCGTGTATTATACACTTCAATTTCACCGTTCGGAAGTCGATCAGGACCCTATTTCTTTTTCTCCTGTTTTTCAATCACGCGTCCGAGCTCATTTCAGGAATCAACCTGTTCGATTTCAGGAATCAACCTGTTCGAATTCAGCCTCAAATAACGAGCTTTAACACATTTTTCACGATAATCCGAGTTTTGGCGAATCTTTGGTTTGTGGCACACCGCACCTCTAAATGTCTTCCGTTGGTGCTCAAACTTTGTGTGGCCGCTTTATCTTACCCGAGGAACTTTCTATGTGATTTCCGGAGAATTTTGTTCGGGGACCCTGGAATCCCGAAAAACCGTGTATTATACACTTCAATTTCAAACGTTCGGAAGGTCGTCTTTGGACCCCTGTTTCTTTTTCTCCTGTTTTTCAATCACGCGTCCGAGCTCATTTCAGGAATCAACCTGTTCGATTTCAGGAATCAACCTGTTCGATTTCAGCCTCAAATAACGAGATTTAACACATTTTTCACGATAATCCGAGTTTCGGCGAATGCTGGTTTATGGCACGCCGGCACCTCCAAATGTCTTCCGTTGGTGCTCAAACTTTGCGTGGCCGCTTTATCTGACCCGAGGAAATTTCTATGTGATTTCCGGAGAATTTTGTTCGGGACCCGGAATCCCCAAAACCGTAGATTATACACTTCAATTTCACCGTTCGGAAGGTCGTCAGGACCTGTTTCTTTTTCTCCCTAGTTTTCAATCACGCGTCCGAGCTCATTTCAGCAATCAACCTGTTCGATTTCAGGAATCAACCTGTTCGAATTGACCTCAAATAACGAGCTTTAACACATTTTTCACGATAATCCGAGTTTCGCGAATCTTTGGTTTGTGGTACACCGGCACCTCCAAATGTCTTCCGTTGGTGCTCAAACTTTGCGTGGCCGCTTTATCGACCGAGCAACGTTCTATGTGATTTCCGGAGAATTTTGTTCCGGGACCCCGAATCCCGAAAAACCGTGTATTATACACTTCAATTTCACCGTTCGGAAGGTAAACCGGACCCTGTTTCTTTTTCTCCCTGTTTTTCAATCACGCGTCCGAGCTCAATTCAGGAATCAACCTGTTCAATTTCAGGAATCAACCTGTTCGATTTCAGCCTCAAATAACGAGCTTTAACACGTTTTTCACGATAATCCGAGTTTCGGCGAATGCTGGTTTGTGGCACACCGGCACCCCCAAATGTCTTCCATTGGTGCTCAAACTTTGAGTGGCCGCTTTATCTGACTCGAGGAACTTTCTATATGATTTCGGGAGAATTTTGTTCCGGGACCCCGGAATCCCGAAAATTCGTGTATTATACACTTCAATTTCAGCCGTTCGGAAGGTCGTACCGGACCCTGTTTCTTTTTCTCCCTGTTTTTCAATCACGCATCCGAGCTCATTTCAAGAATCAACCTGTTCGAATTCAGCCTCAAATAACGAGATTTAACACATTTTTCACGATAATCCGAGTTTCGGCGAATGCTGGTTTGTGGCACACTGGCACCCCCAAATGTCTTCCGTTGGTGCTCAAACTTTGCGTGGCCGCTTTATCTGACCCGAGTAACTTTCTATGTGATTTCCGGAGAATTTTGTTCCGGGACCCCGGAATCCCGAAAAACCGTGTATTATACACTTCAATTTCAGCCGTTCGGAAGGTCGTACCGGACCCTTTTTCTCTTTCTCCCTGTTTTTCAATCACGCGTCCGAGCTCATTTCAGGAATCAACCTGTTCGATTTAAGGAATCAACCTGTTCGAATTCAGCCTCAAATAACGAGCTTTAACACATTTTCCACGATAATCCGAGTTTCGGCGAATGCTGGTTTGTGGCACACCGGCACCTCCAAATGTCTTCCGCTGGTGCTCAAACTTTGCGTGGCCGCTTTATATGACCCGAGGAACTTTCTATGTGATTTGTGGAGAATTTTGTTCCGGGACCTCGGAATACTGAAAACCCGTGTATTATACACTTCAATTTAGCCGTTCGGAAGGTCGTACCGGACCCTGTTTCTTTTTCTCCTTATTTTTCAATCACGCGTCCGAGCACATTACAGGAATCAACTTGTTCGATTTCAGCCCCAAATAACGAGCTTTAACACATTTTTCACGATAATCCGAGTGTCGGCGAATGCTAGTTTGCGGCTTACCGACACCCCCAAATGTCTTCCGTTGGTGCTCAAACTTTGCGTGGCCGCTTTATCTAACCCGAGGAACTTTCTATGTGATTTGTGGAGAATTTTGTTCCGGGACCTCGGAATCCTGAAAAACCGTGTATTATATATACACTTCAATTTCAGCCGTTCGGAAGGTCGTACCGGACCCTATTTCTTTTTCTCCCTGTTTTTCAATCACGCGTCCAAGCTCATTTCAGGAATCAACCCGTCCGATTTCACCTCAAATAACGAGTTTTAACACATTTTTCACGATAATCCGAGTTTCGCGAATCTTTGGTTTGTGGTACACCGGCACCTCCAAATGTCTTCCGTTGGTGCTCAAACTTTGCGTGGCCGCTTTATCTGACCCGAGCAACGTTCTATGTGATTTCCGGAGAATTTTGTTCCGGGACCCCGGAATCCCGAAAAACCGTGTATTATACACTTCAATTTCAGCCGTTCGGAAGGTAAACGGACCTGTTTCTTTTTCTCCCTGTTTTTCAATCACGCGTCCGAGCTCATTTCAGAATCAACCTGTTCGATTTCAGGAATCAACCTGTTCGATTTGACCTCAAATAACGTGCTTTAACACGTTTTCACGATAATCCGAGTTTCGGCGAATTTTGGTTTGTGGCACACCGGCACCCCAAATGTCTTCCATTGGTGCTCAAACTTTGCGTGGCCGCTTTATCTCACTCGAGGAACTTTCTATATGATTTCGGGAGAATTTTGTTCCGGACCCGGAATCCCGAAAAACCGTGTATTATACACTTCAATTTGGCCGTTCGGAAGGTAAATCGGACCTGTTTCTTTTTTCCCTGTTTTTCAATCACGCATCCGAGCTCATTTCAAGAATCAACCTGTTCGAATTCAGCCTCAAATAACGAGATTTAACACATTTTTCACGATAATCCGAGTTTTTGCGAATCTTTGGTTTCAGGGCACACCGGCACCCCCAAATGTCTTCCGTTGGTGCTCAAACTTTGCGTGGCCGCTTTATCTGACCCGAGGAACTTTCTATGTGATTTCCGGAGAATTTTGTTCCGGGACCCTGGAATCCCAAAAAACCGTGTATTATACACTTCAATTTCAGCCGTTCGGAAGGTCGTACCGGACCCTGTTTCTTTTTCTCCCTGTTTTTCAATCACGCGTCCGAGCTCAATTCAGGAATCAACCTGTTCAATTTCAGGAATCAACCGATTCGATTTGACCTCAAATAATGAGCTTTAACACGTTTTTCACGATAATCCGAGTTTCGGCGAATGCTGGTTTGTGGCACACCGGCATCCCCAGATGTCTTCCGTTGGTGCTCAAACTTTGCGTGGCCACTTTATCTGACCCGAGCAACTTTCTATGTGATTTCCGGAGAATTTTGTTCCGGGACCCCGGAATCCCGAAAAACCGTGTATTATACACTTCAATTTCAGCCGTTCGGAAGTCGTACCGGACCCTATTTCTTTTTCTCCCTGTTTTTCAATCACGCGTCCGAGCTCATTTCAGGAATCAACCTGTTCGATTTCAGGAATCAACCTGTTCGAATTCAGCCTCAAATAACGAGCTTTAACACATTTTTCACGATAATCCGAGTTTCGGCGAATGCTGGTTTGTGGCACACCGGCACCTCCAAATGTCTTCCGTTGGTGCTCAAACTTTGCGTGGCCGCTTTATCTTACCCGAGGAACTTTCTATGTGATTTCCGGAGAATTTTGTTCGGGGACCCCAGAATCCCGAAAAACCGTGTATTATACACTTCAATTTCAGCCGTTCGGAAGGTCGTCTTTGGACCTGTTTCTTTTTCTCCCTGTTTTTCAATCACGCGTCCGAGCTCATTTCAGGAATCAACCTGTTCGATTTCAGGAATCAACCTGTTCGATTTCAGCCTCAAATAACGAGATTTAACACATTTTTCACGATAATCCGAGTTTCGGCGAATGCTGGTTTATGGCACGCCGGCACCTCAAAATGTCTTCCGTTGGTGCTCAAACTTTGCGTGGCCGCTTTATCTGACCCGAGGAAATTTCTATGTGATTTCCGGAGAATTTTGTTCCGGGACCCCGGAATCCCCAAAAACCGTAGATTATACACTTCAATTTCGGTCGTTCGGAAGGTCGTACCGGACCCTGTTTCTTTTTCTCCCTAGTTTTCAATCACGCGTCCGAGCTCATTTCAGGAATTAACCTGTTCGATTTCAGGAATCAACCTGTTCGAATTCAGCCTCAAATAACGAGCTTTAACACATTTTTCACGATAATCCGAGTTTCGGCGAATGCTGGTTTGTGGTACACCGGCACCTCCAAATGTCTTCCGTTAGTGCTCAAACTTTGCGTGGCCGCTTTATCTGACCCGAGCAACGTTCTATGTGATTTCCGGAGAATTTTGTTCCGGGACCCCGGAATCCCGAAAAACCGTGTATTATACACTTCAATTTCAGCCGTTCGGAAGGTCGTACCGGACCCTGTTTCTTTTTCTCCCTGTTTTTCAATCACGCGTCCGAGCTCATTTCAGGAATCAACCTGTTCAATTTCGGAAATCAACCTGTTCGATTTCAGCCTCAAATAACGAGCTTTAACACGTTTTTCACGATAATCCGAGTTTTGGCGAATCTTTGGTTTTGGCACACCGGCCCCCCAAATGTCTTCCATTGGTGCTCAAACTTTGAGTGGCCGCTTATATCGACTCGAGGAACTTTCTATATGATTTGGGAGAATTTTGTTCGGGACCGGAATCCGAAAATTCGTGTATTATACACTTCAATTTCAGCCGTTCGGAAGGTCGTACCGGACCCTGTTTCTTTTTCTCCCTGTTTTTCAATCACGCATCCGAGCTCATTTCAAGAATCAACCTGTTCGAATTCAGCCTCAAATAACGAGATTTAACACATTTTTCACGATAATCCGAGTTTCGGCGAATCTTTGGTTTGGCACACCGGCACCCCCAAATGTCTTCCGTTGGTGCTCAAACTTTGCGTGGCCGCTTTATCCGACCCGAGTAACTTTCTATGTGATTTCCGGAGAATTTTGTTCCGGACCCCGGAATCCCGAAAAACCGTGTATTATACACTTCAATTTCATCTGTTCGGAAGGTCGTCACAGGACCCTTTTTCTCTTTCTCCTGTTTTTCAATCACGCGTCCGAGCTCATTTCAGGAATCAACCTGTTCGAATTCAGCCTCAAATAACGAGCTTTAACACATTTTCCACGATAATCCGAGTTTCGGCGAATCTTGGTTTGTGGCACACCAAGCACCTCCAAATGTCTTCCTGGTGCTCAAACTTTGCGTGGCCGCTTTATATGACCCGAGGAACTTTCTATGTGATTTGTGGAGAATTTTGTTCCGGGACCTCGGAATACTGAAAACCCGTGTATACACTTCAATTTAGCCGTTCGGAAGGTCGTACCGGACCCTGTTTCTTTTTCTCCCTATTTTTCAATCACGCGTCCGAGCACATTACAGGAATCAACTTGTTCGATTTCAGCCCCAAATAACGAGCTTTAACACATTTTTCACGATAATCCGAGTGTCGGCGAATGCTAGTTTGCGGCTTACCGACACCCCCAAATGTCTTCCGTTGGTGCTCAAACTTTGCGTGGCCGCTTTATCTAACCCGAGGAACTTTCTATGTGATTTGTGGAGAATTTTGTTAGGGACCTCGGAATCTGAAAAACCGTGTATTATATATACACTTCAATTTCACCGTTCGGAAGGTCGACGGACCCTATTTCTTTTTCTCCTGTTTTTCAATCACGCGTCCGAGCTCATTTCAGAATCAACTTTGTCCGATTTCAAACCTCAAATAACGAGTTTTAACACATTTTTCACGATAATCCGAGTTTTGCGAATCTTTGGTTTGTGGTACACCGGCACCTCCAAATGTCTTCCGTTGGTGCTCAAACTTTGCGTGGCCGCTTTATCTGACCCGAGCAACGTTCTATGTGATTTCCGGAGAATTTTGTTCCGGAATCCCGAAAACCGTGTATTATACACTTCAATTTTCCTGTTCGGAAGGTCGCATCGGACCCGTTTCTTTTTCTCCCTGTTTTTCAATCACGCGTCCGAGCTCAATTCAGGAATCAACCTGTTCAATTTCAGGAATCAACCTGTTCGATTTCAGCCTCAAATAACGTGCTTTAACACGTTTTTCACGATAATCCGAGTTTCGGCGAATGCTGGTTTGTGGCACACCGGCACCCCCAAATGTCTTCCATTGGTGCTCAAACTTTGAGTGGCCGCTTTATCTGACTCGAGGAACTTTCTATATGATTTCGGGAGAATTTTGTTCCGGGACCCCGGAATCCCGAAAAACCGTGTATTATACACTTCAATTTCAAACGTTCGGAAGGTCGACGGACCCGTTTCTTTTTCTCCTGTTTTTCAATCACGCATCCGAGCTCATTTCAAGAATCAACCTGTTCGAATTCAGCCTCAAATAACGAGATTTAACACATTTTTCACGATAATCCGAGTTTCGGCGAATGCTGGTTTGTGGCACACCGGCACCCCCAAATGTCTTCCGTTGGTGCTCAAACTTTGCGTGGCCGCTTTATCTGACCCGAGGAACTTTCTATGTGATTTCCGGAGAATTTTGTTCCGGGACCCCGGAATCCCAAAAAACCGTGTATTATACACTTCAATTTCACTGCTCGTTCGGAAGGTAAATCAGGACCCTGTTTCTTTTTCTCCTGTTTTTCAATCACGCGTCCGAGCTCATTTCAGGAATCAACCTGTGCAATTTCAGGAATCAACCGATTCGATTTGACCTCAAATAATGAGCTTTAACACGTTTTTCACGATAATCCGAGTTTGGCGAATCTTTGGTTTGTGGCACACCGGCATCCCCGGATGTCTTCCGTTGGTGCTCAAACTTTGCGTGGCCACTTTATCCGACCCGAGGAACTTTCTATGTGATTTCCGGAGAATTTTGTTCCGGAATCCCGAAAAACCGTGTATTATACACTTCAATTTCACCGTTCGGAAGTCGTCACGGACCCTATTTCTTTTTCTCCTGTTTTTCAATCACGCGTCCGAGCTCATTTCAGGAATCAACTGTTCGATTTGGAATCAACTGTTCGAATTCAGCCTCAAATAACGAGCTTTAACACATTTTTCACGATAATCCGAGTTTTGCGAATCTTTGGTTTGTCAGGCACACCGGCACCTCCAAATGTCTTCCGTTGGTGCTCAAACTTTGCGTGGCCGCTTTATCTTACCCGAGGAACTTTCTATGTGATTTCCGGAGAATTTTGTTCGGGGACCCTGGAATCCCGAAAAACCGTGTATTATACACTTCAATTTCGTCCGTTCGGAAGGTCGTTTGGACCCTGTTTCTTTTTCTCCCTGTTTTTCAATCACGCGTCCGAGCTCATTTCAGAATCAACCTGTTCGATTTCAGGAATCAACCTGTTCGATTTCAGCCTCAAATAACGAGATTTAACACATTTTTCACGATAATCCGAGTTTCGGCGAATGCTGGTTTATGGCACGCCGGCACCTCCAAATGTCTTCCGTTGGTGCTCAAACTTTGCGTGGCCGCTTTATCTGACCCGAGGAAATTTCTATGTGATTTCCGGAGAATTTTGTTCCGGGACCCCGGAATCCCCAAAAACCGTAGATTATACACTTCAATTTCGGTAGTTCGGAAGGTAAACAGGACCCTGTTTCTTTTTCTCCTAGTTTTCAATCACGCGTCCGAGGTCATTTCAGAATTAACTGTTCGATTTCAGGAATCAACCTGTTCGAATTCAGCCTCAAATAACGAGCTTTAACACATTTTTCACGATAATCCGAGTTTCGGCGAATGCTGGTTTGTGGTACACCGGCACCTCCAAATGTCTTCCGTTAGTGCTCAAACTTTGCGTGGCCGCTTTATCTGACCCGAGCAACGTTCTATGTGATTTCCGGAGAATTTTGTTCCGGGACCCCGGAATCCCGAAAAACCGTGTATTATACACTTCAATTTCAGCCGTTCGGAAGGTCGTACCGGACCCTGTTTCTTTTTCTCCCTGTTTTTCAATCACGCGTCCGAGCTCAATTCAGGAATCAACCTGTTCAATTTCAGGAATCAACCTGTTCGATTTCAGCCTCAAATAACGAGCTTTAACACGTTTTTCACGATAATCCGAGTTTCGGCGAATGCTGGTTTGTGGCACACCGGCACCCCCAAATGTCTTCCATTGGTGCTCAAACTTTGAGTGGCCGCTTTATCTGACTCGAGGAACTTTCTATATGATTTCGGGAGAATTTTGTTCCGGGACCCCGGAATCCCGAAAATTCGTGTATTATACACTTCAATTTCAAGCCGTTACGCTCAAGGTCGTCATCGGACTGTTTCTTTTTCTCCCTGTTTTTCAATCACGCATCCGAGCTCATTTCAAGAATCAACCTGTTCGAATTGACCTCAAATAACGAGATTTAACACATTTTTCACGATAATCCGAGTTTTCGGCGAATCTTTGGTTTGTGGCACACCGGCACCCCCAAATGTCTTCCGTTGGTGCTCAAACTTTGCGTGGCCGCTTTATCGACCCGAGGAACTTTCTATGTGATTTCCGGAGAATTTTGTTCGGGACCCTGGAATCCCGAAAAACCGTGTATTATACACTTCAATTTCACTAGTTCGGAAGGTCGCAGGACCCTTTTTCTCTTTCTCCTGTTTTTCAATCACGCGTCCGAGCTCATTTCAGGAATCAACCTGTTCGATTTAAGGAATCAACTGTTCGAATTGACCTCAAATAACGAGCTTTAACACATTTTCCACGATAATCCGAGTTTCGGCGAATCTTTGGTTTGTGGCACACCGGCACCTCCAAATGTCTTCCGCTGGTGCTCAAACTTTGCGTGGCCGCTTTATATGACCCGAGGAACTTTCTATGTGATTTGTGGAGAATTTTGTTCCGGGACCCCGGAATCCTGAAAAACCGTGTATTATACACTTCAATTTGGGCCGTTCGGAAGGTAAATCAGGACCCTGTTTCTTTTTCTCCCTGTTTTTCAATCACGCATCCGAGCTCATTTCAAGAATCAACCTGTTCGAATTCAGCCTCAAATAACGAGATTTAACACATTTTTCACGATAATCCGAGTTTCGGCGAATGCTGGTTTGTGGCACACCGGCACCCCCAAATGTCTTCCGTTGGTGCTCAAACTTTGCGTGGCCGCTTTATCTGGACCCGAGGAACTTTCTATGTGATTCCGGAGAAATTTTTTCCGGGACCCCGGAATCCCGAAAAACCGTGTATTATACACTTCAATTTCAACCGTTCGGAAGGTCGTCAGACGGACCTGTTTCTTTTTCTCCTGTTTTTCAATCACGCGTCCGAGCTCATTTCAGGAATCAACTGTGCAATTTCAGGAATCAACCGATTCGATTTGACCTCAAATAATGAGCTTTAACACGTTTTTCACGATAATCCGAGTTTCGGCGAATCTTTGGTTTGTGGCACACCGGCATCCCCGGATGTCTTCCGTTGGTGCTCAAACTTTGCGTGGCCACTTTATCGACCCGAGCAACTTTCTATGTGATTTCGGAGAATTTTGTTCCGGGACCAATCCCGAAAAACCGTGTATTATACACTTCAATTTCCCCTGTTCGGAAGTAAATCGGACCCTATTTCTTTTTCTCCTGTTTTTCAATCACGCGTCCGAGCTCATTTCAGGAATCAACCTGTTCGATTTCAGGAATCAACCTGTTCGAATTCAGCCTCAAATAACGAGCTTTAACACATTTTTCACGATAATCCGAGTTTCGGCGAATGCTGGTTTGTGGCACACCGGCACCTCCAAATGTCTTCCGTTGGTGCTCAAACTTTGCGTGGCCGCTTTATCTTACCCGAGGAACTTTCTATGTGATTTCCGGAGAATTTTGTTCGGGGACCCCAGAATCCCGAAAAACCGTGTATTATACACTTCAATTTCAGCCGTTCGGAAGGTCGTACTGGACCCTGTTTCTTTTTCTCCCTGTTTTTCAATCACGCGTCCGAGCTCATTTCAGGAATCAACCTGTTCGATTTCAGGAATCAACCTGTTCGATTTCAGCCTCAAATAACGAGATTTAACACATTTTTCACGATAATCCGAGTTTCGGCGAATGCTGGTTTATGGCACGCCGGCACCTCCAAATGTCTTCCGTTGGTGCTCAAACTTTGCGTGGCCGCTTTATCTGACCCGAGGAAATTTCTATGTGATTTCCGGAGAATTTTGTTCCGGGACCTCGGAATCCCCAAAAACCGTAGATTATACACTTCAATTTCAGCCGTTCGGAAGGTCGTACCGGACCCTGTTTCTTTTTCTCCCTAGTTTTCAATCACGCGTCCGAGGTCATTTCAGGAATTAACCTGTTCGATTTCAGGAATCAACCTGTTCGAATTCAGCCTCAAATAACGAGCTTTAACACATTTTTCACGATAATCCGAGTTTCGGCGAATGCTGGTTTGTGGTACACCGGCACCTCCAAATGTCTTCCGTTAGTGCTCAAACTTTGCGTGGCCGCTTTATCTGACCCGAGCAACGTTCTATGTGATTTCCGGAGAATTTTGTTCCGGGACCCCGGAATCCCGAAAAACCGTGTATTATACACTTCAATTTCAGCCGTTCGGAAGGTCGTACCGGACCCTGTTTCTTTTTCTCCCTGTTTTTCAATCACGCATCCGAGCTCATTTCAAGAATCAACCTGTTCGAATTCAGCCTCAAATAACGAGATTTAACACATTTTTCACGATAATCCGAGTTTTGCGAATCTTTGGTTTTGTGGCACACGGCACCCCCAAATGTCTTCCGTTGGTGCTCAAACTTTGCGTGGCCGCTTTATCTGACCCGAGTAACTTTCTATGTGATTTCCGGAGAATTTTGTTCCGGGACCCCGGAATCCCGAAAAACCGTGTATTATACACTTCAATTTCACTAGTTCGGAAGGTAAATCGGACCCTTTTTCTCTTTCTCTCCTGTTTTTCAATCACGCGTCCGAGCTCATTTCAGAATCAACCTGTTCGATTTAAGGAATCAACTTTCAATTCGAATTGACCTCAAATAACGAGCTTTAACACATTTTCCACGATAATCCGAGTTTCGGCGAATCTTCAAGCTTCAGGGCACACCGGCACCTCCAAATGTCTTCCGCTGGTGCTCAAACTTTGCGTGGCCGCTTTATATGACCCGAGGAACTTTCTATGTGATTTGTGGAGAATTTTGTTCCGGGACCTCGGAATACTGAAAACCCGTGTATTATACACTTCAATTTAGCCGTTCGGAAGGTCGTACCGGACCCTGTTTCTTTTTCTCCCTATTTTTCAATCACGCGTCCGAGCACATTACAGGAATCAACTTGTTCGATTTCAGCCCCAAATAACGAGCTTTAACACATTTTTCACGATAATCCGAGTGTCGGCGAATGCTAGTTTGCGGCTTACCGACACCCCCAAATGTCTTCCGTTGGTGCTCAAACTTTGCGTGGCCGCTTTATCTAACCCGAGGAACTTTCTATGTGATTTGTGGAGAATTTTGTTCCGGGACCTCGGAATCCTGAAAAACCGTGTATTATATATACACTTCAATTTCAGCCGTTCGGAAGGTCGTACCGGACCCTGTTTCTTTTTCTCCCTGTTTTTCAATCACGCGTCCAAGCTCATTTCAGGAATCAACCTGTCCGATTTCAGCCTCAAATAACGAGTTTTAACACATTTTTCACGATAATCCGAGTTTCGGGGAATGCTGGTTTGTGGTACACCGGCACCTCCAAATGTCTTCCGTTGGTGCTCAAACTTTGCGTGGCCGCTTTATCTGACCCGAGCAACGTTCTATGTGATTTCCGGAGAATTTTGTTAAAGGGACCCGGAATCCAAAAACCGTGTATTATACACTTCAATTTCAGCCGTTCGGAAGGTCGTACTAGAACCTGTTTCTTTTTCTCCATGTTTTTCAATCACGCGTCCGAGCTCAATTCAGGAATCAACTTTGTTCAATTTCAGGAATCAACCTGTTCGATTTTGACCTCAAATAACGTGCTTTAACACGTTTTTCACGATAATCCGAGTTTTCGGCGAATCTTTGGTTTAGGCACACCGGCACCCCAAATGTCTTCCAATGGTGCTCAAACTTTGAGTGGCCGCTTTATCTGACTCGAGGAACTTTCTATATGATTTCGGGAGAATTTTGTTCCGGGACCCCGGAATCCCGAAAAACCGTGTATTATACACTTCAATTTCAGCCGTTCGGAAGGTCGTACCGGACCCTGTTTCTTTTTCTCCCTGTTTTTCAATCACGCATCCGAGCTCATTTCAAGAATCAACCTGTTCGAATTCAGCCTCAAATAACGAGATTTAACACATTTTTCACGATAATCCGAGTTTTGCGAATCTTTGGTTTGTGGCACACCGGCACCCCAAATATCTTCCGTTGGTGCTCAAACTTTGCGTGGCCGCTTTATCTGACCCGAGTAACTTTCTATGTGATTTCCGGAGAATTTTGTTCCGGGACCCCGGAATCCCGAAAAACCGTGTATTATACACTTCAATTTCACCTGTTCGGAAGGTCAGGACCTGTTTCTTTTTCTCCCTGTTTTTCAATCACGCGTCCGAGCTCAATTCAGGAATCAACCTGTTCAATTTCAGGAATAAACCTGTTTGATTTCAGCCTCAAATAACGAGCTTTAACACATTTTCCACGATAATCCGAGTTTCGGTGAATGCTGGTTTGTGGCACACCGGAACCTCCAAATGTCTTCCGCTGGTGCTCAAACTTTGCGTGGCCGCTTTATATGACCCGAGGAACTTTCTATGTGATTTGTGGAGAATTTTGTTCCGGGACCTCGGAATCCTGAAAACCCGTGTATTATACACTTCAATTTAGCCGTTCGGAAGGTCGTACCGGACCCTGTTTCTTTTTCTCCCTGTTTTTCAATCACGCGTCCGAGCTCATTACAGGAATCAACTTGTTCGATTTCAGCCCCAAATAACGAGCTTTAACACATTTTTCACGATAATCCGAGTGTCGGCGAATGCTAGTTTGCGGCTTACCGACACCCCCAAATGTCTTCCGTTGGTGCTCAAACTTTGCGTGACCGCTTTATCTGACCCGAGGAACTTTCTATGTGATTTGTGGAGAATTTTGTTCCGGGATCTCGGAATCCTGAAAAACCGTGTATTATACACTTCAATTTCAGCCGTTCGGAAGGTAAACGGACCCCCGTTTCTTTTTCTCCCTGTTTTTCAATCACGCGTCCAAGCTCATTTCAGGAATCAACCTGTCCGATTTCAGCCTCAAATAACGAGTTTTAACACATTTTTCACGATAATCCGAGTTTCGGCGAATGCTGGTTTGTGGCACACCGGCACCTCCAAATGTCTTCCGTTGGTACTCAAACTTTGCGTGGCCGCTTTATCTGATCCGAGGAAATTTCTATGTGATTTCAGGAGAATTTTGTTCCGGGACCCCGGAATCCCCAAAAACCGTGTTTTATACACTCCAATTTCACTAGTTCGGAAGGTCGTCAGGACCCTGTTTCCTTTTCTCCCTGTTTTTCAATCACGCGTCCGACCTCATTTCAGGAATCAACCTGTTCGATTTCAGGAATCAACCTGTTCGATTTCAGCCTCAAATAACGAGCTTTAACACATTTTTCACGATATTCCGAGTTTCGGCGAATGCTGGTTTGTGGCACACCGGCACCACCAAATGTCTTCCTTTGGTGGTCAAATTTTGCGTGGCCGCTTTATCTGACCCGAGAAACTTTCTATGTGATTTCCGGAGAATTTTGTTCTGAAACCCCGTAATCCCGAAAAACCGTGTATTATACACATCAATTTCAGCCGTTCGGATGGTCGTACCGGACCCAGTTTCATTTTCTCTCTGTTTTTCAATCACGCATCCGAGCTCATTTCCGGAATTAACCTGTTCGATTTCAGCCTCAAATAACGAGTTTTAACACATTTTTCACGATAATCCGAGTTTCGGCGAATGCTGGTTTGTGGCACACCGGCACCCCCAAATGTCTTCCGTTGGTGCTCAAACTTTGCGTGGCCGCTTTATCTGACCCGAGAAACTTTCTATGTGATTTGTGGAGAATTATGTTCCGGAACCTCGGAATCCTGAAAAACCGTGTATTATACACTTCAATTTCAGCCGTTCCGAAGGTCGTACCGGACCCTGTTTCTTTTTCTCCCTGTTTTTCAATCACGCATCCGAGCTCATTTCAAGAATCAACCTGTTCGAATTCAGCCTCAATTAACGAGATTTAACACATTTTTCACGATAATCCGAGTTTGGGCGAATGCTGGTTTGTGGCACACCGGCACCCCCAAATGTCTTCTGTTGGTGCTCAAACTTTGCGTGGCCGCTTTATCTGACCCGAGTAACTTTCTATGTGAATTCCGGAGAATTTTGTTCCGGGACCCCGGAATCCCGAAAAACCTTGTATTATACACTTCAATTTCAGCCGTTCGGAAGGTCGTACCGGACCCTGTTTCTTTTTCTCCCTGTTTTTCAATCACGCGTCCGAGCTCATTTCAGGAATCAACCTGTTCGATTTCAGGAATTAATCTGTTCGATTTCAGCCTCAAATAACGAGTTTTAACACATTTTTCACTATAATCCGAGTTTCGGCGAATGCTGGTTTGTGGCACACCGGTACCTCCAATTGTCTTCCGTTGGTGCTCAAACTTTGCGTGGCCGCTTTATCTGACCCGAGGAACTTTCTATGTGATTTCCGGAGAATTTTGTTCCGGGACCCCGAAATCCCGAAAAATCGTGTATTATACACTTCAATTTCAGTAGTTCGGAAGTTCGTACGGACCCGGTTTCTTTTTCTCCTGTTTTTCAATCACGCGTCCTAGCTCATTTCAGGATTCAACTGTTCGATTTGGGAATCAACCTGTTCGAATTGACCTCAAATAACGAGCTTTAACACATTTTTCACGATAATCCGAGTTTCGCGAATCTTTGGTTCAGGCACACCGGCACCTCCAAATGTCTTCCGTTGGTGCTCAAACTTTGAGTGGCCGCTTTATCAGACCCGAGGAACTTTCTATGTGATTTCCGGAGAATTTTGTTCCGGGACCCCGGAATCCCAAAAACCGTGTATTATACACTTCAATTTCAAATTGTTCGGAAGGTCGTACCGGACCCTGTTTCTTTTTCTCCCTAGTTTTCAATCACGCGTCCGAGCTCATTTCAGGAATTAACCTGTTCGTTTTCAGGAATCAACCTGTTCGAATTCAGCCTCAAATAACGAGCTTTAACACATTTTTCACGATAATCCGAGTTTTGCGAATCTTTGGTTTGTGGCACACCGGCACCTCCAAATGTCTTCCGTTGGTGCTCAAACTTTGCGTGGCCGCTTTATCTGACCCGAGGAAATTTCTATGTGATTTCAGGAGAATTTTGTTCCGGGACCCCGGAATCCCGAAAAACCGTGTTTTATACACTCCAATTTCAGCCGTTCGGAAGGTCGTACCGGACCCTGTTTCCTTTTCTCCCTGTTTTTCAATCACGCGTCCGACCTCATTTCAGGAATCAACCTGTTCGATTTCAGGAATCAACCTGTTCGATTTCAGCCTCAAATAACGAGCTTTAACACATTTTTCACGATATTCCGAGTTTCGGCGAATGCTGGTTTGTGGCACACCGGCACCCCCAAATGTCTTCCTTTGGTGGTCAAATTTTGCGTGGCCGCTTTATCTGACCCGAGAAACTTTCTATGTGATTTCCAGAGAATTTTGTTCCGAAACCCCGTAATCCCGAAAAACCGTGTATTATACACTTCAATTTCAGCCGTTCGGAAGGTCGTACCGGACCCTGTTTCTTTTTCTCCCTGTTTTTTAATCACGCATCCGAGCTCATTACAAGAATCAACCTGTTCGAATTCAGCCTCAATTAACGAGATTTAACACATTTTTCACGATAATCCGAGAGTTTGCGAATCTTTGTTTCAGGCACACCGGCACCCCCAAATGTCTTCCGTTGGTGCTCAAACTTTGCGTGGCCGCTTTATCGACCCGAGGAACTTTCTATGTGATTTCCGGAGAATTTTGTTCCGGACCCCGGAATCCCGAAAAACCGTGTATTATACACTTCAATTTCACTGTTCGGAAGTTCGCACCAGGACCCGGTTTCTTTTTCTCCCTGTTTTTCAATCACGCGTCCGAGCTCATTTCAGGAATCAACTTGTTCGATTTCAGGAATCAACCTGTTCGAATTGACCTCAAATAACGAGCTTTAACACATTTTTCACGATAATCCGAGTTTGGCGAATCTTTGGTTTTGGCACACCGGCACCTCCAAATGTCTTCCGTTGGTGCTCAAACTTTGAGTGGCCGCTTTATCTGACCCGAGGAACTTTCTATGTGATTTCCGGAGAATTTTGTTCCGGGACCCCGGAATCCCAAAAAACCGTGTATTATACACTTCAATTTCATCCGTTCGGAAGGTCGTACCGGACCCTGTTTCTTTTTCTCCCTAGTTTTCAATCACGCGTCCGAGCTCATTTCAGGAATTAACCTGTTCGATTTCAGGAATCAACCTGTTCGAATTCAGCCTCAAATAACGAGCTTTAACACATTTTTCACGATAATCCGAGTTTCGGCGAATGCTGGTTTGTGGCACACCGGCACCTCCAAATGTCTTCCGTTGGTGCTCAAACTTTGCGTGGCCGCTTTATCTGACCCGAGGAAATTTCTATGTGATTTCAGGAGAATTTTGTTCCGGGACCCCGGAATCCCGAAAAACCGTGTTTTATACACTCCAATTTCAGCCGTTCGGAAGGTCGTACCGGACCCTGTTTCCTTTTCTCCCTGTTTTTCAATCACGCGTCCGACCTCATTTCAGGAATCAACCTGTTCGATTTCAGGAATCAACCTGTTCGATTTCAGCCTCAAATAACGAGCTTTAACACATTTTTCACGATAATCCGAGTTTCGGCGAATGCTGGTTTGTGGCACACCGGCACCCCCAAATGTCTTCCGTTAGTGCTCAAACTTTGCGTGGCCGCTTTATCTGACCCGAGGAACTTTCTATGTGATTTGTGGAGAATTTTGTTCCGGGACCTCGGAATCCTGAAAAACCGTGTATTATACACTTCAATTTCAGCCGTTCCGAAGGTCGTACCGGACCCTGTTTCTTTTTCTCCCTGTTTTTTAATCACGCATCCGAGCTCATTACAAGAATCAACCTGTTCGAATTCAGCCTCAATTAACGAGATTTAACACATTTTTCACGATAATCCGAGTTTCGGCGAATCTTTGGTTTAGGCACACCGGCACCCCCAAATGTCTTCCGTTGGTGCTCAAACTTTGCGTGGCCGCTTTATCCGACCCGAGTAACTTTCTATGTGATTTCCGGAGAATTTTGTTCCGGGACCCCGAATCCCGAAAAACCGTGTATTATACACTTCAATTTCAACTGTTCGGAAGGTCGTGAGGACCCTGTTTCTTTTTCTCCTGTTTTTCAATCACGCGTCCGAGCTCATTTCAGGAATCAACCTGTTCGATTTCAGGAATTAACCTGTTCGATTTCACCTCAAATAACGAGCTTTAACACATTTTTCACGATAATCCGAGTTTTGGCGAATCTTTGGTTTGTGGCACACCGGTACCTCCAATTGTCTTCCGTTGGTGCTCAAAATTTGCGTGGCCGCTTTATCTGACCCGAGGAAATTTCTATGTGATTTCCGAAGAATTTTGTTCCGGGACCCCGGAATCCCGAAAAAATGTGTATTATACACTTCAATTTGGCCGTTCGGAAGTTCGTCACGGACCGGTTTCTTTTTCTCCCGTTTTTCAATCACGCGTCCGAGCTCATTTCAGGATTCAACCTGTTCGATTTCAGGAATCAACCTGTTCGAATTCAACCTCAAATAACGAGCTTTAACACATTTTTCACGATAATCCGAGTTTGTGCGAATCTTTGGTTTGTGGCACACCAAGCACCTCCAAATGTCTTCCGTTGGTGCTCAAACTTTGCGTAACCGCTTTATCTGACCCGAGGAACTTTCTATGTGATTTCCGGAGAATTTTGTTTCGGGACCCCGGAATCCCGAAAAACCGTGTATTATACACTTCAATTTCAGCCGTTCGGAAGGTCGACGGACCCCGTTTCTTTTTCTCCCGTTTTTCAATCACGCGTCCGAGCTCATTTCAGGAATCAACCTGTTCGATTTCAGGAATTAACTGTTCGATTTGACCTCAAATAACGAGCTTTAACACATTTTTCACGATAATCCGAGTTTGGCGAATCTTTGGTTTGTGGCACACCGGCACCCCAAATGTCTTCCGTTAGTGCTCAAACTTTGCGTGGCCGCTTTATCTGACCCGAGGAACTTTCTATGTGATTTGTGGAGAATTTTGTTCCGGGACCTCGGAATCCGGAAAAACCGTGTATTATACACTTCAATTTCGGCCGTTCAAGGTCGCACAGGACCGTTTCTTTTTCTCCCTGTTTTTTAATCACGCATCCGAGCTCATTACAAGAATCAACCTGTTCGAATTCAGCCTCAATTAACGAGATTTAACACATTTTTCACGATAATCCGAGTTTCGGCGAATGCTGGTTTGTGGCACACCGGCACCCCCAAATGTCTTCCGTTGGTGCTCAAACTTTGCGTGGCCGCTTTATCTGACCCGAGTAACTTTCTATGTGAATTCGGAGAATTTTGTTAGGGACCCGGAATCCCGAAAAACCGTGTATTATACACTTCAATTTCAGCCGTTCGGAAGGTCGTACCGGACCCTGTTTCTTTTTCTCCCTGTTTTTCAATCACGCGTCCGAGCTCATTTCAGGAATCAACCTGTTCGATTTCAGGAATTAACCTGTTCGATTTCAGCCTCAAATAACGAGTTTTAACACATTTTTCACTATAATCCGAGTTTCGGCGAATGCTGGTTTGTGGCACACCGGTACCTCCAATTGTCTTCCGTTGGTGCTCAAAATTTGCGTGGCCGCTTTATCTGACCCGAGGAAATTTCTATGTGATTTCCGAAGAATTTTGTTCCGGGACCCCGGAATCCCGAAAAATCGTGTATTATACACTTCAATTTCAGCCGTTCGGAAGTTCGTACCGGACCCGGTTTCTTTTTCTCCCTGTTTTTCAATCACGCGTCCGAGCTCATTTCAGGATTCAACCTGTTCGATTTCAGGAATCAACCTGTTCGAATTCAACCTCAAATAACGAGCTTTAACACATTTTTCACGATAATCCGAGTTTCGGCGAATGCTGGTTTGTGGCACACCGGCACCTCCAAATGTCTTCCGTTGGTGCTCAAACTTTGCGTAACCGCTTTATCTGACCCGAGGAACTTTCTATGTGATTTCCGGAGAATTTTGTTTCGGGACCCCGGAATCCCAAAAAACCGTGTATTATACACTTCAATTTCAGCCGTTCGGAAGGTCGTACCGGACCCTGTTTCTTTTTCTCCCTGTTTTTCAATCACGCGTCCGAGCTCATTTCAGGATTCAACCTGTTCGATTTCAGGAATCAACCTGTTCGAATTCAACCTCAAATAACGAGCTTTAACACATTTTTCACGATAATCCGAGTTTCGGCGAATGCTGGTTTGTGGCACACCGGCACCTCCAAATGTCTTCCGTTGGTGCTCAAACTTTGCGTAACCGCTTTATCTGACCCGAGGAACTTTCTATGTGATTTCCGGAGAATTTTGTTTCGGGACCCCGGAATCCCGAAAAACCGTGTATTATACACTTCAATTTCAGCCGTTCGGAAGGTCGTAAATCAGGACCTGTTTCTTTTTCTCCCTGTTTTTCAATCACGCGTCCGAGCTCATTTCAGGAATCAACCTGTTCGATTTCAGGAATTAACCTGTTCGATTTCAGCCTCAAATAACGAGTTTTAACACATTTTTCACTATAATCCGAGTTTCGGCGAATGCTGGTTTGTGGCACACCGGTACCTCCAATTGTCTTCCGTTGGTGCTCAAAATTTGCGTGGCCGCTTTATCTGACCCGAGGAAATTTCTATGTGATTTCGAAGAATTTTGTTCGGGACCGGAATCCCGAAAAATCGTGTATTATACACTTCAATTTTAGTTCGGAAGTTCGTCTTAGGACCCGGTTTCTTTTTCTCCTGTTTTTCAATCACGCGTCCGAGCTCATTTCAGGATTCAACCTGTTCGATTTCAGGAATCAACCTGTTCGAATTCAACCTCAAATAACGAGCTTTAACACATTTTTCACGATAATCCGAGTTTCGGCGAATGCTGGTTTGTGGCACACCGGCACCTCCAAATGTCTTCCGTTGGTGCTCAAACTTTGCGTAACCGCTTTATCTGACCCGAGGAACTTTCTATGTGATTTCCGGAGAATTTTGTTTCGGGACCCCGGAATCCCGAAAAACCGTGTTTTATACACTCCAATTTCAGCCGTTCGGAAGGTCGTACCGGACCCTGTTTCTTTTTCTCCCTAATTTTCAATCACGCGTCCGAGCTCAATTCAGGAATCAACCTGTGCAATTTCAGGAATCAACCAGTTCGATTTCAGCCTCAAATAATGAGCTTTAACACGTTTTTCACGATAATCCGAGTTTCGGCGAATGCTGGTTTGTGGCACACCGGCATCCCCAAATGTCTTCCGTTGGTGCTCAAACTATGCGTGGCCGCTTTATCTGACCCGAGCAACTTTCTATGTGATTTCCGGAGAATTTTGTTCCGGGACCCCGGAATCCCGAAAAACTGTGTATTATACACTTCAATTTCACTAGTTCGGAAGGTAAATCGGACCCTGTTTCTTTTTCTCCCCGTTTTTCAATCACGCGTCCGAGCTCATTTCGGGAATCAACCTGTTCGATTTCAGGAATCAAACTGTTCGAATTCACCTCAAATAACGAGCTTTAACACATTTTTCACGATAATCCGAGTTTCGGCGAATGCTGGTTTGTGGCACACCGGCACCTCCAAATGTCTTCCGTTGGTGCTCAAACTTTGCGTGGCCGCTTTATCTGACCCGAGGAACTTTCTATGTGATTTCCGGAGAATTTTGTTCGGGGACCCCAGAATCCTGAAAAACCGTGTATTATACACTTCAATTTTCACCGTTCTCGGAAGGTCGTCTTTGGACCATGTTTCTTTTTCTCCCTGTTTTTCAATCACGCGTCCGAGCTCATTTCAGGAATCAACCTGTTCGATTTCAGGAATCAACCTGTTCGAATTCAGCCTCAAATAACGAGTTTTAACACATTTTCCACGATAATCCGAGTTTCGGCGAATGCTGGTTTGTGGCACACCGGCACCTCCAAATGTCTTCCGCTTGTGCTCAAACTTTGCGTGGCCGCTTTATATGACCCGAGGAACTTTCTATGTGATTTGTGGAGAATTTTGTTCCGGGACCTCGGAATCGTGAAAAACCGTGTATTATACACTTCAATTTCAGCCGTTCGGAAGGTCGTACCGGACCCTGTTTCTTTTTCCCCCTGTTTTTCAATCACGCGTCCAAGCTCATTTCAGGAATCAACCTGTCCGATTTCAGCCTCAAATAACGAGTTTTAACTCATTTTTCACGATAATCCGAGTTTCGGCGAATGCTGGTTTGTGGCACACCGGCACCTCCAAATGTCTTCCGTTGGTACTCAAACATTGCGTGGCCGCTTTATCTGACCCGAGGAAATTTCTATGTGATTTCAGGAGAATTTTGTTCCGAGACCCCGGAATCCCGAAAAACCGTGTTTTATACACTCCAATTTCAGCCGTTCGGAAGGTCGTACCGGACCCTGTTTCCTTTTCTCCCTGTTTTTCAATCACGCGTCCGACCTCATTTCAGGAATCAACCTGTTCGATTTCAGGAATCAACCTGTTCGATTTCAGCCTCAAATAACGAGCTTTAACACATTTTTCACGATATTCCGAGTTTCGGCGAATGCTGGTTTGTGGCACACCGGCACCCCCAAATGTCTTCCTTTGGTGGTCAAATTTTGCGTGGCCGCTTTATCTGACCCGAGAAACCTTCTATGTGATTTCCGGAGAATTTTGTTCCGAAACCCCGTAATCCCGAAAAACCGTGTATTATACACATCAATTTCAGCCGTTCGGATGGTCGTACCGGACCCAGTTTCATTTTCACTCTGTTTTTCAATCACGCGTCCGAGCTCATTTCCGGAATTAACCTGTTCGATTTCAGGAATCAACCTGTTCGATTTCAGCCTCAAATAACGAGTTTTAACACATTTTTCACGATAATCCGAGTTTCGGCGAATGCTGGTTTGTGGCACACCGGCACCCCCAAATGTCTTCCGTTGGTGCTCAAACTTTGCGTGGCCGCTTTATCTGACCCGAGGAACTTTCTATGTGATTTGTGGAGAATTTTGTTCCGGGACCTCGGAATCCTGAAAAACCGTGTATTATACACTTCAATTTCGGCCGTTCGAAGGTCGACTAGGACCTGTTTCTTTTTCTCCTGTTTTTCAATCACGCATCCGAGCTCATTTCAAGAATCAACCTGTTCGAATTCAGCCTCAATTAACGAGATTTAACACATTTTTCATGATAATCCGAGTTTCGGCGAATGCTGGTTTGTGGCACACCGGCACCCCCAAATGTTTTCCGTTGGTGCTCAAACTTTGCGTGGCCGCTTTATCTGACCCGAGTAACTTTCTATGTGATTTCGGAGAATTTTGTTCCGGGACCCGGAATCCCGAAAAACCGTGTATTATACACTTCAATTTCAATTTGCTCGGAAGGTCGCACGGACCCTCGTTTCTTTTTCTCCCGTTTTTCAATCACGCGTCCGAGCTCATTTCAGGAATCAACCTGTTCGATTTCAGAATTCAACCTGTTCGATTTGACCTCAAATAACGAGTTTTAACACATTTTTCACTATAATCCGAGTTTGGCGAATCTTTGGTTTGTGGCACACCGGTACCTCCAATTGTCTTCCGTTGGTGCTCAAACTTTGCGTGGCCGCTTTATCTGACCCGAGGAAATTTCTATGTGATTTCCGGAGAATTTTGTTCCGGGACCCCGGAATCCCGAAAAATCGTGTATTATACACTTCAATTTCAAATTGTTCGGAAGTTCGTGCATCGGACCCGGTTTCTTTTTCTCCCTGTTTTTCAATCACGCGTCCGAGCTCATTTCAGGAATTAACCTGTTCGATTTGGGAATCAACTGTTCGAATTCACCTCAAATAACGAGCTTTAACACATTTTTCACGATAATCCGAGTTTTGGCGAATCTTTGGTTTGTGGCACACCGGCACCTCCAAATGTCTTCCGTTGGTGCTCAAACTTTGCGTGGCCGCTTTATCTGACCCGAGGAACTTTCGATGTGATTTCCGGAGAATTTTGTTTCGGGACCCCGGAATCCAAAAAAACCGTGTATTATACACTTCAATTTCAGCCGTTCGGAAGGTCGTACCGGACCCTGTTTCTTTTTCTCCCTGTTTTTCAATCACGCATCCGAGCTCATTTCAGGAATCAACCTGTTCGATTTCAGGAATTAACCTGTTCGATTTCAGCCTCAAATAACGAGTTTTAACACATTTTTCACTATAATCCGAGTTTCGGCGAATGCTGGTTTGTGGCACACCGGTACCTCCAATTGTCTTCCGTTGGTGCTCAAACTTTGCGTGGCCGCTTTATCTGACACGAGGAAATTTCTATGTGATTTCCGGAGAATTTTGTTCCGGGACCCCGGAATCCCGAAAAATCGTGTATTATACACTTCAATTTCAAACTGTTCGGAAGTTAACCGGACCGGTTTCTTTTTCTCCTGTTTTCCAATCACGCGTCCGAGCTCATTTCAGGATTCAACCTGTTCGATTTTAGGAATCAACTTTGTTCGAATTGACCTCAAATAACGAGCTTTAACACATTTTTCACGATAATCCGAGTTTCGGCGAATCTTTGGTTTTGTGGCACACCGGCACCTCCAAATGTCTTCCGTTGGTGCTCAAACTTTGCGTGGCCGCTTTATCTGACCCGAGGAACTTTCTATGTGATTTCCGGAGAATTTTGTTCCGGGACCCCGGAATCCCGAAAAACCGTGTATTATACACTTCAATTTCAGCCGTTCGGAAGGTCGTACCGGACCCTGTTTCTTTTTCTCCCTAATTTTCAATCACGCGTCCGAGCTCAATTCAGGAATCAACCTGTGCAATTTCAGGAATCAACCAGTTCGATTTCAGCCTCAAATAATGAGCTTTAACACGTTTTTCACGATAATCCGAGTTTCGGCGAATGCTGGTTTGTGGCACACCGGCATCCCCAAATGTCTTCCGTTGGTGCTCCAACTTTGCGTGGCCGCTTTATCTGACCCGAGCAACTTTCTATGTGATTTCCGGAGAATTTTGTTCCGGGACCCCGGAATCCCGAAAAACCGTGTATTATACACTTCAATTTCAGCCGTTCGGAAGGTCGTACCGGACCCTGTTTCTTTTTCTCCCTGTTTTTCAATCACGCGTCCGAGCTCATTTCAGGAATCAACCTGTTCGATTTCAGGAATCAACCTGTTCGAATTCAGCCTCAAATAACGAGCTTTAACACATTTTTCACGATAATCCGAGTTTCGGCGAATGCTGGTTTGTGGCACACCGGCACCTCCAAATGTCTTCCGTTGGTGCTCAAACTTTGCGTGGCCGCTTTATCTGACCCAAGGAACTTTCTATGTGATTTCCGGAGAATTTTGTTCGGGGACCCCAGAATCCCGAAAAACCGTGTATTATACACTTCAATTTCAGCCGTTCGGAAGGTAAATCTTGGACCCTGTTTCTTTTTCTCCTGTTTTTCAATCACGCGTCCGAGCTCATTTCAGGAATCAACCTGTTCGATTTCAGGAATCAACCTGTTCGATTTCGACCTTCAAATAACGAGATTTAACACATTTTTCACGATAATCCGAGTTTCGGCGAATGCTGGTTTATGGCACGCCGGCACCTCCAAATGTCTTCCGTTGGTGCTCAAACTTTGCGTGGCCGTTTTATCTGACCCGAGGAACTTTCTATGTGATTTCCGGAGAATTTTGTTCCGGGACCCCGGAATCCCCAAAAACCGTGTATTATACACTTCAATTTCAGCCGTTCGGAAGGTCGTACCGAACCCTGTTTCTTTTTCTCCCTAGTTTTCAATCACGCGTCGGAGCTCATTTCAGGAATTAACCTGTTCGATTTCAGGAATCAACCTGTTCGAATTCAGCCTCAAATAACGAGCTTTAACACATTTTTCACGATAATCCGAGTTTCGGCGAATGCTGGTTTGTGGCACACCGGCACCTCCAAATGTCTTCCGTTGGTGCTCAAACTTTGCGTGGCCGCTTTATCTGACCCGAGCAACGTTCTATGTGATTTCCGGAGAATTTTGTTTCGGGACCCCGGAATCCCGAAAAACCGTGTATTATACACTTCAATTTCAGCCGTTCGGAAGGTCGTACCGAACCCTGTTTCTTTTTCTCCCTGTTTTTCAATCACGCGTCCGAGCTCAATTCAGGAATCAACCTGTTCAATTTCAAGAATCAACCTGTTCGATTTCAGCCTCAAATAACGAGCTTTAACACGTTTTTCACGATAATCCGAGTTTCGGCGAATGCTGGTTTGTGGCACACCGGCACCCCCAAATGTCTTCCGTTGGTGCTCAAACTTTGAGTGGCCGCTTTATCTGACTCGAGGAACTTTCTATGTGATTTCCGGAGAATTTTGTTCCGGGACCCCGGAATCCCGAAAAACCGTGTATTATACACTTCAATTTCAGCCGTTCGGAAGGTCGTACCGGACCCTGTTTCTCTTTCTCCCTGTTTTTCAATTACGCGTCCGAGCTCATTTCAGGAATCAACCTGTTCGATTTAAGGAATCAACCTGTTCGAATTCAGCCTCAAATAACGAGCTTTAACACATTTTCCACGATTATCCGAGTTTCGGCGAATGCTGGTTTGTGGCACACCGTCACCTCCAAATGTCTTTCGCTGGTGCTCAAACTTTGCGTGGCCGCTTTATATGACCCGAGGAACTTTCTATGTGATTTGTGGAGAATTTTGTTCCGGGACCTCGGAATCCTGAAAACCCGTGTATTATACACTTCAATTTCAGCCGTTCGGAAGGTCGTACCGGACCCTGTTTCTTTTTCTCCCTGTTTTTCAATCACGCGTCCGAGCTCATTACAGGAATCAACTTGTTCGATTTCAGCCCCAAATAACGAGATTTAACACATTTTTCACGATAATCCGAGTGTCGGTGAATGCTAGTTTGCGGCTTACCGACACCCCCAAATGTCTTCCGTTGGTGCTCAAACTTTGCGTGGCCGCTTTATCTGACCCGAGGAACTTTCTATGTGATTTGTGGAGAATTTTTTTCCGGGACCTCGGAATCCTGAAAAACCGTGTATTATACACTTCAATTTCAGCCGTTCGGAAGGTCGTACCGGACCCTGTTTCTTTTTCTCCCTGTTTTTCAATCGCGCGTCCAAGCTCATTTCAGAATCAACTGTCCGATTTGACCTCAAATAACGAGTTTTAACACATTTTTCACGATAATCCGAGTTTCGGCGAATGCTGGTTTGTGGCACACCGGCACCTCCAAATGTCTTCCGTTGGTACTCAAACTTTGCGTGGCCGCTTTATCTGACCCGAGGAAATTTCTATGTGATTTCAGGAGAATTTTGTTCCGGGACCCCGGAATCCCCAAAAACCGTGTTTTATACACTCCAATTTCAGCCGTTCGGAAGGTCGTACCGGACCCTGTTTCCTTTTCTCCCTGTTTTTCAATCACGCGTCCGACCTCATTTCAGGAATCAACCTGTTCGATTTCAGCCTCAAATAACGAGCTTTAACACATTTTTCACGATATTCGAGTTTTGCGAATCTTTGGTTTGTGGCACACCGGCACCCCCAAATGTCTTCCTTTGGTGGTCAAATTTTGCGTGGCCGCTTTATCTGACCCGAGAAACTTTCTATGTGATTTCCGGAGAATTTTGTTCCGAAACCCCGTAATCCCGAAAAACCGTGTATTATACACATCAATTTCAGCCGTTCGGATGGTCGTACCGTTCCCAGTTTCATTTTCTCTCTGTTTTTCAATCACGCGTCCGAGCTCATTTCCGGAATTAACCTGTTCGATTTCAGGAATCAACCTGTTCGATTTCAGCCTCAAATAACGAGTTTTAACACATTTTTCACGATAATCCGAGTTTCGGCGAATGCTGGTTTGTGGCACACCGGCACCCCCAAATGTCTTCCGTTGGTGCTCAAATTTTGCGTTGCCGCTTTATCTGACCCGAGGAACTTTCTATGTGATTTGTGGAGAATTTTGTTCCGGGACATCGGAATCCTGAAAAACCGTGTATTATACACTTCAATTTCAGCCGTTCCGAAGGTCGTACCGGACCCTGTTTCTTTTTCTCCCTGTTTTTCAATCACGCATCCGAGCTCATTTCGAGAATCAACCTGTTCGAATTCAGCCTCAATTAACGAGATTTAACACATTTTTCACGATAATCCGAGTTTCGGCGATTGCTGGTTTGTGGCACACCGGCACCCCCAAATGTCTTCCGTTGGTGCTAAAACTTTGCGTGGCCGCTTTATCTGACCCGAGTAGCTTTCTATGTAAATTCCGGAGAATTTTGTTCCGGGACCCCGGAATCCCGAAAAACCGTGTATTATACACTTCAATTTCAGCCGTTCGGAAGGTCGTACCGGACCCTGTTTGTCTTTCTCCCTTTTTTTCAATCACGCGTCCGAGCTCATTTCAGGAATCAACCTGTTCGAATTCAGCCTCAAATAACGAGCTTTAACACATTTTCCACGATAATCCGAGTTTCGGCGAATGCTGGTTTGTGGCACACCGGCACCTCCAAATGTCTTCCGTTGGTGCTCAAACTTTGCGTGGCCGCATTATATGACCCGAGGAACTTTCTATGTGATTTGTGGAGAATTTTGTTCCGAGACTTCGGAATCCTGAAAAACCGTGTATTATACACTTCAATTTCAGCCGTTCGGAAGGTCGTACTGGACCCTGTTTCTTTTTCTCCCTGTTTTTCAATCACGCGTCCAAGCTAATTTCAGGAATCAACCTATCCGATTTCAGTCTCAAATAACGAGCTTTAACACATTTTTCACGATAATCCGAGTTTCGGCGAATGCTGGTTTGTGGCACACCGGCACCCCCAAATGTCTTCCGTTGGTGCTCAAACTTTGAGTGGCCGCTTTATCTGACTCGAGGAACTTTCTATATGATTTCGGGAGAATTTTGTTCCGGGACCCCGGAATCCCGAAAAACCGTGTATTACACACTTCAATTTCAGCCGTTCGGAAGGTCGTACCGGACCCTGTTTATTTTTCTCCCTGTTTTTCAATCACGCATCCGAGCTCATTTCAAGAACCAACCTGTTCGAATTCAGCCTCAAATAACGATATTTAACACATTTTTCACGATAATCCGAGTTTCGGCGAATGCTGGTTTGTGGCACACCGGCACCCCCAAATGTCTTCCGTTGGTGCTCAAACTTTGCGTGGCCGCTTTATCTGACCCGAGTAAATTTCTATGTGATTTCCGGATAATTTTGTTCCGGAATCCCGAAAAACCGTGTATTATACACTTCAATTTCGGCCGTTCGGAAGGTCGTTAGGACCCGTTTCTCTTTCTCCTGTTTTTCAATCACGCGTCCGAGCTCATTTCAGGAATCAACCTATTCGATTTCAGGAATCAACCTGTTCAATTCGACCTCAAATAACGAGCTTTAACACATTTTCCACGATAATCCGAGTTTCGGCGAATCTTTGGTTTTGGCACACGGCAGCACCCCAAATGTCTTCCGTTGGTGCTCAAACTTTGCGTGGCCGCATTATATGACCCGAGGAACTTTCTATGTGATTTGGGAGAATTTTGTTCGAGACTTTGAATCTCGAAAACCGTGTATTATACACTTCAATTTGTACCGTTCGGAAGGTCGATCTTGGACCCCGTTTCTTTTTCTCCCTGTTTTTCAATCACGCGTCCAAGCTAATTTCAGGAATCAACCTATCCGATTTCAGTCTCAAATAACGAGCTTTAACACATTTTTCACGATAATCCGAGTTTGCGAATCTTTGGTTTTCAGGCACACCGGCACCCCCAAATGTCTTCCGCTGGTGCTCAAACTTTGCGTGGCCGCTTTATATGACCCGAGGAACTTTCTATGTGATTTGTGGAGAATTTTGTTCCGGGACATCGGAATCCTGAAAAACCGTGTATTATACACTTCAATTTCAGCCGTTCGGAAGGTCGTACCGGACCCTGTTTCTCTTTATCCCTGTTTTTCAATCACGCGTCCGAGCTCATTTCAGGAATCAACCTATTCGATTTCAGGAATCAACCTGTTCGAATTCAGCCTCAAATAACGAGCTTTAACACATTTTCCACGATAATCCGAGTTTCGGCGAATGCTGGTTTGTGGCACACCGGCACCCCCAAATGTCTTCCGTTGGTGCTCAAACTTTGCGTGGCCGCTTTATATGACCCGAGAAACTTTCTATGTGATTTCCAGGGTATTTTGTTCCAGGGCCACGGAATCCCGAAATACCGTGTATTATACACTCCAATTTCAGCCGTTCGGAAGGTCGTACCGGACCCTGTTTCCTTTTCTCCCTGTTTTTCAATCACGCGTCCGACCTCATTTCAGGAATAAACCTGTTCGATTTCAGGAATCAACCAATTCGATTTCAACCTCAAGTAACGATCTTTAACAAATTTTTCACGATAATCCGAGTTTCGGCGAATGCTGGTTTGTGGCACACCGGCACCCCCAAATGTCTTCCGTTGATGCTCAAACTTTGCGTGGCCGCTTTATCTGACTCGAGGAACTTTTTATGTGATTTCCGGAGAATTTTGTTCCGAGACCCCGGAATCCCGAAAAACCGTGTATTATACACTTCAATTTCAGCCGTTCGGAAGGTCGTACCGGTCACTGTTTCTTTTTCTCCCTGTTTTTCAATCACGCGGCCGAGCTCATTTCAAAAATCAACCTGTTCGATTTCAAGAATCAACCGGTTCGATTTCAGCCTCAAATAACGAGATTTAACACATTTTTCACGATAATCCGAGTTTCGGCGAATGCTGGTTTGTGGCATACCGGCACCCCCAAATGTCTTCCTTTGGTGCTCAAACGTTGCGTGGCCGCTTTATCTGACCCGAGGAACTTTCTATGTGATTTCCGGAGAATTTTGTTCCGGGACCCCGTAATCCCGAAAAACCGTGTATCACTTCAATTTCAGCCGTTCGGATGGTCGTACCGGACCCTGTTTCATTTTCTCTCTGTTTTTCAATCACGCGTCCGAGCTCATTTCGGGAATCAACCTGTTCGATTTAAGCCTCAAATAACGTGCTTTAACACATTTTCCACGATTATCCGAGTTTCGGCGAATGCTGGTTTATGGCACACCGGCACCCCCAAATGTCTTCCGTTGCTGCTCAAACTTTGCGTGGCCGCTTTATATGACCCGAGGAACTTTCTATGTGATTTCCGGGGTATTTTGTTCCAGGACCCCGGTATCCCGAAAAACCGTGTATTATACACTCCAATTTCAGCCGTTCGGAAGGTCGTACCGGACCCTGTTTCCTTTTCTCCCTGTTTTTCAATCACGCGCCGACCTCATTTCAGGAATCAACCTGTTCGATTTCAGACTCAAATAACGAGCTTTAACACATTTTTCACGATATTCCGAGTTTCGGCGAATGCTGGTTTGTGGCACACCGGCACCCCCAAATGTCTTCCTTTGGTGCTCAAACTTTGCGAGGCCGCTTTATCTGACCCGAGGAACTTTCTATGTGATTTCCGGAGAATTTTGTTCTGGGACCCCGTAATCCCGAAAAACCGTGTATTATACACTTCAATTTCAGCCGTTTGGATGGTCGTACCGGACCCAGTTTCATTCTCTCTCTGTTTTTCTACCACGCGTCCGAGCTCATTTCGGTAATCAACCTGTTCGATTTAAGCCTCAAATAACGAGCTTTAACACATTTTCCACGATAATCCGAGTTTCGGCGAATGCTGGTTTGTGGCACACCGGCACCCCAAAATGTCTTCCGTTGGTGCTCAAACTTTGCGTGGCCACTTTATATAACCCGAGGAACTTTCTATGTGATTTCCGGGGTATTTTGTTCCAGGACCCCGGAATCCCGAAAAACCGTGTATTATACACTCTAATTTCAGCCGTTCGGAAGGTCGTCATCTAGGACCTGTTTCCTTTTTCTCCTGTTTTTCAATCACGCGTCCGACCTCATTTCAGGAATCAACCTGTTCGATTTCAGGAATCAACCTATTCGATTTCAATCTCAAGTAACGATCTTTAACAAATTTTTCACGATAATCCGAGTTTCGGCGAATGCTGGTTTGTGGTACACCGGCACCCCCAAATGTCTTCCGTTGGTGCTCAAACTTTGCGTTGCCGCTTTATTTGACCCGAGGAACTTTCTATGTGATTTGTGGAGAATTTTGTTCCGGGACCTCGGAATCTTGAAAAACCGTGTATTATACACTTCAATTTCAGCCGTTCCGAAGGTCGTACCGGACCCTGTTTCTTTTTCTCCCTGTTTTTCAATCACGCATCCGAGCTCATTTCAAGAATCAACCTGTTCGAATTCAGCCTCAATTAACGAGATTTAACACATTTTTCACGATAATCCGAGTTTCGGCGAACGCTGGTTTGTGGCACACCGACACCCCCAAATGTCTTCCGTTGGTGCTCAAACTTTGCGTGGCCGCTTTATCTGACCCGAGTAAATTTCTATGTGATTTCCGGAGAATTTTGTTCCGAGACCCCGGAATCCCGAAAAACCGTGTATTATACACTTCAACTTCAGCCGTTCGGAAGGTCGTACCGGACCCTGTTTCTCTTTCTCCCTGTTTTTCAATCACACGTCCGAGCTCATTTCAGGAATCAACCTGTTCGAATTCAGCCTCAAATAACGAGCTTTAACACATTTTCCACGATAATCCGAGTTTCGGCGAATGCTGGTTTGTGGCACACCGGCACCTTCAAATGTCTTCCGCTGGTGCTCAAACTTTGCGTGGCCGCATTATATGACCCGAGGAACTTTCTATGTGATTTGTGGAGAATTTTGTTCCGAGACCTCGGAATCCTGAAAAACCGTGTATTATACACTTCAATTTCAGCCGTTCGGAAGGTCGTACCGGACCCTGTTTCTTTTTCTCCCTGTTTTTCAATCACGCGTCCAAGCTAATTTCAGGAATCAACCTGTCCGATTTCAGTCTCAAATAACGAGCTTTAACACATTTTTCACGATAATCCGAGTTTCGGCGAATGCTGGTTTGTGGCACACCGGCACCCCCAAATGTCTTCCGTTGGTGCTCAAACTTTGCGTGGCCGCTTTATCTGACTCGAGGAACTTTCTATATGATTTCGGGAGAATTTTGTTCGGGACCGGAATCCCCGAAAAACCGTGTATTACACACTTCAATTTCAGCCGTTCGGAAGGTCGTACCGGACCCTGTTTCTTTTTCTCCCTGTTTTTCAATCACGCATCCGAGCTCATTTCAAGAATCAACCTGTTCGAATTCAGCCTCAAATAACGAGATTTAACACATTTTTCACGATAATCCGAGTTTCGGCGAATGCTGGTTTGTGGCACACCGGCACCTCCAAATGTCTTCCGCTGGTGCTCAAACTTTGCGTGGCCTCTTTATATGACCCGAGGAACTTTCTATGTGATTTGTGGAGAATTTTGTTCCGGGACCTCGGAATCCTGAAAAACCGTGTATTATACACTCCAATTTCAGCCGTTCGGAAGGTCGTACCGGACCCTGTTTCTTTTTCTCCCTGTTTTTCAATCACGCGTCCGAGCTCATTACAGGAATCAACCTGTTCGATTTAAGCCTCAAATAACGAGCTTTAACACATTTTCCACGATAATCCGAGTTTCGGCGAATCTTTGGTTTCAGGGCACACCAAGCACCCCCAAATGTCTTCCGTTGGTGCTCAAACTTTGCGTGGCCGCTTTATATGACCCGAGAAACTTTCTATGTGATTTCCGGGGTATTTTGTTTCAGGACCCCGGAATCCCGAAAAACCGTGTATTATACACTCTAATTTCAGCCGTTCGGAAGGTCGTACCAGACCCTGTTTCCTTTTCTCCCTGTTTTTCAATCACGCGTCCGACCTTATTTCAGGAATCAACCTGTTCGATTTCAGGAATCAACCTATTCGATTTCAATCTCAAGTAACGATCTTTAACAAATTTTTCACGATAATCCGAGTTTCGGCGAATGCTGGTTTGTGGCACACCGGCACCCCCAAATATCTTCCGTTGGTGCTCAAACTTTGCGTTGCCGCTTTATCTGACCCGAGGAACTTTCTATGTGATTTGTGGAGAATTTTGTTCCGGGATCTCGGAATCCTGAAAACCCGTGTATTATACACTTCAATTTCAGCCGTTCGAAGGTCCGCGGACCGGACCCTCGTTTCTTTTTCTCCTGTTTTTCAATCACGCATCCGAGCTCATTTCAAGAATCAACCTGTTCGAATTCAGCCTCAAATAACGAGATTTAACACATTTTTCACGATAATCCGAGTTTCGGCGAATGCTGGTTTGTGGCACACCGGCACCCCCAAATGTCTTCCGTTGGTGCTCAAACTTTGCGTGGCCGCTTTATATGACCCGAGGAACTTTCTATGTGATTTGTGGAGAATTTTGTTCCGGGACCTTGGAATCCTGAAAAACCGTGTATTATACACTTCAATTTCAGCCGTTCGGAAGGTCGTCACAGGACCTGTTTCTTTTTCTCCTCGTTTTTCAATCACGCGTGCGAGCTCATTACTGAGGAATCAACCTGTTCGATTTAAGCCTCAAATAACGAGCTTTAACACATTTTCCACGATAATCCGAGTTTCGGCGAATCTTTGGTTTGTGGCACACCAAGCACCCCAAATGTCTTCCTTTGGTGCTCAAACTTTGCGAGGCCGCTTTATCTGACCCGAGGAACTTTCTATGTGATTTCCGGAGAATTTTGTTCTGTGACCCCGTAATCCCGAAAAACCGTGTATTATACACTTCAATTTCAGCCGTTTGGATGGTCGTACCGGACCCAGTTTCATTCTCTCTCTGTTTTTCTATCACGCGTCCGAGCTCATTTCGGTAATCAACCTGTTCGATTTAAGCCTCAAATAACGAGCATTAACACATTTTCCACGATAATCCGAGTTTCGGCGAATGCTGGTTTGTGGCACACCGGCACCCCCAAATGTCTTCCGTTGGTGCTCAAACTTTGCGTGGCCACTTTATATAACCCGAGGAACTTTCTATGTGATTTCCGGGGTATTTTGTTCCAGGACCCCGGAATCCCGAAAAACCGTGTATTATACACTCTAATTTCATTGTTCGGAAGGTCGCACAGGACCCTGTTTCCTTTTCTCCCTGTTTTTCAATCACGCGTCCGACCTCATTTCAGGAATCAACCTGTTCGATTTCAGGAATCAACCTATTCGATTTCAATCTCAAGTAACGATCTTTAACAAATTTTTCACGATAATTCGAGTTTCGGCGAATGCTGGTTTGTGGCACACCGGCACCCCCAAATGTCTTCCGTTGGTGCTCAAACTTTGCGTTGCCGCTTTATCTGACTCGAGGAACTTTCTATGTGATTTGTGGAGAATTTTGTTCCGGGACCTCGGAATCCTGAAAAACCGTGTATTATACACTTCAATTTCAGCCGTTCCGAAGGTCGTACCGGACCCTGTTTCTTTTTCTCCCTGTTTTTCAATCACGCATCCGAGCTCATTTCAAGAATCAACCTGTTCGAATTCAGCCTCAATTAACGAGATTTAACACATTTTTCACGATAATCCGAGTTTCGGCGAATGCTGGTTTGTGGCACACCGGCACCCCCAAATGTCTTCCGTTGGTGCTCAAACTTTGCGTGGCCGCTTTATCTGACCCGAGTAACTTTCTATGTGAATTCCGGAGAATTTTGTTCCGGGACCCCGGAATCCCGAAAAACCGTGTATTATACACTTCAATTTCAGCCGTTCGGAAGGTCGTACCGGACCCTGTTTCCTTTTCTCCCTGTTTTTCAATCACGCGTCCGACCTAATTTCAGGAATCAACCTGTTCGATTTCAGGAATCAACCTATTCGATTTCAATCTCAAGTAACGATCTTTAACAAATTTTTCACGATAATTCGAGTTTCGGCGAATGCTGGTTTGTGGCACACCGGCACCCCCAAATGTCTTCCGTTGGTGCTCAAACTTTGCGTTGCCGCTTTATCTGACCCGAGGAACTTTCTATGTGATTTGTGGAGAATTTTGTTAGGGACCTCGGAATCTGAAAACCGTGTATTATACACTTCAATTTGCCGTTCGAAGGTCGATCGGACCCTGTTTCTTTTTCTCCTGTTTTTCAATCACGCATCCGAGCTCATTTCAAGAATCAACCTGTTCGAATTCAGCCTCAATTAACGAGATTTAACACATTTTTCACGATAATCCGAGTTTGGCGAATCTTTGGTTTGTGGCACACCGGCACCCCCAAATGTCTTCCGTTGGTGCTCAAACTTTGCGTGGCCGCTTTATCTGACCCGAGTAACTTTCTATGTGAATTCCGGAGAATTTTGTTCCGGGACCCCGAAATCCCGAAAAACCGTGTATTATACACTTCAATTTCAGCCGTTCGGAAGGTCGTACCGAACCCTGTTTCTTTTTCTCCCTGTTTTTCAATCACGCGTCCAAGCTAATTTCAGGAATCAACCTGTCCGATTTCAGTCTCAAATAACGAGCTTTAACACATTTTTCACGATAATCCGAGTTTTGGCGAATCTTTGGTTTTTAGGCACACCGGCACCCCCAAATGTCTTCCGTTGGTGCTCAAACTTTGAGTGGCCGCTTTATCTGACTCGAGGAACTTTCTATATGATTTCGGGAGAATTTTGTTCCGGGACCTCGGAATCCCGAAAAACCGTGTATTACACACTTCAATTTCAGCCGTTCGGAAGGTCGTACCGGACCCTGTTTCTTTTTCTCCCTGTTTATCAATCACGCGTCCAAGCTAATTTCAGAATCAACCGTCCGATTTCGTCTCAAATAACGAGCTTTAACACATTTTTCACGATAATCCGAGTTTCGGCGAATCTTGGTTTGTGGTACACCGGCACCCCCAAATGTCTTCCGTTGGTGCTCAAACTTTGCGTGGCCGCTTTATCTGGACCCGAGTAAATTTCTATGTGATTTCCGGAGAATTTTGTTCAGGGACCCGGAATCCCGAAAAACCGTGTATTATACACTTCAATTTGGTAGTTCGGAAGGTCGTACGGACACTGTTTCTCTTTCTCCTCGTTTTTCAATCACGCGTCCGAGCTCATTTAAGGAATCAACCGGTTCGATTTCAGGAATCAACTGTTCGAATTGACCTCAAATAACGAGCTTTAACACATTTTCCACGATAATCCGAGTTTCGGCGAATGCTGGTTTGTGGCACACCGGCACCCCCAAATGTCTTCCGTTGGTGCTCAAACTTTGCGTTGCCGCTTTATCTGACCCGAGGAACTTTCTATGTGATTTGTGGAGAATTTTGTTCCGAGACCTCGGAATCTGAAAACCGTGTATTATACACTTCAATTTCGGCCGTTCGGAAGGTAAACCGGACCTGTTTCTTTTTCTCCCTGTTTTTCAATCACGCGTCCGAGCTCATTACAGGAATCAACCTGTTCAATTTTAGCCCCAAATAACGAGCTTTAACACATTTTTCACGAGAATCCGAGTGTCGGCGAATGCTAGTTTGCGGCTTACCGACACCTCCAAATGTCTTCCGTTGGTGCTCAAATTTTGCGTGGCCGCTTTATCTGACCCGAGGAACTTTGTATGTGATTTGTGGAGAATTTTGTTAGGGACCTCGGAATCCGAAAAACCGTGTATTATACACTTCAATTTCAGCCGTTCGGAAGGTCGTCAGGACCCTGTTTCTTTTTCTCCCGTTTTTCAATCACGCGTCCAAGCTCATTTCAGGAATCAACCTGTCCGATTTCAGCTTCAAATAACGAGTTTTAACACATTTTTCACGATAATCCGAGTTTGGCGAATCTTTGGTTTGTGGCACACAAGCAACTCCAAATGTCTTCCGTTGGTACTCAAACTTTGCGTTGCCGCTTTATCTGACCCGAGGAAATTTCTATGTGATTTCAGGAGAATTTTGTTCCGGGACCCCGGAATCCCGAAAAACCGTGTATTATACACTCCAATTTGTAGTTCGGAAGGTCGTATCTGGGACCTGTTTCCTTTTTCGCTCGTTATTCAATCACGCGTCCGACCTCATTTCAGGAATCAACCTGTTCGATTTCAGGAATCAACTTGTTCGATTTCAGGAATCAACCTGTTCGATTTCAGCCTCAAATAACGAGATTTAACACATTTTTCACGATATTCCGACTTTCGGCGAATGCTGGTTTGTGGCACACCGGCACCCCCAAATGTCTTCCGTTGGTGCTCAAACTTTGCGTGGCCGCTTTATATGACCCGAGGAACTTTCTATGTGATTTCCGGGGTATTTTGTTTCAGGACCCCGGAATCCCGAAAAACCGTGTATTATACACTCTAATTTCAGCCGTTCGGAAGGTCGTACCGGACCCTGTTTCCTTTTCTCCCTGTTTTTCAATCACGCGTCCGACCTCATTTCAGGAATCAACCTGTTCGATTTCAGGAATCAACCTATTCGATTTCAATCTCAAGTAACGATCTTTAACAAATTTTTCACGATAATCCGAGTTTCGGCGAATGCTGGTTTGTGGCACACCGGCACCCCCAAATATCTTCCGTTGGTGCTCAAACTTTGCGTGGCCGCTTTATATGACCCGAGGAACTTTCTATGTGATTTACGGGGTATTTTGTTTCAGGACCCCGGAATCCTGAAAAACCGTGTATTATACACTCTAATTTCAGCCGTTCGGAAGGTCGTACCGGACCCTGTTTCCTTTTCTCCCTGTTTTTCAACCACGCGTCCGACCTCATTTCAGGAATCAACCTGTTCGATTTCAGGAATCAACCTATTCGATTTCAATCTCAAGTAACGATCTTTAACAAATTTTTCACGATAATCCGAGTTTCGGCGAATGCTGGTTTGTGGCACACCGGCACCCCCAAATATGTTCCGTTGGTGCTCAAACTTTGCGTTGCCGCTTTATCTGACCCGAAAAACTTTCTATGTGATTTGTGGAGAATTTTGTTCCGGGACCTCGGAATCCTGAAAAACCGTGTATTATACACTTCAATTTCTGCCGTTCAGAAGGTCGACGGACCCTGTTTTTTTTCTCCTGTTTTTCAATCACGCATCCGAGCTCATTTCAAGAATCAACCTGTTCGAATTCAGCCTCAAATAACGAGATTTAACACATTTTTCACGATAATCCGAGTTTCGGCGAATGCTGGTTTGTGGCACACCGGCACCCCCAAATATCTTCCGTTGGTGCTCAAACTTTGCGTGGCCGCTTTATCTGACCCGAGTAAATTTCTATGTAATTTCCGGACAATTTTGTTCCGGGACCCCGGAATCCCGAAAAACCGTGTATTATACACTTCAATTTGCCCGTTCGGAAGGTAAATCGGACCCTGTTTCTCTTTCTCCCTGTTTTTCAATCACGCGTCCGAGCTCATTTCAGGAATCAACCTGTTCGATTTCAGGAATCAACCTGTTCGAATTCAGCCCCAAATAACGAGCTTTAACACATTTTCCACGATAATCCGAGTTTCGGCGAATGCTGGTTTGTGGCACACCGGCACCTCCAAATGTCTTCCGCTGGTGCTCAAACTTTGCGTGGCCGCTTTATATGACCCGAGGAACTTTCTATGTGATTTGTGGAGAATTTTGTTCCGGGACCTCGGAATCCTGAAAAACCGTGTATTATACACTTCAATTTCAGCCGTTCGGAAGGTCGTACCGGACCCTGTTTCTTTTTCTCCCTGTTTTTCAATCACGCGTGCGAGCTCATTACAGGAATCAACCTGTTCGATTTAAGCCTCAAATAACGAGCTTTAACACATTTTCCACGATAATCCGAGTTTCGGCGAATGCTGGTTTGTGGCACACCGGCACCCCCAAATGTCTTCCGTTGGTGCTCAAACTTTGCGTGGCCGCTTTATATGACCCGAGGAACTTTCTATGTGATTTCCGGGGTATTTTGTTCCAGGACCCCGGAATCCCGAAAAACCGTGTATTATACACTCAAATTTCAGTGATTCGGAAGGTAAATCGGACCCGTTTCCTTTTCTCCCTGTTTTTCAATCACGCGTCCGAGCTCATTTCAGGAATCAACCTGTTCGATTTCAGGAATCAACCTATTCGATTTCAATCTCAAGTAACGATCTTTAACAAATTTTTCACGATAATTCGAGTTTGGCGAATCTTTGGTTTTAGGCACACCGGCACCCCCAAATGTCTTCCGTTGGTGCTCAAACTTTGAGTGGCCGCTTTATCTGACTCGAGGAACTTTCTATATGATTTCGGGAGAATTTTGTTCCGGGACCCCTGAATCCCGAAAAACCGTGTATTACACACTTCAATTTCAGCCGTTCGGAAGGTCGTACCGGACCCTGTTTCTTTTTCTCCCTGTTTTTCAATCACGCATCCGAGCTCATTTCAAGAATCAACTTTGTTCGAATTCGGCCTCAAATAACGAGATTTAACACATTTTTCACGATAATCCGAGTTTCGGCGAATCTTTGGTTTGTGGCACCGGCACCCCCAAATGTCTTCCGTTGGTGCTCAAACTTTGCGTGGCCGCTTTATCTGACCCGAGTAACTTTCTATGTGAATTCCGGAGAATTTTGTTCCGGGACCCCGGAATCCCGAAAAACCGTGTATTATACACTTCAATTTCAGCCGTTCGGAAGGTCGTACCGAACCCTGTTTCTTTTTCTCCCTGTTTTTCAATCACGCGTCCAAGCTCATTTCAGGAATCAACCTGTTCGATTTCAGGAATCAACCTGTTCGAATTCAGCCTCAAATAACGAGCTTTAACACATTTTCCACGATAATCCGAGTTTCGGCGAATGCTGGTTTGTGGCACACCGGCACCCCCAAATGTCTTCCGTTGGTGCTCAAACTTTGCGTGGCCGCTTTATATGACCCGAGGAACTTTCTATGTGATTTCCGGGGTATTTTGTTCCAGGACCCCGGAATCCCGAAAAACCGTGTATTATACACTTCAATTTGTACCGTTCGGAAGGTCGACGGACCCTGTTTCTCTTTCTCCCTGTTTTTCAATCACGCGTCCGAGCTCATTTCAGGAATCAACCTGTTCGATTTCAGGAATCAACCTGTTCGAATTCAGCCTCAAATAACGAGCTTTAACACATTTTCCACGATAATCCGAGTTTCGGCGAATGCTGGTTTGTGGCACACCGGCACCCCCAAATGTCTTCCGTTGATGCTCAGACTTTGCGTGGCCGCTTTATCTGTCCCGAGGAAATTTCTATGTGATTTCAGGAGAATTTTGTTCCGGGACCACGGAATCCTGAAAAACCGTGTATTATACACTTCAATTTCAGCCTTTCGGAAGGTCGTACCGGACCCTGTTTTTTTTCTCCCTGTTTTTCAATCACGCGTCCGAGCTCATTTCAGGAATCAACCTGTTCGATTTCAGGAATCAACCTGTTCGATTTCAGCCTCAAATAACGAGATTTAACACATTTTTCACGATAATCCGAGTTTCGGCGAATGCTGGTTTGTGGCACACCGGCACCCCCAAATGTCTTCCGTTGGTACTCAAACTTTGCGTAGCTGCTTTATCTGACCCGAGGAAATTTCTATGTGATTTCAGGAGAATTTTGTTCCGGGACCACGGAATCCCGAAAAAACATGTATTATACACATTAATTTCACTGTTCGGAAGGTAAACTAGGACCCCGTTTTTTTCTCCCTGTTTTTTTCAATCACGCGTCCGAGCTCATTTCAGGAATCAACTTGTTCGATTTCAGGAATCAACCTGTTCGATTTCACCTCAAATAACGAGCTTTAACACATTTTTCACGATAATCCGAGTTTCGGCGAATCTTGGTTTGTGGCACACCGGCACCCCAAATGTCTTCCTTTGGTGCTCAAACTTTGCGTGGTCGCTTATATCGACCCGAGGAACTTTCTATGTGATTTCAGAGAATTTTGTTCCGGGACCCCGTAATCCCGAAAAACCGTGTATTATACACTTCAATTTCAGCCGTTCGGATGGTCGTCATTTAGGACCAGTTTCATTTTCTCTCTGTTCTTCAATCACGCGTCCGAGCTCATTTCGGGAATCAACCTGTTCGATTTAAGCCTCAAATAACGTGCTTTAACACATTTTCCACGATAATCCGAGTTTCGGCGAATGCTGGTTTGTGGCACACCGGCACCCCTAAATGTCTTCCGTTGGTGCTCAAACTTTGCGTGGCCGCTTTATATGACCCGAGGAACTTTCTATGTGATTTCCGGGGTATTTTGTTCCAGGACCCCGGAATCCCGAAAAACCGTGTATTATACACTCCAATTTCAGCCGTTCGGAAGGTCGTACCGGACCCTGTTTCCTTTTCTCCATGTTTTTCAATCACGCGTCCGACCTCATTTTAGGAATCAACCTGTTCGATTTCAGGAATCCACCTGTTCGATTTCTGTCACAAATAACGAGCTTTAACACATTTTTCACGATATTCCGAGTTTCGGCGAATGCTGGTGTGTGGCACACTGGCACCCGTTGGTACTCAAACTTTGCGTAGCCGCTTTATCTGACCCGAGGTAATTTCTATGTGATTTCAGGAGAATTTTGTTCCGGGACACCGGAATCCCGAAAAAACGTGTATTATACACTTCAATTTCGGTAGTTCGGAAGGTAAACAGGACCCTGTTTCTTTTTCTCCCGTTTTTCAATCACGCGTCCGAGCTCATTACAGGAATCAACCTGTTCAATTTTAGCCCCAAATAACGAGCTTTAACACATTTTTCACGAGAATCCGAGTGTCGGCGAATGCTAGTTTGCGGCTTACCGACACCTCCTAATGTCTTCCGTTGGTGCTCAAATTTTGCGTGGCCGCTTTATCTGACCCGAGGAACTTTCTATGTGATTTGTGGAGAATTTTGTTCCGGGACCTCGGAATCCCGAAAAACCGTGTATTATACACTTCAATTTCAGCCGTTCGGAAGGTCGTACCGGACCCTGTTTCTTTTTCTCCCTGTTTTTCAATCACGCGTCCAAGCTCATTTCAGGAATCAACCTGTCCGATTTCAGCTTCAAATAACGAGTTTTAACACATTTTTCACGATAATCCGAGTTTGGCGAATCTTTGGTTTTGGCACACCGGCACCTCCAAATGTCTTCCGTTGGTACTCAAACTTTGCGTTGCCGCTTATATCGACCCGAGGAAATTTCTATTTGATTTCAGGAGAATTTTGTTCGGGACCGGAATCCAGAAAAACCGTGTATTATACACTCCAATTTCAGCCGTTCGGAAGGTCGTCGACTGGGACCTGTTTCCTTTTTCGCTCGTTATTCAATCACGCGTCCGACCTCATTTCAGGAATCAACCTGTTCGATTTCAGGAATCAACTTGTTCGAATTCAGCCTCAAATAACGAGCTTTAACACATTTTCCACGATAATCCGAGTTTCGGCGAATGCTGGTTTGTGGCACACCGGCACCCCCAAATGTCTTCCGTTGGTGCTCAGACTTTGCGTGGCCGCTTTATATGACCCGAGGAACTTTCTATGTGATTTCCGGGGTATTTTGTTCCAGGACCCCGGAATCCCGAAAAACCGTGTATTATACACTCTAATTTGCCGTTCGGAAGGTCGTAAACCGGACCTGTTTCCTTTTCTCCTGTTTTTCAATCACGCGTCCGACCTCATTTCAGGAATCAACCTGTTCGATTTCAGGAATCAACCTATTCGATTTCAATCTCAAGTAACGATCTTTAACAAATTTTTCACGATAATCCGAGTTTCGGCGAATGCTGGTTTGTGGCACACTGGCACCCCCAAATGTCTTCCGTTGATGCTCAGACTTTGCGTGGCCGCTTTATCTGTCCCGAGGAACTTTTTATGTGATTTCCGGAGAATTTTGTTCCGGGACCCCGAAATCCCGAAAAACCGTGTATTATACACTTCAATTTCAGCCTTTCGGAAGGTCGTACCGGACCCTGTTTCTTTTTCTCCCTGTTTTTCAATCACGCGTCCGAGGTCGTTTCAAAAATCAACCTGTTCGATTTCAGGAATCAACCTGTTCGATTTCAGCCTCAAATAACGAGATTTAACACATTTTTCACGATAATCCAAGTTTCGGCGAATGCTTGTTTGTGGCACACCGGCACCCCCAAATGTCTTCCGTTGGTACTCAAACTTTGTGTGGCTGCTTTATCTGACCCGAGGAAATTTCTATGTGATTTCAGGAGAATTTTGTTCCGGGACCACGGAATCCTGAAAAACCGTGTATTATACACTTCAATTTCAGCCTTTCGGAAGGTCGTACCGGACCCTGTTTTTTTTCTCCCTGTTTTTCAATCACGCGTCCGAGCTCATTTCAGGAATCAACCTGTTCGATTTCAGGAATCAACCTGTTCGATTTCAGCCTCAAATAACGAGATTTAACACATTTTTCACGATAATCCGAGTTCGGCGAATGCTTGTTTGTGGCACACCGGCACCCCCAAATGTCTTCCGTTGGTACTCAAACTTTGCGTGGCTGCTTTATCTGACCCGAGGAAATTTCTATGTGATTTCAGGAGAATTTTGTTCCGGGACCACGGAATCCCGAAAAAACATGTATTATACACATTAATTGTAGTTCGGAAGGTCGTAAATGGGGACTGTTTTTTTCTCCCTGTTTTTCAATCACGCGTCCGAGCTCATTTCAGGAATCAACTTGTTCGATTTCAGGAATCAACCTGTTCGATTTCAGCCTCAAATAACGAGCTTTAACACATTTTTCACGATATTCCGAGTTTCGGCGAATGCTGGTTTGTGGCACACCGGCACCCCCAAATGTCTTCCTTTGGTGCTCAAACTTTGCGTGGTCGCTTTATCTGACCCGAGGAACTTTCTATGTGATTTCCGGAGAATTTTGTTCGGGGACCCCGTAATCCCGAAAAACCGTGTATTATACACTTCAATTTCAGCCGTTCGGATGGTCGTACCGGACCCAGTTTCATTTTCTCTCTGTTCTTCAATCACGCGTCCGAGCTCATTTCGGGAATCAACCTGTTCGATTTAAGCCTCAAATAACGTGCTTTAACACATTTTCCACGATAATCCGAGTTTCGGCGAATGCTGGTTTGTGGCACACCGGCACCCCTAAATGTCTTCCGTTGGTGCTCAAACTTAGCGTGGCCGCTTTATATGACCCGAGGAACTTTCTATGTTATTTCCGGGGTATTTTGTTCCAGGACCCCGGAATCCCGAAAAACCGTGTATTATACACTCCAATTTTCCTAGTTCGGAAGGAAGGTCGTAGGACCTGTTTCCTTTTCTCCATGTTTTTCAATCACGCGTCCGACCTCATTTTAGGAATCAACCTGTTCGATTTCAGGAATCCACCTGTTCGATTTCTGTCACAAATAACGAGCTTTAACACATTTTTCACGATATTCCGAGTTTCGGCGAATGCTGGTTTGTGGCACACTGGCACCCGTTGGTACTCAAACTTTGCGTAGCCGCTTTATCTGGCCCGAGGTAATTTCTATGTGATTTCAGGAGAATTTTGTTCCGGGACACCGGAATCCCGAAAAAACGTGTATTATACACTTCAATTTCAGCCGTTCGGAAGGTCGTACCGGACCCTGTTTTTTTTCTCCCTGTTTTTCAATCACGCGTCCGAGCTCATTTCAGGAATAAACTTGTTCGATTTCAGGAATCAACCTGTTCGATTTCAGCCTCAAATAACGAGCTTTAACACATTTTTCACGATATTTCGAGTTTCGGCGAATGCTGGTTTGTGGCATACCGACACCCCCAAATGTCTTCCTTTGGTGCTCAAACTTTGCGTGGCCTCTTTATCTGACCCGAGGAACTTTTTATGTGGTTTCCGGAGAATTTTGTTCCGGGACCCCGTAATCCCGAAAAACCGTGTATTATACACTTCAATTTCAGCCGTTCGGATGGTCACACCGGGCCCAGTTTCATTTTCTCTCTGTTTTTCAATCACGCGTCCGAGCTCATTTCGGGAATCAACCTGTTCGATTTAAGCCTCAAATAACGTGCTTTAACACATTTTCCACGATAATCCGAGTTTCGGCGAATGCTGGTTTGTGGCACACCGGCACCCTTAAATATCTTCCGTTGGTGCTCAAACTTTGCGTGGCCGCTTTATATGACCCGAGGAACTTTCTATGTGATTTCCGGGGTATTTTGTTCCAGGACCCCGGAATCCCGAAAAACCGTGTATTATACACTCTAATTTGGTAGTTCGGAAGGTCGTACCGGACCCTGTTTCCTTTCCTCCCTGTTTTTCAATCACGCGTCCGACCTCATTTCAGGAATCAACCTGTTCGATTTCAGGAATCAACCTATTCGATTTCAATCTCAAGTAACGATCTTTAACAAATTTTTCACGATAATCCGAGTTTCGGCGAATGCTGGTTTGTGGCACACTGGCACCCCCAAATGTCTTCCGTTGATGCTCAAACTTTGCGTGGCCGCTTTATCTGTCCCGAGGAACTTTTTATGTTATTTCCGGAGAATTTTGTTCCGGGACCCCGAAATCCCGAAAAACCGTGTATTATACACTTCAATTTCAGCCTTTCGGAAGGTCGTACCGGTCACTGTTTCTTTTTCTCCCTGTTTTTCAATCACGCGGCCGAGGTCATTTCAAAAATCAACCTGTTCGATTTCAGGAATCAACCTGTTCGATTTCAGCCTCAAATAACGAGATTTAACACATTTTTCACGATAATCCAAGTTTCGGCGAATGCTGGTTTGTGGCACACCGGCACCCCCAAATGTCTTCCGTTGGTACTCAAACTTTGCGTGGCTGCTTTATCTGACCCGAGGAAATTTCTATGTGATTTCAGGAGAATTTTGTTCCGGGACCACGGAATCCCGAAAAAACATGTATTATACACATTAATTTCAGCCGTTCGGAAGGTCGTACCGGACCTTGTTTTTTTTCTCCCTGTTTTTCAATCACGCGTCCGAGCTCATTTCAGGAATCAACTTGTTCGATTTCAGGAATCAACCTGTTCGATTTCAGCCTCAAATAACGAGCTTTAACACATTTTTCACGATATTCCGAGTTTCGGCGAATGCTGGTTTGTGGCACACCGGCACCCCCAAATGTCTTCCTTTGGTGCTCAAACTTTGCGTGGTCGCTTTATCTGACCCGAGGAACTTTCTATGTGATTTCCGGAGAATTTTGTTCGGGGACCCCGTAATCCCGAAAAACCGTGTATTATACACTTCAATTTCAGCCGTTCGGATGGTCGTACCGGACCCAGTTTCATTTTCTCTCTGTTCTTCAATCACGCGTCCGAGCTCATTTCGGGAATCAACCTGTTCGATTTAAGCCTCAAATAACGTGCTTTAACACATTTTCCACGATAATCCGAGTTTCGGCGAATGCTGGTTTGTGGCACACCGGCACCCCTAAATGTCTTCCGTTGGTGCTCAAACTTTGCGTGGCCGCTTTATATGACCCGAGGAACTTTCTATGTTATTTCCGGGGTATTTTGTTCCAGGACCCCGGAATCCCGAAAAACCGTGTATTATACACTCCAATTTCAGCCGTTCGGAAGGTCGTACCGGACCCTGTTTCCTTTTCTCCCTGTTTTTCAATCACGCGTCCGACCTCATTTCAGGAATCAACCTGTTCGATTTCAGGAATCAACCTATTCGATTTCAATCTCAAGTAACGATCTTTAACAAATTTTTCACGATAATCCGAGTTTCGGCGAATGCTGGTTTGTGGCACACTGGCACCCCCAAATGTCTTCCGTTGATGCTCAAACTTTGCGTGGCCGCTTTATCTGTCCCGAGGAACTTTTTATGTTATTTCCGGAGAATTTTGTTCCGGGACCCCGAAATCCCGAAAAACCGTGTATTATACACTTCAATTTCAGCCTTTCGGAAGGTCGTACCGGTCACTGTTTCTTTTTCTCCCTGTTTTTCAATCACGCGGCCGAGGTCATTTCAAAAATCAACCTGTTCGATTTCAGGAATCAACCTGTTCGATTTCAGCCTCAAATAACGAGCTTTAACACATTTTTCACGATATTTCGAGTTTCGGCGAATGCTGGTTTGTGGCATACCGACACCCCCAAATGTCTTCCTTTGGTGCTCAAACTTTGCGTGGCCTCTTTATCTGACCCGAGGAACTTTCTATGTGGTTTCCGGAGAATTTTGTTCCGGGACCCCGTAATCCCGAAAAACCGTGTATTATACACTTCAATTTCAGCCGTTCGGATGGTCACACCGGGCCCAGTTTCATTTTCTCTCTGTTTTTCAATCACGCGTCCGAGCTCATTTCGGGAATCAACCTGTTCGATTTAAGCCTCAAATAACGTGCTTTAACACATTTTCCACGATAATCCGAGTTTCGGCGAATGCTGGTTTGTGGCACACCGGCACCCTTAAATATCTTCCGTTGGTGCTCAAACTTTGCGTGGCCGCTTTATATGACCCGAGGAACTTTCTATGTGATTTCCGGGGTATTTTGTTCCAGGACCCCGGAATCCCGAAAAACCGTGTATTATACACTCTAATTTCAGCCGTTCGGAAGGTCGTACCGGACCCTGTTTCCTTTCCTCCCTGTTTTTCAATCACGCGTCCGACCTCATTTCAGGAATCAACCTGTTCGATTTCAGGAATCAACCTATTCGATTTCAATCTCAAGTAACGATCTTTAACAAATTTTTCACGATAATCCGAGTTTCGGCGAATGCTGGTTTGTGGCACACTGGCACCCCCAAATGTCTTCCGTTGATGCTCAAACTTTGCGTGGCCGCTTTATCTGTCCCGAGGAACTTTTTATGTTATTTCCGGAGAATTTTGTTCCGGGACCCCGAAATCCCGAAAAACCGTGTATTATACACTTCAATTTCAGCCTTTCGGAAGGTCGTACCGGTCACTGTTTCTTTTTCTCCCTGTTTTTCAATCACGCGGCCGAGGTCATTTCAAAAATCAACCTGTTCGATTTCAGGAATCAACCTGTTCGATTTCAGCCTCAAATAACGAGATTTAACACATTTTTCACGATAATCCAAGTTTCGGCGAATGCTGGTTTGTGGCACACCGGCACCCCCAAATGTCTTCCGTTGGTACTCAAACTTTGCGTGGCTGCTTTATCTGACCCGAGGAAATTTCTATGTGATTTCAGGAGAATTTTGTTCCGGGACCACGGAATCCCGAAAAAACATGTATTATACACATTAATTTCAGCCGTTCGGAAGGTCGTACCGGACCCGTTTTTTTTCTCCCTGTTTTTCAATCACGCGTCCGAGCTCATTTCAGGAATCAACTTGTTCGATTTCAGGAATCAACCTGTTCGATTTCAGCCTCAAATAACGAGCTTTAACACATTTTTCACGATATTCCGAGTTTCGGCGAATGCTGGTTTGTGGCACACCGGCACCCCCAAATGTCTTCCTTTGGTGCTCAAACTTTACGTGGTCGCTTTATCTGACCCGAGGAACTTTCTATGTGATTTCCGGGGTATTTTGTTCCAGGACCCCGGAATCCCGAAAAACCGTGTATTATACACTCCAATTTCAGCCGTTCGGAGGTCGTACCGGACCCTGTTTCCTTTTCTCCATGTTTTTCAATCACCCGTCCGACCTCATTTCAGTAATCAACCTATTCGATTTCAACCTCAAGTAACGATCTTTAACAAATTTTTCACGATAATCCGAGTTTCGGCGAATGCACCCACACTGGCACCCCCAGATATCTTCCGTTGGTACTTAAACTTTGCGTAGCCGCTTTATCTGACCCGAGGTAATTTCTATGTGATTTCAGGAGAATTTTGTTCCGGGACACCGGAATCCCGAAAAAACGTGTATTATAGGAATCAACCTGTTCAATTTCAGCCCCAAATAACGAGCTTTAACACATTTTTCACGATAATCCGAGTGTCGGCGAATGCTAGTTTGCGGCTTACCGACACCTCCAAATGTCTTCCGTTGGTGCTCAAACTTTGCGTGGCCGCTTTATCTGACCCGAGGAACTTTCTATGTGATTTGTGGAGAATTTTGTTCCGGGACCTCGGAATCCTGAAAAACCGTGTATTATACACTTCAATTTCAGCCGTTCGGAAGGTCGTACCGGACCCAGTTTCATTTTCTCTCTGTTCTTCAATCACGCGTCCGAGCTCATTTCGGGAATCAACCTGTTCGATTTAAGCCTCAAATAACGAGCTTTAACACATTTTCCACGATAATCCGAGTTTCGGTGAATGCTGGTTTGTGGCACACCGGCACCCCCAAATGTCTTCCGTTGGTGCTCAAACTTTGCGTGGCCGCTTTATATGACCCGAGGAACTTTCTATGTGATTTCCGGGGTATTTTGTTCCAGGACCCCGGAATCCCGAAAAACCGTGTATTATACACTCCAATTTCAGCCGTTCGGAGGTCGTACCGGACCCTGTTTCCTTTTCTCCATGTTTTTCAATCACGCGTCCGACCTCATTTCAGTAATCAACCTGTTCGATTTCAGGAATCAACCTATTCGATTTCAACCTCAAGTAACGATCTTTAACAAATTTTTCACGATAATCCGAGTTTCGGCGAATGCACCCACACTGGCACCCCCAGATATCTTCCGTTGGTACTTAAACTTTGCGTAGCCGCTTTATCTGACCCGAGGTAATTTCTATGTGATTTCAGGAGAATTTTGTTCCGGGACACCGGAATCCCGAAAAAACGTGTATTATAGGAATCAACCTGTTCAATTTCAGCCCCAAATAACGAGCTTTAACACATTTTTCACGATAATCCGAGTGTCGGCGAATGCTAGTTTGCGGCTTACCGACACCTCCAAATGTCTTCCGTTGGTGCTCAAACTTTGCGTGGCCGCTTTATCTAACCCGAGGAACTTTCTATGTGATTTGTGGAGAATTTTGTTCCGGGACCTCGGAATCCTGAAAAACCGTGTATTATACACTTCAATTTCAGCCGTTCGGAAGGTCGTACCGGACCCTGTTTCTTTTTCTCCCTGTTTTTCAATCACGTGTCCAAGCTCATTTCAGGAATCAACCTGTCCGATTTCAGCATCAAATAACGAGTTTTAACACATTTTTCACGATAATCCGAGTTTCGGGGAATGCTGGTTTGTGGCACACCGGCACCTCCAAATGTCTTCCGTTGGTACTCAAACAATGCGTGGCCGCTTTATCTGACCCAAAGAAATTTCTATGTGATTTCAGGAGAATTTTGTTCCGGGTCCCCGGAATCTCGAAAAACCGTGTATTATACACTCCAATTACAGCCGTTCGGAAGGTTGTACCGGACCCTGTTTCCTTTTCTCCCTGTTATTCAATCACGCGTCCGACCTCATTTCAGGAATCAACCTGTTCGATTTCAGGAATCAACTTGTTCGATTTCAGGAATCAACCTGTTCGATTTCAGCCTCAAATAACGAGATTTAACACATTTTTCACGATATTCCGAGTTTCGGCGAATGCTGGTTTGTGGCACACCGGCACCCCCAAATGTCTTCCTTTGGTGGTCAAATTTTGCGTGGCCGCTTTATCTGACCCGAGGAACTTTCTATGTGATTTCCGGAGAATTTTGTTCCGGGACCCCGTAATCCCGAAAAACCGTGTATTATATACATCAATTTCAGTTGTTCGGATGGTCGTACCGGACCCAGTTTCATTTTCTCTCTGTTTTTCAATCACGAGTTTCGGCGAATGCTGGTTTGTGGCACACCGGCACCCCCAAATGTCTTCCGTTGGTGCTCAAACTTTGCGTTGCCGCTTTATCTGACCCGAGGAACTTTCTATGTGATTTGTGGAGAATTTTGTTCCGAGACCTCGGAATCCTGAAAAACCGTGTATTATACACTTCAATTTCAGCCGTTCGGAAGGTCGTACCGGACCCTGTTTCTTTTTCTCCCTGTTTTTCAATCACGCGTCCGAGCTCATTACAGGAATCAACCTGTTCAATTTTAGCCCCAAATAACGAGCTTTAACACATTTTTCACGAGAATCCGAGTGTCGGCGAATGCTAGTTTGCGGCTTACCGTCACCTCCAAATGTCTTCCGTTGGTGCTCAAATTTTGCGTGGCCGCTTTATCTGACCCGAGGAACTTTCTATGTGATTTGTGGAGAATTTTGTTCCGGGACCTCGGAATCCTGAAAAACCGTTTATTATACACTTCAATTTCGTAGTTCGGAAGGTCGTACCGGACCCTGTTTCTTTTTCTCCCTGTTTTTCAATCACGCGTCCAAGCTCATTTCAGGAATCAACCTGTCCGATTTCAGCTTCAAATAACGAGTTTTAACACATTTTTCACGATAATCCGAGTTTCGGCGAATGCTGGTTTGTGGCACACCGGCACCTCCAAATGTCTTCCGTTGGTACTCAAACTTTGCGTGGCCGCTTTATCTGACCCGAGGAAATTTCTATGTGATTTCAGGAGAATTTTGTTCCGGGACCCCGGAATCCCGAAAAACCGTGTATTATACACTCCAATTTCAAAGCCGTTCGGAAGGTCCTACCGGACCCTGTTTCCTTTTCTCCCTGTTATTCAATCACGCGTCCGACCTCATTTCAGGAATCAACCTGTTCGATTTCAGGAATCAACTTGTTCGATTTCGGGAATCAACTGTTCGATTTCGACCTCAAATAACGAGATTTAACACATTTTTCACGATATTCCGAGTTTCGGCGAATCTTTGGTTTGTGGCACACGGCACCCCCAAATGTCTTCCTTTGGTGCTCAAACTTTGCGTGGCCGCTTATATCGACCCGAGGTAATTTCTATGTGATTTCGGGAGAATTTTGTTAGGGACAGGAATCCGAAAAAACGTGTATTATAGGAATCAACTGTTCAATTTCAGCCCCAAATAACGAGCTTTAACACATTTTTCACGATAATCCGAGTGTCGGCGAATGCTAGTTTGCGGCTTACCGACACCTCCAAATGTCTTCCGTTGGTGCTCAAATTTTGCGTGGCCGCTTTTATCGACCCGAGGAACTTTCTATGTGATTTGTGGAGAATTTTGTTCCGGGACCTCGGAATCCTGAAAAACCGTGTATTATACACTTCAATTTCAGCCGTTCGGAAGGTCGTACCGGACCCTGTTTCTTTTTCTCCCTAATTTTCAATCACGCGTCCAAGCTCATTTCAGGAATCAACCTGTCCGATTTCAGCTTCAAATAACGAGTTTTAACACATTTTTCACGATAATCCGAGTTTGGCGAATCTTTGGTTTGTGGCACACCGGCACCTCCAAATGTCTTCCGTTGGTACTCAAACTTTGCGTGGCCGCTTTATCTGACCCGAGGAAATTTCTATGTGATTTCAGAAGAATTTTGTTCCGGGACCCCGGAATCCCGAAAAACCGTGTATTATACACTCCAATTTCAGCCGTTCAGAAGGTCCTACCGGACCCTGTTTCCTTTTCTCCCTGTTATTCAATCACGCGTCCGACCTCATTTCAGGAATCAACCTGTTCGATTTCAGGAATCAACTTGTTCGATTTCAGGAATCAACCTGTTCGATTTCAGCCTCAAATAACGAGATTTAACACATTTTTCACGATATTCCGAGTTTCGGCGAATGCTGGTTTGTGGCACACCGGCACCCCCAAATGTCTTCCGTTGGTGCTCAAACTTTGCGTGGCCGCTTTATCTGACCCGAGGAACTTTCTATGTGATTTATGGAGAATTTTGTTCCGAGACCTCGGAATCCTGAAAAACCGTGTATTATACACTTCAATTTCAGCCGTTCGGAAGGTAAACCGGACCTGTTTCTTTTTCCCTGTTTTTCAATCACGCGTCCGAGCTCATTACAGGAATCAACCTGTTCAATTTTAGCCCCAAATAACGAGCTTTAACACATTTTTCACGAGAATCCGAGTGTCGGCGAATGCTAGTTTGCGGCTTACCGACACCTCCAAATGTCTTCCGTTGGTGCTCAAATTTTGCGTGGCCGCTTTATCTGACCCGAGGAACTTTCTATGTGATTTGTGGAGAATTTTGTTCCGGGACCTCGGAATCCTGAAAAACCGTGTATTATACACTTCAATTTCGGCCGTTCGGAAGGTCGTACCGGACCCTGTTTCTTTTTCTCCCTGTTTTTCAATCACGCGTCCAAGCTCATTTCAGGAATCAACCTGTCCGATTTCAGCTTCAAATAACGAGTTTTAACACATTTTTCACGATAATCCGAGTTTCGGCGAATGCTGGTTTGTGGCACACCGGCACCTCCAAATGTCTTCCGTTGGTACTCAAACTTTGCGTGGCCGCTTTATCTGACCCGAGGAAATTTCTATGTGATTTCAGGAGAATTTTGTTCCGGGACCCCGGAATCCCGAAAAACCGTGTATTATACACTCCAATTTCAGCCGTTCAGAAGGTCCTACCGGACCCTGTTTCCTTTTCTCCCTGTTATTCAATCACGCGTCCGACCTCATTTCAGGAATCAACCTGTTCGATTTCAGGAATCAACTTGTTCGATTTCAGGAATCAACCTGTTCGATTTCAGCCTCAAATAACGAGATTTAACACATTTTTCACGATATTCGAGTTTGGCGAATCTTTGGTTTGTGGCACACCGGCACCCCCAAATGTCTTCCTTTGGTGGTCAAATTTTGCGTGGCCGCTTTATCTGACCCGAGGAACTTTCTATGTGATTTCCGGAGAATTTTGTTCCGGGACCCCGTAATCCCGAAAAACCGTGTATTATACACATCAATTTCAGCTGTTCGGATGGTCGTACCGGACCCAGTTTCATTTTCTCTCTGTTTTTCAATCACGCATCCGAGCTCATTTCCGGAATTAACCTGTTCGATTTCAGGAATCAACCTGTTCGATTTCAGCCTCAAATAACGAGTTTTAACACATTTTTCACGATAATCCGAGTTTCGGCGAATGCTGGTTTGTGGCACACCGGCACCCCCAAATGTCTTCCGTTAGTGCTCAAACTTTGTGTGGCCGCTTTATCTGACCCGAGGAACTTTCTATGTGATTTGTGGAGAATTTTGTTCCGGGACCTCTGAATCCTGAAAAACCGTGTATTATACACACTTCAATTTCACTAGTTCGAAGGTAAACCGGACCTGTTTCTTTTTCTCCCTATTTTTCAATCACGTATCCGAGCTCATATCAAGAATCAACCTGTTCGAATTCAGCCTCAAATAACGAGATTTAACACATTTTTCACGATAATCCGAGTTTCGGCGAATGCTGGTTTGTGGCACACCGGTACCCCTAAATGTCTTCCGTTGGTGCTCAAACTTTGCGTAGCCGCTTTATCTGACCCGAGGTAATTTCTATGTGATTTCAGGAGAATTTTGTTCCGGGACACCGGAATCCCGAAAAAACGTGTATTATACACTTCAATTTCAGCCGTTCGGAAGGTCGTACCGGACCCTGTTTTTTTCTCCCTGTTTTTCAATCACGCGTCCGAGCTCATTTCAGGAATCAACTTGTTCGATTTCAGGAATCAACCTGTTCGATTTCAGCCTCAAATAACGAGCTTTAACACATTTTTCACGATATTTCGAGTTTCGGCGAATGCTGGTTTGTGGCATACCGGCACCCCCAAATGTCTTCCTTTGGTGCTCAAACTTTGCGTGGCCGCTTTATCTGACCCGAGGAACTTTCTATGTGGTTTCCGGAGAATTTTGTTCCGGGACCCCGTAATCCCGAAAAACCGTGTATTATACACTTCAATTTCAGCCGTTCGGATGGTCACACCGGACCCTGTTTCATTTTCTCTCTGTTTTTCAATCACGCGTCCGAGCTCATTTCGGGAATCAACCTGTTCGATTTAATCCTCAAATAACGTGCTTTAACACATTTTCCACGATAATCCGAGTTTCGGCGAATGCTAGTTTGTGGCACACCGGCACTCCTAAATGTCTTCCGTTGGTGCTCAAACTTTGCGTGGCCGCTTTATATGACCAAAGGAACTTTCTATGTGATTTCCGGGGTATTTTGTTCCAGGACCCCGGAATCCCGAAAAACCGTGTATTATACACTCCAATTTCAGCCGTTCGGAAGGTCGTACCGGACCCTGTTTCCTTTTCTCCATGTTTTTCAATCACGCGTCCGACCTCATTTCAGGAATCAACCTGTTCGATTTCAGGAATCCACCTGTTCGATTTCTGTCTCAAATAACGAGCTTTAACACATTTTTCACGATATTCCGAGTTTCGGCGAATGCTGGTTTGTGGCACACTGGCACCCCCAGATATCTTCCGTTGGTACTCAAACTTTGCGTAGCCGCTTTATCTGACCCGAGGAACTTTCTATGTGATTTCCGGGGTATTTTGTTCCGGGACACCGGAATCCCGAAAAACCGTGTATTATACACTCTAATTTCACCGTTCGGAAGGTAAACAGGACCGTTTCCTTTTCTCCTGTTTTTCAATCACGCGTCCGACCTCATTTCAGGAATCAACCTGTTCGATTTCAGGAATCAACCTATTCGATTTCAATCTCAAGTAACGATCTTTAACAAATTTTTCACGATAATCCGAGTTTCGGCGAATGCTGGTTTGTGGCACACTGGCACCCCCAAATGTCTTCCGTTGATGCTCAAACTTTGCGTGGCCGCTTTATCTGTCCCGAGGAACTTTTTATGTTATTTCCGGAGAATTTTGTTCCGGGACCCCGAAATCCCGAAAAACCGTGTATTATACACTTCAATTTCAGCCTTTCGGAAGGTCGTACCGGTCACTGTTTCTTTTTCTCCCTGTTTTTCAATCACGCGGCCGAGGTCATTTCAAAAATCAACCTGTTCGATTTCAGGAATCAACCTGTTCGATTTCAGCCTCAAATAACGAGATTTAACACATTTTTCACGATAATCCAAGTTTCGGCGAATGCTGGTTTGTGGCACACCGGCACCCCCAAATGTCTTCCGTTGGTACTCAAACTTTGCGTGGCTGCTTTATCTGACCCGAGGAAATTTCTATGTGATTTCAGGAGAATTTTGTTCCGGGACCACGGAATCCCGAAAAAACATGTATTATACACATTAATTTCAGCCGTTCGGAAGGTCGTACCGGACCCTGTTTTTTTTCTCCCTGTTTTTCAATCACGCGTCCGAGCTCATTTCAGGAATCAACTTGTTCGATTTCAGGAATCAACCTGTTCGATTTCAGCCTCAAATAACGAGCTTTAACACATTTTTCACGATATTCCGAGTTTCGGCGAATGCTGGTTTGTGGCACACCGGCACCCCCAAATGTCTACCTTTGGTGCTCAAACTTTGCGTGGTCGCTTTATCTGACCCGAGGAACTTTCTATGTGATTTCCGGAGAATTCTCTTCGGGGACCCCGTAATCCCGAAAAACCGTGTATTATACACTTCAATTTCAGCCGTTCGGAAGGTCGTACCGGACCCTGTTTCTTTTTCTCCCTAATTTTCAATCACGCGTCCAAGCTCATTTCAGGAATCAACCTGTCCGATTTCAGCTTCAAAAAACGAGTTTTAACACATTTTTCACGATAATCCGAGTTTCGGCGAATGCTGGTTTGTGGCACACCGGCACCTCCAAATGTCTTCCGTTGGTACTCAAACTTTGCGTGGCCGCTTTATCTGACCCGAGGAAATTTCTATGTGATTTCAGGAGAATTTTGTTAGGGACCGGAATCCCGAAAAAAACCGTGTATTATACACTCCAATTTCGGTACTGTTCGGAAGGTCCTCAGGACCTGTTTCCTTTTCTCCCCGTTATTCAATCACGCGTCCGACCTCATTTCAGGAATCAACCTGTTCGATTTCAGGAATCAACTTGTTCGATTTCGGGAATCAACTGTTCGATTTCAGGAATCAACTTGTTCGATTTGACCTCAAATAACGAGATTTAACACATTTTCACGATATTCCGAGTTTGGCGAATCTTTGGTTTGTGGCACACCGGCACCCCCAAATGTCTTCCGTTGGTGCTCAAACTTTGCGTGGCCGCTTTATCTGACCCGAGGAACTTTCTATGTGATTTCTGGAGAATTTTGTTCCGAGACCTCGGAATCCCGAAAAACCGTGTATTATACACTTCAATTTCAGCCGTTCGGAAGGTCGTACCGGACCCTGTTTCTTTTTCTCCCTGTTTTTCAATCACGCGTCCGAGCTCATTACAGGAATCAACCTGTTCAATTTTAGCCCCAAATAACGAGCTTTAACACATTTTTCACGAGAATCCGAGTGTCGGCGAATGCTAGTTTGCGGCTTACCGACACCTCCAAATGTCTTCCGTTGGTGCTCAAATTTTGCGTGGCCGCTTTATCTGACCCGAGGAACTTTCTATGTGATTTGTGGAGAATTTTGTTCCGGGACCGCGGAATCCTGAAAAACCGTGTATTATACACTTCAATTTCAGCCGTTCGGAAGGTCGTACCGGACCCTGTTTCTTTTTCTCCCTGTTTTTCAATCACGCGTCCAAGCTCATTTCAGGAATCAACCTGTCCGATTTCAGCTTCAAATAACGAGTTTTAACACATTTTTCACGATAATCCGAGTTTCGGCGAATGCTGGTTTGTGGCACACCGGCACCTCCAAATGTCTTCCGTTGGTACTCAAACTTTGCGTGGCCGCTTTATCTGACCCGAGGAAATTTCTATGTGATTTCAGGAGAATTTTGTTCCGGAATCCCGAAAAACCGTGTATTATACACTCCAATTTAGTGTTAGGAAGGTCCTACCAGGACCTGTTTCCTTTTCTCCCTGTTATTCAATCACGCGTCCGACCTCATTTCAGGAATCAACCTGTTCGATTTCAGGAATCAACTTGTTCGATTTCAGGAATCAACCTGTTCGATTTCAGCCTCAAATAACGAGATTTAACACATTTTTCACGATATTCCGAGTTTCGGCGAATGCTGGTTTGTGGCACACCGGCACCCCCAAATGTCTTCCTTTGGTGGTCAAATTTTGCGTGGCCGCTTTATCTGACCCGAGGAACTTTCTATGTGATTTCCGGAGAATTTTGTTCCGGGACCCCGTAATCCCGAAAAACCGTGTATTATACACATCAATTTCAGCTGTTCGGATGGTCGTACCGGACCCAGTTTCATTTTCTCTCTGTTTTTCAATCACGCATCCTAGCTCATTTCCGGAATTAACCTGTTCGATTTCAGGAATCAACCTGTTCGATTTCAGCCTCAAATAACGAGTTTTAACACATTTTTCACGATAATCCGAGTTTCGGCGAATGCTGGTTTGTGGCACACCGGCACCCCCAAATGTCTTCCGTTAGTGCTCAAACTTTGTGTGGCCGCTTTATCTGACCCGAGGAACTTTCTATGTGATTTGTGGAGAATTTTGTTCCGGGACCTCTGAATCCTGAAAAACCGTGTATTATACACACTTCAATTTCAGCCGTTCCGAAGGTCGTACCGGACCCTGTTTCTTTTTCTCCCTGTTTTTCAATCACGTATCCGAGCTCATATCAAGAATCAACCTGTTCGAATTCAGCCTCAAATAACGAGATTTAACACATTTTTCACGATAATCCGAGTTTCGGCGAATGCTGGTTTGTGGCACACCGGTACCCCTAAATGTCTTCCGTTGGTGCTCAAACTTTGCGTAGCCGCTTTATCTGACCCGAGGTAATTTCTATGTGATTTCAGGAGAATTTTGTTCCGGGACACCGGAATCCCGAAAAAACGTGTATTATACACTTCAATTTCAGCCGTTCGGAAGGTCGTACCGGACCCTGTTTTTTTCTCCCTGTTTTTCAATCACGCGTCCGAGCTCATTTCAGGAATCAACTTGTTCGATTTCAGGAATCAACCTGTTCGATTTCAGCCTCAAATAACGAGCTTTAACACATTTTTCACGATATTTCGAGTTTCGCGAATCTTTGGTTTGTGGCATACCGGCACCCCCAAATGTCTTCCTTTGGTGCTCAAACTTTGCGTGGCCGCTTTATCTGACCCGAGGAACTTTCTATGTGGTTTCCGGAGAATTTTGTTCCGGGACCCCGTAATCCCGAAAAACCGTGTATTATACACTTCAATTTGTACCCGTTCGGATGGTCACAGGACCTGTTTCATTTTCTCTCTGTTTTTCAATCACGCGTCCGAGCTCATTTCGGGAATCAACCTGTTCGATTTAATCCTCAAATAACGTGCTTTAACACATTTTCCACGATAATCCGAGTTTCGGCGAATGCTAGTTTGTGGCACACCGGCACTCCTAAATGTCTTCCGTTGGTGCTCAAACTTTGCGTGGCCGCTTTATATGACCCGAGGAACTTTCTATGTGATTTCCGGGGTATTTTGTTCCAGGACCCCGGAATCCCGAAAAACCGTGTATTATACACTCCAATTTTCAGCCGTTCGGAAGGTCGTACTAGGACCTGTTTCCTTTTCTCCATGTTTTTCAATCACGCGTCCGACCTCATTTCAGGAATCAACCTGTTCGATTTCAGGAATCCACCTGTTCGATTTCTGTCTCAAATAACGAGCTTTAACACATTTTTCACGATATTCCGAGTTTCGGCGAATGCTGGTTTGTGGCACACTGGCACCCCCAGATATCTTCCGTTGGTACTCAAACTTTGCGTAGCCGCTTTATCTGACCCGAGGAACTTTCTATGTGATTTCCGGGGTATTTTGTTCCGGGACACCGGAATCCCGAAAAACCGTGTATTATACACTCTAATTTCGGCCGTTCGGAAGGTCGAAATGCAGGACCTGTTTCCTTTTCTCCTGTTTTTCAATCACGCGTCCGAGCTCATTTCAGGAATCAACTGTTCGATTTCAGGAATCAACCTATTCGATTTCAATCTCAAGTAACGATCTTTAACAAATTTTTCACGATAATCCAGGAGTTTGAACATTTGGTTTGTGGCACACTGGCACCCCAAATGTCTTCCGTTGATGCTCAAACTTTGCGTGGCCGCTTTATCTGTCCCGAGGAACTTTTTATGTTATTTCCGGAGAATTTTGTTCCGGGACCCCGAAATCCCGAAAAACCGTGTATTATACACTTCAATTTCAGCCTTTCGGAAGGTCGTACCGGTCACTGTTTCTTTTTCTCCCTGTTTTTCAATCACGCGGCCGAGGTCATTTCAAAAATCAACCTGTTCGATTTCAGGAATCAACCTGTTCGATTTGACCCTCAAATAACGAGCTTTAACACATTTTTCACGATAATCCAAGTTTTGGCGAATCTTTGGTTTGTGGCACACCGGCACCCCCAAATGTCTTCCGTTGGTACTCAAACTTTGCGTGGTCTGCTTTATCGACCCGAGGAAATTTCTATGTGATTTCAGGAGAATTTTGTTAGGGACCACGGAATCCCGAAAAAACATGTATTATACACATTAATTTCGGTAGTTCGGAAGGTCGTCAGGACCTGTTTTTTTTCTCCCTGTTTTTCAATCACGCGTCCGAGCTCATTTCAGGAATCAACTTGTTCGATTTCAGGAATCAACCTGTTCGATTTCAGCCTCAAATAACGAGCTTTAACACATTTTTCACGATATTCCGAGTTTCGGCGAATGCTGGTTTGTGGCACACCGGCACCCCCAAATGTCTACCTTTGGTGCTCAAACTTTGCGTGGTCGCTTTATCTGACCCGAGGAACTTTCTATGTGATTTCCGGAGAATTCTCTTCGGGGACCCCGTAATCCCGAAAAACCGTGTATTATACACTTCAATTTCAGCCGTTCGGAAGGTCGTACCGGACCCTGTTTCTTTTTCTCCCTAATTTTCAATCACGCGTCCAAGCTCATTTCAGAATCAACTTTGTCCGATTTGACTTCAAAAACGAGTTTTAACACATTTTTCACGATAATCCGAGTTTCGGCGAATGCTGGTTTGTGGCACACCGGCACCTCCAAATGTCTTCCGTTGGTACTCAAACTTTGCGTGGCCGCTTTATCTGACCCGAGGAAATTTCTATGTGATTTCAGGAGAATTTTGTTCCGGGACCCCGGAATCCCGAAAAACCGTGTATTATACACTCCAATTTCAAGTAGTTCGAAGGTCCCTCAGGACCTGTTTCCTTTTCTCCCTGTTATTCAATCACGCGTCCGACCTCATTTCAGGAATCAACCTGTTCGATTTCAGGAATCAACTTGTTCGATTTCAGGAATCAACCTGTTCGATTTCAGGAATCAACCTGTTCGATTTCAGCCTCAAATAACGAGATTTAACACATTTTTCACGATATTCCGAGTTTCGGCGAATGCTGGTTTGTGGCACACCGGCACCCCCAAATGTCTTCCGTTGGTGCTCAAACTTTGCGTTGCCGCTTTATCTGACCCGAGGAACTTTCTATGTGATTTATGGAGAATTTTGTTCCGAGACCTCGGAATCCTGAAAAACCGTGTATTATACACTTCAATTTCAGCCGTTCGGAAGGTCGTACCGGACCCTGTTTCTTTTTCTCCCTGTTTTTCAATCACGCGTCCGAGCTCATTACAGGAATCAACCTGTTCAATTTTAGCCCCAAATAACGAGCTTTAACACATTTTTCACGAGAATCCGAGTGTCGGCGAATGCTAGTTTGCGGCTTACCGACACCTCCAAATGTCTTCCGTTGGTGCTCAAATTTTGCGTGGCCGCTTTATCTGACCCGAGGAACTTTCTATGTGATTTGTGGAGAATTTTGTTCCGGGACCTCGGAATCCTGAAAAACCGTGTATTATACACTTCAATTTCAGCCGTTCGGAAGGTCGTACCGGACCCTGTTTCTTTTTCTCCCTGTTTTTCAATCACGCGTCCAAGCTCATTTCAGGAATCAACCTGTCCGATTTCAGCTTCAAATAACGAGTTTTAACACATTTTTCACGATAATCCGAGTTTCGGCGAATGCTGGTTTGTGGCACACCGGCACCTCCAAATGTCTTCCGTTGGTACTCAAACTTTGCGTGGCCGCTTTATCTGACCCGAGGAAATTTCTATGTGATTTCAGGAGAATTTTGTTCCGGAATCCCGAAAAACCGTGTATTATACACTCCAATTTCAGCCGTTCAGAAGGTCCTACCGGACCCTGTTTCCTTTTCTCCCTGTTATTCAATCACGCGTCCGACCTCATTTCAGGAATCAACCTGTTCGATTTCAGGAATCAACTTGTTCGATTTCAGGAATCAACCTGTTCGATTTCAGCCTCAAATAACGAGATTTAACACATTTTTCACGATATTCCGAGTTTCGGCGAATGCTGGTTTGTGGCACACCGGCACCCCCAAATGTCTTCCTTTGGTGGTCAAATTTTGCGTGGCCGCTTTATCTGACCCGAGGAACTTTCTATGTGATTTCCGGAGAATTTTGTTCCGGGACCCCGTAATCCCGAAAAAAACCGTGTATTATACACATCAATTTAATTTATTCGGATGGTCGACGGACCAGTTTCATTTTCTCTCTGTTTTTCAATCACGCATCCGAGCTCATTTCCGGAATTAACCTGTTCGATTTCAGGAATCAACTTGTTCGATTTCAGCCTCAAATAACGAGTTTTAACACATTTTTCACGATAATCCGAGTTTCGGCGAATGCTGGTTTGTGGCACACCGGCACCCCCAAATGTCTTCCGTTAGTGCTCAAACTTTGTGTGGCCGCTTTATCTGACCCGAGGAACTTTCTATGTGATTTGTGGAGAATTTTGTTCCGGGACCTCTGAATCCTGAAAAACCGTGTATTATACACACTTCAATTTCAGCCGTTCCGAAGGTCGTACCGGACCCTGTTTCTTTTTCTCCCTGTTTTTCAATCACGTATCCGAGCTCATATCAAGAATCAACCTGTTCGAATTCAGCCTCAAATAACGAGATTTAACACATTTTCACGATAATCCGAGTTTCGGCGAATCTTTGGTTTGTGGCACACCGGTACCCCTAAATGTCTTCCGTTGGTGCTCAAACTTTGCGTAGCCGCTTTATCGACCGAGGTAATTTCTATGTGATTTCAGGAGAATTTTGTTCCGGGACACCGGAATCACGAAAAAACGTGTATTATACACTTCAATTTGTAGTTCGGAAGGAAGGTCGACGGACCTGTTTTTTCTCTCCTTTTTTCAATCACGCGTCGAGCTCATTTCAGGAATCAACTTGTTCGATTTCAGGAATCAACTGTTCGATTTGACCTCAAATAACGAGCTTTAACACATTTTTCACGATAATTCGAGTTTCGGCGAATCTTTGGTTTGTGGCATCCGGCACCCCCAAATGTCTTCCTTTGGTGCTCAAACTTTGCGTGGCCGCTTTATCAGACCCGAGGAACTTTCTATGTGATTTCGGGAGAATTTTGTTCCGGGACCCGTAATCCCGAAAAACCGTGTATTATACACTTCAATTTGAGCCGTTCGGATGGTCACAGGACCCTGTTTCATTTTTCTCTCTGTTTTTCAATCACGCGTCCGAGCTCATTTGGGAATCAACTGTTCGATTTAATCCTCAAATAACGTGCTTTAACACATTTTCCACGATAATCCGAGTTTCGGCGAATGCTAGTTTGTGGCACACCGGCACTCCTAAATGTCTTCCGTTGGTGCTCAAACTTTGCGTGGCCGCTTTATATGACCCGAGGAACTTTCTATGTGATTTCCGGGGTATTTTGTTCCAGGACCCCGGAATCCCGAAAAACCGTGTATTATACACTCCAATTTCAGCCGTTCGGAAGGTCGTACCGGACCCTGTTTCCTTTTCTCCATGTTTTTCAATCACGCGTCCGACCTCATTTCAGGAATCAACCTGTTCGATTTCAGGAATCCACCTGTTCGATTTCTGTCTCAAATAACGAGCTTTAACACATTTTTCACGATATTCCGAGTTTCGGCGAATGCTGGTTTGTGGCACACTGGCACCCCCAGATATCTTCCGTTGGTACTCAAACTTTGCGTAGCCGCTTTATCTGACCCGAGGAACTTTCTATGTGATTTCCGGGGTATTTTGTTCCGGGACACCGGAATCCCGAAAAACCGTGTATTATACACTCTAATTTCAGCCGTTCGGAAGGTCGTACCGGACCCTGTTTCCTTTTCTCCCTGTTTTTCAATCACGCGTCCGACCTCATTTCAGGAATCAACCTGTTCGATTTCAGGAATCAACCTATTCGATTTCAATCTCAAGTAACGATCTTTAACAAATTTTTCACGATAATCCGAGTTTCGGCGAATCTTTGGTTTGTAGGCACTTTGGCACCCCCAAATGTCTTCCGTTGATGCTCAAACTTTGCGTGGCCGCTTTATCTGTCCCGAGGAACTTTTTATGTTATTTAGGAGAATTTTGTTAGGGACCCCGAAATCCGAAAAACCGTGTATTATACACTTCAATTTGACCTTTCGGAAGGTCGTGCGGTCACTTGTTTCTTTTTCTCCTGTTTTTCAATCACGCGGCCGAGGTCATTTCAAAAATCAACCTGTTCGATTTCAGGAATCAACCTGTTCGATTTGACCCTCAAATAACGAGCTTTAACACATTTTTCACGATAATCCAAGTTTCGGCGAATCTTGGTTTGTGGCACACCGGCACCCCCAAATGTCTTCCGTTGGTACTCAAACTTTGCGTGGCTGCTTTATCGACCGAGGAAATTTCTATGTGATTTCGGGAGAATTTTGTTAGGGACCACGGAATCCAGAAAAAACATGTATTATACACATTAATTTGCCGTTCGGAAGGTCGCGGACTGTTTTTTTCTCCTGTTTTTCAATCACGCATCCGAGCTCATTTCGGGAATCAACCTGTTCGATTTCAGGAATCAACTTTGTTCGATTTGACCTCAAATAACGAGCTTTAACACATTTTTCACGATAATCCGAGTTTGGCGAATCTTTGGTTTGTGGCACACCGGCACCCCCAAATGTCTACCTTTGGTGCTCAAACTTTGCGTGGTCGCTTTATCTGACCCGAGGAACTTTCTATGTGATTTCCGGAGAATTCTCTTCGGGGACCCCGTAATCCCGAAAAACCGTGTATTATACACTTCAATTTCAGCCGTTCGGATGGTCGTACCGGACCCAGTTTCATTTTCTCTCTGTTCTTCAATCACGCGTCTGAGCTCATTTCGGGAATCAACCTGTTCGATTTAAGCCTCAAATAACGAGCTTTAACACATTTTCCACGATAATCCGAGTTTCGGTGAATGCTGGTTTGTGGCACACCGGCACCCCCAAATGTCTTCCGTTGGTGCTCAAACTTTGCGTGGCTGCTTTATATGACCCGAGGAACTTTCTATGTGATTTCCGGGGTATTTTGTTCCAGGACCCCGGAATCCCGAAAAACCGTGTATTATACACTCCAATTTCAGCCGTTCGGAAGGTCGTACCGGACCCTGTTTCCTTTTCTCCATGTTTTTCAATCACGCGTCCGACCTCATTTCAGTAATCAACCTGTTCGATTTCAGGAATCAACCTATTCGATTTCAACCTCAAGTAACGATCTTTAACAAATTTTTCACGATAATCCGAGTTTCGGCGAATGCTGGTTTGTGGCACACTGGCACCCCCAGATATCTTCCGTTGGTACTCAAACTTTGTGTAGCCGCTTTATCTGACCCGAGGTAATTTCTATGTGATTTCAGGAGAATTTTGTTCCGGGACACCGGAATCCCGAAAAAACGTGTATTATACACTTCAATTTCAGCCGTTCGGAAGGTAAACCGGACCTTTTTTTTCTCCTGTTTTTCAATCACGCGTCTGAGCTCATTTCAGGAATAAACTTGTTCGATTTCAGGAATCAACCTGTTCGATTTCAGCCTCAAATAACGAGCTTTAACACATTTTTCACGATATTTCGAGTTTCGGCGAATGCTGGTTTGTGGCATACCGGCACCCCAAAATGTCTTCCTTTGATGCTCAAACTTTGCGTGGCCGCTTTATCTGACCCGAGGAACTTTCTATGTGGTTTCCGGAGAATTTTATTCCGGGACCCCGTAATCCCGAAAAACCGTGTATTATACACTTCAATTTCAGCCGTTCGGATGGTCACACCGGACCCAGTTTCATTTTCTCTCTGTTTTTCAATCACGCGTCCGAGCTTATTTCGGGAATCAACCTGTTCGATTTAATCCTCAAATAACGTGCTTTAACACATTTTCCACGATAATCCGAGTTTCGGCGAATGCTGGTTTGTGGCACACCGGCACCCCTAAATGTCTTCCGTTGGTGCTCAAACTTTGCGTGGCCGCTTTATATGACCCGAGGAACTTTCTATGTGATTTCCGGGGTATTTTGTTCCAGGACCGGAATCCGAAAAACCGTGTATTATACACTCCAATTTCGGCCCGTTCGGAAGGTCGTCGGAACTGTTTCCTTTTCCCCATGTTTTTCAATCACGCGTCCGACCTCATTTCAGGAATCAACAACTGTTCGATTTCGGGAATCCACTGTTCGATTTCTGTCTCAAATAACGAGCTTTAACACATTTTTCACGATATTCCGAGTTTCGGCGAATGCTGGTTTGTGGCACACTGGCACCCCCAGATATCTTCCGTTGGTACTCAAACTTTGCGTAGCCGCTTTATCTGGCCCGAGGTAATTTTATGTGATTTCAGGAGAATTTTGTTCCGGGACACCGGAATCACGAAAAAACGTGTATTATACACTTCAATTTCAGCCGTTCGGAAGGTAAATCGGACCTGTTTTTTTCTCCCTGTTTTTTAATAACGCGTCCGAGCTCATTTCAGGAATAAACTTGTTCGATTTCAGGAATCAACCTGTTCGATTTCAGCCTCAAATAACGAGCTTTAACACATTTTTCACGATATTTCGAGTTTCGGCGAATGCTGGTTTGTGGCATACCGACACCCCCAAATGTCTTCCTTTGGTGCTCAAACTTTGCGTGGCCGCTTTATCTGACCCGAGAACTTTCTATGTGGTTTCCGGAGAATTTTGTTCCGGGACCCCGTAATCCCGAAAAACCGTGTATTATACACTTCAATTTCAGCCGTTCGGATGGTCACACCGGACCCAGTTTCATTTTCTCTCTGTTTTTCAATCACGTGTCCGAGCTCATTTCGGGAATCAACCTGTTCGATTTAAGCCTCAAATAACGTGCTTTAACACATTTTCCACGATAATCCGAGTTTCGGCGAATGCTGGTTTGTGGCACACCGGCACCCCTAAATGTCTTCCGTTGGTGCTCAAACTTTGCGTGGCCGCTTTATATGACCCGAGGAACTTTCTATGTGATTTCCGGGGTATTTTGTTCCAGGACCCCAGAATCCCGAAAAACCGTGTATTATACACTCCAATTTCAGCCGTTCGGAAGGTCGTACCGGACCCTGTTTCCTTTTCTCCATGTTTTTCAATCACGCGTCCGACCTCATTTCAGGAATCAACCTGTTCGATTTCAGGAATCCACCTGTTCGATTTCTGCCTCAAATAACGAGCTTTAACACATTTTTCACGATATTCCGAGTTTCGGCGAATGCTGGTTTGTGGCACACCGGCACCCCCAAATGTCTTCCTTTGGCGCTCAAACTTTGCGAGGCCGCTTTATCTGACCCGAGGAACTTTCTATGTGATTTCCGGAGAATTTTGTTCTGGGACCCCGTAATCCCGAAAAACCGTGTATTATACACTTCAATTTCAGCCGTTTGGATGGTCGTACCGGACCCAGTTTCATTTTCTCTCTGTTTTTCTATCACGCGTCCGAGCTCATTTCGGGAATCAACCTTTTCGATTTAAGCCTCAAATAACGAGTTTTAACACATTTTCCACGATAATCCGAGTTTCGGCGAATGCTGGTTTGTGGCACACCGGCACCCCCAAATGTCTTCCGTTGGTGCTCAAACTTTGCGTGGTCGCTTTATATGACCCGAGGAACTTTCTCTGTGATTTCCAGGGTATTTTGTTCCAGGACCCCGGAATCCCGAAAAACCGTGTATTATACACTCCAATTTCAGCCGTTCGGAAGGTCGTACCGGATCCTATTTCCTTTTCTCCCTGTTTTTCAATCACGCGTCCGACCTCATTTGAGGAATCAACCTGTTCGATTTCAGGAATCAACCTATTCGATTTCAACCTCAAGTAACGATCTTTAACAAATTTTTCACGATAATCCGAGTTTCGGCGAATGCTGGTTTGAGGCACACTGGCACCCCCAAATTTCTTCCGTTGATGCTCAAACTTTGTTAGGCCGCTTTATCTGACCCGAGGAACTTTTTATGTGATTTCCGTAGAATTTTGTTTCGGGACCCCGAAATCCCGAAAAATCGTGTATTATACACTTCAATTTCAGCCGTTCGGAAGGTCGTACCGGTCACTGTTTCTTTTTCTCCCTGTTTTTCAATCACGCGGCCAAGGTCATTTCAAAAATCAACCTGTTCGATTTCAGGAATTAACCTGTTCGATTTCAGCCTCAAATAACGAGATTTAACACATTTTTCACGATAATCCAAGTTTCGGCGAATGCTGGTTTGTGGCACACCGGCACCCCCAAATGTCTTCCGTTGGTACTCAAACTTTGCGTGACCGCTTTATATGACCCGAGGAAATTTCTATGTGATTTCAGGAGATTTTTGTTCCGGGACCCCGGAATCCCGAAAAAACGTGTATTATACACATTAATTTCAGCCGTTCGGAAGGTCGTACCGGACCCTGTTTTTTTTCTCCCTGTTTTTCAATCACGCGTCCGAGCTCATTTCAGGAATCAACCTGTTCGATTTCAGGAATCAACTGTTCGATTTCAGCCTCAAATAACGAGCTTTAACACATTTTTCACGATATTAGAGTTTGGCGAATCTTTGGTTTGTGGCACACCGGCACCCCCAATTGTCTTCCTTTGGTGCTCAAACTTTGCGTGGCCGCTTTATCTGACCCGAGGAACTTTCTATGTGATTTCCGGAGAATTTTGTTCCGGGACCCCGTAATCCCGAAAAACCGTGTATAATACACTTCAATTTCAGCCGTTCGGATGGTCGTACCGGACCCAGTTTCATTTTCTCTATGTTTTTCAATCACGCGTTCAAGCTCATTTCGGGAATCAACCTGTTCGATTTAAGCCTCAAATAACGAGCTTTAACACATTTTCCACGATAATCCGAGTTTGGCGAATCTTTGGTTTGTGGCACACCGGCACCCCAAATGTCTTCCGTTGGTGCTCAAACTTTGCGTGGCCGCTTTATATGACCCGAGGAACTTTCTATGTGATTTCGGGGTATTTTGTTCCAGGACCGGAATCCGAAAAACCGTGTATTATACACTCCAATTTGTAGTTCGGAAGGTTGTACCGGACCCTGTTTCCTTTTCTCCCTGTTTTTCAATCACGCGTCCGACCTCATTTCAGGAATAAACCTGTTCGATTTCAGGAATCAACCTATTCGATTTCAACCTCAAGTAACGATCTTTAACAAATTTTTCACGATAATCCGAGTTTCGGCGAATGCTGGTTTGTGGCACACCGGCACTACCAAATGTCTTCCGTTGGTGCTCAAACTTTCCGTGGCCACTTTATCTGACCCGAGGAACTTTCTATATGATTTCCGGAGAATGTTGTTCCGGGACCCCAGAATCCAGAAAAACCGTGTATTATACACTTCAATTTTGTATGTTCGGAAGGTCGCACAGGACCTTGTTTCTTTTTTTTTTCCTTTTTTCAATCACGCGTCCGAGCTCATTTCGGGAATCAACTGTTCGATTTGGGAATCAACTTTAATTGACCTCAAATAACGAGCTTTAACACATTTTCACGATAATCGAGTTTGGCGAATCTGGTTTTGGCACACCGGCACCCCAAATGTCTTCCGTTGGTGCTCAAACTTTGTGTGGCCGCTTTATCTGACACGAGGAACTTTCTATGTGATTTCCGTAGAATTTTGTTCCGGGACCCCCGTATCCTGAAAAACCGTGTATTATACACTTCAATTTCGGTAGTTCGGAAGGTCGTGCGGACCCTGTTTCTTTTTCTCATTTGTTTTTCAATCACGCGTCCGAGCTCATTTCAGGAGTCAACCTGTTCGATTTAAGGAATCAACTTTGTTCGATTTTAGCTTAAATAACGAGCTTTAACACATTTTCACGATAATCAGGAGTTTCGGCGAATCTTTGGTTTGTGGCACACCGGCACCCCCAAATGTCTTCCGTCGGTGCTCAAACTTTGCGTGGCCGCTTTATTCGACCCGAGGAACTTTCTATGTGATTTCCGGAGAATTTTGTTCAGGGACCCCGTATCTGAAAAACCGTGTATTATACACTTCAATTTCAGTAGTTCGGAAGGTAAACAGGACCCATTTCTTTTTCTCATTTGTTTTTCAATCACGCGTCCGAGCTCATTTCAGGAGTCAACCTGTTCGATTTAAGGAATCAACCTGTTCGATTTTAGCTTAAATAACGAGCTTTAACACATTTTCACGATAATCCGAGTTTCGGCGAATGCTGGTTTGTGGCACACCGGCACCCCCAAATGTCTTCGCTGGTGCTCAAACTTTGCTGGCCGCTTTATCGACCCGAGGAACTTTCTATGTGATTTTCGGAGAATTTTGTTAAAGGGACCCCGAATCTGAAAAAACCGTGTATTATATACTTCAATTTCGGCCGTTCGGAAGGTAAATCACAGGACCTGTTTCTTTTTCTCCTGTTTTTCAATCACGCGTCCGAACTCATTTCAGGAATCAACCTGTTTGGTTTCAGGAATCAAACCATTCGATTTCGGTCTCAAATAACGAGCTTTAACACAATTTTCACGATAATCCGAGTTTTGGCGAATCTTTGGTTTGTGGCACACCGGCACCCCCAAATTTCTTCCGTTGGTGCTCAAACTTTGCGTGGCCGCTTTATCGGAACCGAGGAACTTTCTATGTGATTTCCGTAGAATTTTGTTCCGGGACGCCCGAATCCCGAAAAACCATGTATTATACACTTCAATTTGGTAGTTCGGAAGGTCGTCTAGGACCCTGTTTCTTTTTCTCCTGTTTTTCAATCACGCGTCCGAGCTCATTTCAGGAATCAACCTGTTTGGTTTCAGGAATTAAACTGATTCGATTTCGAGTCTCAAATAACGAGCTTTAACACATTTTTCACGATAATCGAGTTTCGGCGAATGCTGGTTTGTGGCACACCGGCACCCCCAAATGTCTTCCGTTGGTGCTCAAATTTTGCGTGGCCGCTTTATCTGACCCGAGGAACTTTCTATGTGATTTCCGTAGAATTTTGTTACGGGACCCCCGAATCCCGAAAAACCGTGTATTATACACTTCAATTTTACCGTTCGGAAGGTAAATGAGGACCTGTTTCTTTTTCTCCTGTTTTTCAATCACGCGTCCGAGCTCATTTCAGGAATCAACCTGTTCGATTTCAACCTCAAATAACGATCTTTAACACATTTTTCACGATAATCCGAGTTTCGGCGAATGCTCGTTTGTGGCACACCGGCACCTCCATATATCTTCAGTTGGTGCTCAAACTTTGCGTGGACGCTTTATCGATCCGAGGAAGTTTCTATGTGATATCCAGAGAATTTCTTTCCAGGGACCGGAATCCGAAAAACCGTGTATTATATACTTCAATTTCGGTAGCCCGTTCGGAAGGTCGTCAGGACCCATTTCATTTCTGTTTGTTTTTCAATCACGCGTCCGAGCTCATTTCAGAAACAACTTGTTCGATTTCGGCCTCAAATAACGAGCTTTAACACATTTTCACGATAATCCGAGTTTCGGCGAATCTTTGGTTTGTGGCACACCAAGCACCCCAAATGTCTTCCGTTTGTGCTCAAACTTTGCGTGGCCGCTTTATCTGACCCGAGGAAATTTCTATGTGATTTCCGTAGAATTTTGTTCCGAGACCCCCGAATCCCGAAAAACCGCGTATTACACTTCAATTTAAGCCGTTCGGAAGGTCGTCTAGGACCTGTTTCTTTTTCACCCCGTTTTTCAATCACGCGTCGAGCTAATTTCATGAATCAACCTGTTCGATTTGGGAATCAACATTCGATTTGACCTCAAATATCGAGCTTTAACACATTTTCACGATAATCGAGTTTCGGCGAATCTTTGGTTTGTGGCACACCGGCATCCCAAATGTCTTCCGTTGGTGCTCAAACTTTGCGTGGCCGCTTTATCTGACCTGAGGAACTTTCTATGTGATTTCCGGAGAATTTTGTTCCGGGACCCCGGAATCCCGAAAAGCCATGTATTATATATTTCAATTTGGCCGTTCGGAAGGTCGTACGGACCACTGTTTCTCTTTCTCCCATTTTTTCAATCACGCGTCTCGGGCTCATTTCGGGAATCAACATGTTCGATTTCGGGAATCAACTTTGTTCGATTTGACCTCAAATAACGATCTTTAACACATTTTTCACGATAATTCGAGTTTGGTGAATGCTCGTTTGTGGTACACCAAGCACCCCAAATGTCTTCCGTTCTTTGCTCAAACTTTCCGTGGCCGATTTATCTAATCCGAGGAAGTTTCTATATGATTTCCGGAGAATTTTGTTCTGGGACCCCGGAATCCCGAAATTTCAGCCGTTCGGAAGGTCGTACCGGACCCTGTTTCTTTTTCTCCTTGTTTTTCAATCACGCATCCGAGATCATTTCAGGAATCAACCTAGGAATCAACCTGTTGGATTTTAGTCTCAAATAACGAGCTTTAACACATTTTTCATTTCGAGTTTCGGCGAATGCTGGTTTGTGGCACAGCGGCACCCGCAAATGTCTTTCGTTGGTGTTCAAACTTTGCGTGACCGCTTTATCTGACACGAGGAACTTTCTATATGATTTCCGGAGAATTTTGTCCCGGGTCCTCGGAATCCCGAAAAACCGTGTATTATACACTTCAATTTGTAGTTCGGAAGGTCGTCAGGACCCTGTTTCTTTTTTCATTTGTTTTTCAATCACGCGTCTGAGCTCATTTCAGGAGTCAACCTGTTCGATTTAAGGAATCAACCTGTTCGATTTTAGCCTCAAATAACGAGCTTTAACACATTTTTCACGATAATCCGAGTTTCGGCGAATGCTGGTTTGTGGTACACCGGCATCCCCAAATGTCTTCCGTTGGTGCTCAAACTTTGCGTGGCCGCTTTATCTGACCCGAGGAACTTTCTATGTGATTTCCAGAGAATTTTGTTCCGGGACCCCGGAATCCCGAAAAACCGTGTATTATACACTTCAATTTCAGCTGTTCGGAAGGTCGTACCGGACCGTGTTTTTTTTTCTCCCTGTTTTTCAATCACGCGTCCGAGCTCATTTCAGAAATCCACCTGTTCGATTTCAGGAATCAACCTGTTCGATTTCAGCCTCAAATAACGAGCATTAACACATTTTTCACGATAATCCGAGTTTCGGCGAATCTTGGTTTGTGGTACACCGGCATCCCCAAATGTCTTCCGTTGGTGCTCAAACTTTGCGTGACCGCTTTATCTGACCCGAGGAACTTTCTATGTGATTTCCGGAGAATTTTGTTCCGGGACCCCGGAATCCCGAAAAACCGTATATTATACACTTCAATTTCAGCCGTTCGGAAGGTCGTACCGGACCCTGTTTCTTTTTCTCCATGTTTTTCAATCAAGAATCCGAGCTCATTTAAGGAATCATCCTATTCGATTTCAGCAATCAACCTGTTCGATTTCTTCCTCAAATAACGAGCTTTAACACATTTTTCACGATAATCCGAATTTCGGCGAATGCTGGTTTGTGGCACACCGGCACCACCAAATGTCTTCCGTTGGTGCTCACACTTTGCGTGACCGCTTTATTTGACCCGAGGAACTTTATATGTGATTTCCGGAGAACTTTCTTCCGGGACCCCGGAATCCCGAAAAACCTTGTATTATACACTTCAATTTAAGCTGTTCGGAAGGTCGTACCGGACCCTGTTTTTTTTTCTCCCTGTTTTTCAATCACGCCTCCGAGCTCATTTCAGGAGTCAACCTGTTCGATTTCAGGAATAAAACTTTTCGATTTCAGTCTCAAATAACGAGCTTTAACACATTTTTCACGATAATCCGAGTTTCGGCGAATGCTGGTTTGTGGCACACCGGCACCCCCAAATTTCTTCCGTTGGTGCTCAAACTTTGCGTGGCCGCTTTATATGACCCGAGGAACTTTCTATATAATTTCCGGAGAATTTTGTCCCGGATCCCCGGAATCCCGAAAAACCGTAGATTATACACTTCAATTTGAGCTGTTCGGAAGGCCGTACCGGACCCTGTTTATTTTTCTCGTTGTTTTTCAATCACACGTTCGAGCTCATTTCAGGAGTCAACTGTTCGATTGCAGGAATCAACCTGTTCGATTTTAGCCTCAAATAACGAGCTTTAACACATTTTTCATTCCGAGTTTCGGCGAATGCTGGTTTGTGGCACAGCGGCACCCCCAAATGTCTTCCGTTGGTGCTCAAACTTTGCGTGGCCGCTTTATCTGACACGAGGAACATTCTATATGATTGCCGGAGAATTTTGTCCCGGGTCCCCGGAATCCCGAAAAACCGTGTATTATATACACTTCAATTTTAGCCGTTCGGAAGGTCGTTCCGAACCCTGTTTCTTTTTCTCGCCGTTTTTCAATCACGCGTCCGAGCTCATTTCAGGAGTCAACCCGTTCGATTTCAGGAATCAAACTGTTCTATTTCGGTCTCAAATAACGAGCATTAACACATTTTTCACGATAATCGAGTTTCGGCGAATCTTGGTTTGTGGTACACCGGCATCCCCAAATGTCTTCCGTTGGTGCTCAAATTTTGCGTGGCCGCTTTATCTGACACGAGGAACTTTCTATGTGATTTCCGTAGAATTTTGTTCCGGGACCCCCGTATCCTGAAAAACCGTGTATTATACACTTCAATTTCAGTCGTTCGGAAGGTCGTACCGGACCCTGTTTCTTTTTCTCGCTGTTTTTCAATCACGCGTCCGAGCTCATTTCAGGAGTCAACCTGTTCGATTTAAGGAATCAACCTGTTCGATTTTAGCTTAAATAACGAGCTTTAACACATTTTCACGATAATCCGAGTTTCGGCGAATCTTTGGTTTTGGCACACCAAGCACCCCCAAATGTCTTCCGTCGGTGCTCAAACTTTGCGTGGCCGCTTTATCTCGACCGAGGAACTTTCAATGTGATTTCCGTAGAATTTTGTTCAGGGACCCCGTATCGAAAAAAGTGTATTATACACTTCAATTTCGTAGTTCGGAAGGTCGTCAGGACCACATTTCTTTTTTTCGTTGTTTTTCAATCACGCGTCCGAGCTCATTTCAGGAGTCAACCTTTTCGATTTAAGGAATCAACCTGTTCGATTTTAGCTTAAATAACGAGCTTTAACACATTTTCACGATAATCCGAGTTTCGGCGAATGCTGGTTTGTGGCACACCGGCACCTCCAAATGTCTTCCGTTGGTGCTCAAACTTTGCCTGGCCGCTTTATCTGACCCGAGGAACTTTCTATGTGATTTTCGTAGAATTTTGTTCCGGGACCCCCGAATCCTGAAAAACCGTGTATTATATACTTCAATTTTAGTTCGGAAGGTAAATAGGACCCTGTTTCTTTTTCTCCCTGTTTTTCAATAACGCGTCCGAGCTCATTTCAGGAATCAACCTGTTTGGTTTCAGGAATCAAACTGTTCGATTTCAGTCTCAAATAACGAGCTTTAACACAATTTTCACGATAATCCGAGTTTCGGCGAATGCTGGTTTGTGGCACACCGGCACCCCCAAATTTCTTCCGTTGGTGCTCAAACTTTGCGTGGCCGCTTTATCTGACCCGAGGAACTTTCTATGTGATTTCCGTAGAATTTTGTTCCGGGACGCCCGAATCCCGAAAAACCATGTATTATACACTTCAATTTCAGCCGTTCGGAAGGTCGTACCGGACCCTGTTTCTTTTTCCCCCTGTTTTTCAATCACGCGTCCGAGCTCATTTCAGGAATCAACCTGTTTGGTTTCAGGAATTAAACTGTTCGATTTCAGTCTCAAATAACGAGCTTTAACACATTTTTCACGATAATCCGAGTTTCGGCGAATGCTGGTTTGTGGCACACCGGCACCCCCAAATGTCTTCCGTTGGTGCTCAAATTTTGCGTGGCCGCTTTATCTGACCCGAGGAACTTTCTATGTGATTTCCGTATAATTTTGTTCCGGGACCCTCGAATCCCGAAAAACCGTGTATTATACACTTCAATTTCAGCCGTTCGGAAGGTCGTACCGGACCCTGTTTCTTCTTCTCGCTGTTTTTCAATCGCGCGTTAGAGCTCATTTCAGAAGTCAACCTGTTCGATTTAAGGAATCAACCTGTTCGATTTTAGCCTCAAATAACGAGCTTTAACACATTTTTCACGATAATCCGAGTTTCGGCGAATGCTGGTTTGTGGCACACCGGCACCACCAAATGTCTTCCGTTGCTGCTCAAACTTTGCGTGGTCGCTTTATCTGACCCGAGGAACTTTCAATGTGATTTCCGTAGAATTTTGTTCCGGGACCCCCGAATCCCGAAAAACCGTGTATTATACACTTCAATTTCAGCCGTTCGGAAGGTAAATCTAGGACCCTGTTTCTTTTTCTCCCTGTTTTTCAATCACGCGTCCGAGCTCATTTCAGGAATCAACCTGTTCGATTTCAACCTCAAATAACGATCTTTAACACATTTTTCACGATAATCCGAGTTTCGGCGAATGCTCGTTTGTGGCACACCGGCACCTCCAAATATCTTCAGTTGGTGCTCAAACTTTGCGTGGCCGCTTTATCTGATCCGAGGAAGTTTCTATGTGATATCCAGAGAATTTCTTTCCGGGACCCCGGAATCCCGAAAAACCGTGTATTATATACTTCAATTTTGTAGTTCGGAAGGTCATCAGGACCATTTACATTTCTCGCTGTTTTTCAATCACGCGTCCGAGCTCATTTCAGGAAACAACTTGTTCGATTTCAGCCTCAAATAACGAGCTTTAACACATTTTTCACGATAATCCGAGTTTCGGCGAATGCTGGTTTGTGGCACACCGGCACCCCCAAATGTCTTCCGTTTGTGCTCAAACTTTGCGTGGCCGCTTTATCTGACCCGAGGAAATTTCTATGTGATTTCCGTAGAATTTTGTTCCGAGACCCCCGAATCCCGAAAAACCGCGTATTACACTTCAATTTAAGCCGTTCGGAAGGTCGTACCGGACCCTGTTTCTTTTTCACCCTGTTTTTCAATCACGCGTCCGAGCTAATTTCATGAATCAACCTGTTCGATTTCAGGAATCAATCTGTTCGATTTCAGCCTCAAATAACGAGCTTTAACACATTTTTCACGATAATCGAGTTTGGCGAATCTTTGGTTTGTGTGGCACACCGGCATCCCAAATGTCTTCCGTTGGTGCTCAAACTTTGCGTGGCCGCTTTATCTGACACGAGGAACTTTCTATGTGATTTTCGGAGAATTTTGTTAAAGGGACCCGGAATCCGAAAAGCCATGTATTATATATTTCAATTTCGGCCGTTCGGAAGGTCGTACGGACACTGTTTCTCTTTCTCCTGTTTTTCAATCACGCGTCAGGCTCATTTCGGGAATCAACATGTTCGATTTGGGAATCAACTTTGTTCGATTTGACCTCAAATAACGATCTTTAACACATTTTTCACGATAATTCGAGTGTCAGCGAATGCTCGTTTGTGGCACACCGGCACCCCCAAATGTCTTCCGTTGCTGCTCAAACTTTCCGTGGCCGATTTATCTAATCCGAGGAAGTTTCTATGTGATTTCCGGAGAATTTTGTTCTGGGACCCCGGAATCCCGAAATTTCAGCCGTTCGGAAGGTCGTACCGGACCCTGTTTCTTTTTCTCCTTGTTTTTCAATCACGCATCCGAGATCATTTCAGGAATCAACCTGTTGGATTTTAGTCTCAAATAACGAGCTTTAACACATTTTTCATTTCGAGTTTCGGCGAATGCTGGTTTGTGGCACAGCGGCACCCGCAAATGTCTTTCGTTGGTGTTCAAACTTTGCGTGACCGCTTTATCTGACACGAGGAACTTTCTATATGATTTCCGGAGAATTTTGTCCCGGGTCCTCGGAATCCCGAAAAACCGTGTATTATACACTTCAATTTCAGCCGTTCGGAAGGTCGTACCGGACCCTGTTTCTTTTTCTCGCTGTTTTTCAATCACGCGTCTGAGCTCATTTCAGGAGTCAACCTGTTCGATTTAAGGAATCAACCTGTTCGATTTTAGCCTCAAATAACGAGCTTTAACACATTTTTCACGATAATCCGAGTTTCGGCGAATGCTGGTTTGTGGTACACCGGCATCCCCAAATGTCTTCCGTTGGTGCTCAAACTTTGCGTGGCCGCTTTATCTGACCCGAGGAACTTTCTATGTGATTTCCAGAGAATTTTGTTCCGGAATCCCGAAAAACCGTGTATTATACACTTCAATTTCAATTATTCGGAAGGTAAATAGGACCCTTTTTTTTCTCCTGTTTTTCAATCACGCGTCCGAGCTCATTTGAGAAATCCACTGTTCGATTTGAGGAATCAACTGTTCAATTTGACCTCAAATAACGAGCATTAACACATTTTTCACGATAATCCGAGTTTCGGCGAATCTTGGTTTGTGGTACACCGGCATCCCCAAATGTCTTCCGTTGGTGCTCAAACTTTGCGTGACCGCTTTATCTGACCCGAGGAACTTTCTATGTGATTTCCGGAGAATTTTGTTAGGGACCGGAATCCCGAAAAACCGTATATTATACACTTCAATTTGATCGTTCGGAAGGTAAACAGGACCCTGTTTCTTTTTCTCCATGTTTCTCAATCAAGAATCCGAGCTCATTTAAGGAATCATCCTATTCGATTTCAGCAATCAACCTGTTCGATTTCTTCCTCAAATAACGAGCTTTAACACATTTTTCACGATAATCCGAGTTTCGGCGAATGCTGGTTTGTGGCACACCGGCACCACCAAATGTCTTCCGTTGGTGCTCACACTTTGCGTGACCGCTTTATTTGACCCGAGGAACTTTATATGTGATTTCCGGAGAACTTTCTTCCGGGACCCCGGAATCCCGAAAAACCTTGTATTATACACTTCAATTTAAGCTGTTCGGAAGGTAGTACCGGACCCTGTTTTTTTTTTTCTCCCTGTTTTTCAATCACGCCTCCGAGCTCATTTCAGGAGTCAACCTGTTCGATTTCAGGAATAAAACTTTTCGATTTCAGTCTCAAATAACGAGCTTTAACACATTTTTCACGATAATCCGAGTTTCGGCGAATCTTTGGTTTTCAGGCACACCGGCACCCCAAATTTCTTCCGTTGGTGCTCAAACTTTGCGTGGCCGCTTTATATGACCCGAGGAACTTTCTATATAATTTCCGGAGAATTTTGTCCCGGATCCCCGGAATCCCGAAAAACCGTAGATTATACATTTCAATTTGAGCTGTTCGGAAGGCCGTACCGGACCCTGTTTATTTTTCTCGTTGTTTTTCAATCACGCGTTCGAGCTCATTTCAGGAGTCAACTGTTCGATTGCAGGAATCAACCTGTTCGATTTTAGCCTCAAATAACGAGCTTTAACACATTTTTCATTCCGAGTTTCGGCGAATGCTGGTTTGTGGCACAGCGGCACCCCCAAATGTCTTCCGTTGGTGCTCAAACTTTGCGTGGCCGCTTTATCTGACACGAGGAACATTCTATATGATTTCCGGAGAATTTTGTCCCGGGTCCCCGGAATCCCGAAAAACCGTGTATTATATACACTTCAATTTTAGCCATTCGGAAGGTCGTTCCGAACCCTGTTTCTTTTTCTCGCCGTTTTTCAATCACGCGTCCGAGCTCATTTCAGGAGTCAACCCGTTCGATTTCAGGAATCAAACTGTTCGATTTCGGTCTCAAATAACGAGCATTAACACATTTTTCACGATAATCGAGTTTCGACGAATCTTGGTTTGTGGTACACCGGCATCCCCAAATGTCTTCCGTTGGTGCTCAAATTTTGCGTGGCCGCTTTATCTGACCCGAGGAAATTTCTATGTGATTTCCGTAGAATTTTGTTCCGAGACCCCTGAATCCCGAAAAACCGCGTATTACACTTCAATTTAAGCCGTTCGGAAGGTCGTACCGGACCCTGTTTCTTTTTCACCCTGTTTTTCAATCACGCGTCCGAGCTCATTTCATGAATCAACCTGTTCGATTTCAGGAATCAACTTGTTCGATTTCAGCCTCAAATAACGAGCTTTAACACATTTTTCACGATAATCCGAGTTTCGGCGAATGCTGGTTTGTGGCACACCGGCATCCCAAATGTCTTCCGTTGGTGCTCAAACTTTGCGTGGCCGCTTTATCTGACCTGAGGAACTTTCTATGTGATTTCCGTAGAATTTTGTTCCGGGACCCCGGAATCCCGAAAAGCCATGTATTATATATTTCAATTTCTGCCGTTCGGAAGGTCGTACCAGACCCTGTTTCTCTTTCTCCCTGTTTTTCAATCACGCGTCTGGGCTCATTTCAGGAATCAACATGTTCGATTTCAGGAATCAACCTGTTCGATTTCAGCCTCAAATAACGATCTTTAACACATTTTTCACGATAATTCGAGTTTCAGCGAATGCTCGTTTGTGGCACACCGGCACCCCCAAATGTCTTCCGTTGCTGCTCAAACTTTCCGTGGCCGATTTTTCTAATCCGTGGAAGTTTCTATGTGATTTCCGGAGAATTTTGTTCTGGGACCCCGGAATCCCGAAATTTCAGCCGTTCGGAAGGTCGTACCGGACCCTGTTTCTTTTTCTCCTTGTTTTTCAATCACGCATCCGAGATCATTTCAGGAATCAACCTGTTGGATTTTAGTCTCAAATAACGAGCTTTAACACATTTTTCATTTCGAGTTTCGGCGAATGCTGGTATGTGGCACAGCGGCACCCGCAAATGTCTTTCGTTGGTGTTCAAACTTTGCGTGACCGCTTTATCTGACACGAGGAACTTTCTATATGATTTAGGAGAATTTTGTCCGGGTCCTCGGAATCCGAAAAACCGTGTATTATACACTTCAATTTTTGCCGTTCGGAAGGTCGTGACAGGACCTGTTTCTTTTTTCATTGTTTTTCAATCACGCGCTCGAGCTCATTTCAGGAGTCAACCTGTTCGATTTAAGGAATCAACTTTGTTCGATTTTAGCCTCAAATAACGAGCTTTAACACATTTTCACGATAATCGGAGTTTGGCGAATCTTTGGTTTGTGGTACACTGGCATCCCCAAATGTCTTACGTTGGAGCTCAAACTTTGCGTGGCTGCTTTATCTGACCCGAGGAACTTTCTATGTGATTTCCGGAGAATTTTGTTCCGGGACCCCGGAATCCCGAAAAACCGTGTATTATATACACTTCAATTTATTTGTTTGGAAGGTAAATCGGACCTGTTTTTTCTCCTGTTTTTCAATCACGCGTCCGAGCTCATTTCAGAAATCCACATTCGATTTCAGGAATCAACTTTGTTCGGTTTTGACCTCAAATAACGAGCATTAACACATTTTTCACGATAATCCGAGTTTTGCGAATCTTGGTTTGTGGTACACCGGCATCCCCAAATGTCTTTCGTTGGTGCTCAAACTTTGCGTGACCGCTTTATCTGACCCGAGGAACTTTCTATGTGATTTCCGGAGAATTTTTTAGGGACCAGGAATCCCGAAAAACCGTGTATTATACACTTCAATTTCAAATTTATTCGGAAGGTAAACAGGACCTGTTTCTTTTTCTCCTGTTTTTCAATCACGCATCCGAACTCATTTCAGGAATCAACCTGTTCGATTTCAGGAATCAACTTGATTCGATTTGACCTCAAATAACGAGATTTAACACATTTTCACGATAATCAGGAGTTTCGGTGAATCTTTGGTTTGTGGCACACCAGCACCCCAAATGTCTTCCGTTGGTGCTCAAACTTTGCGTGGCCGCTTTATCGACCGAGGAAATTTCTATGTGATTTCGGAGAATTTTGTTCGGGACCGGAATCCAAAAAAAACCGTGTATTACACTTCAATTTGGCCGTTCGGAAGGTCGTATCGGACCCTGTTTCTTTTTCTCCTGTTTTTCAATCACGCGTCCGAGCTCATTTCAGGAATCAACCTGTTCGATTTCAGGAATCAACTGTTCGATTTGACCTCAAATAACAAGCTTTAACACATTTTTCACGATAATCAGGAGTTTGCGAATCTTTGATTTGTGGCACACCGGCACCCCCAAATGTCTTCCGTTGGTGCTCAAACTTTGTGTGGCCGCTTTATCTGACTCGAGGAACTTTCTATGTGATTTCTGGATAATTTTGTTCCGGGACCCCGGAATCCCGAAAAACCGTGTATTATACACTCCAATTTGGCCGTTCGGAAGGTAAATGCAGGACCTGTTTCTTTTTCTCCTGTTTTTAAATCACGCGTCCGAGCTCATTTCAGGAATCAACCTGTTCGATTTCAGCCGCAAAAAACGAGCTTTAACACATTTTCACGATAATCGAGTTTTGCGAATCTTTGGTTTATGGCACACCGGCACCCCCAAATGTCTTCCGTTGGTGCTCAAACTTTGCGTGGGCGCTTTATCTGAACCGAGGACCTTTCTATGTGATTTCCGGAGAATTTTGTTCCGGGACCCCGGAATCCCGAAAAATCATGTATTATACACTTCAATTTCAGCCGTTCGGAAGGTCGTACCGGACCCTAGTTCTTTTTCTCCTTGTTTTTCAATCACGCGTCATAGCTCATTTCAGGAATCAGTCAGTTCAATTTCAGCCTCAAATAACGAGCTTTAACACATTTTTCACGATAATCCGAGTTTGGCGAATCTTTGGTTTGTGGTACACCAAGCACCCCCAAATGTCTTCCGTTGGTGCTCAAACTTTGCGTGGCCACTTTATCTGACCCGAGAAACTTTCTATGTGATTTCTGGATAATTTTGTTCCGGGATCCCGGAATTTCGAAAAACCGTGTATTACACTTCAATTTGGTAGTTCGGAAGGTAAATCAGGACCTGTTTCTTTTTCTCCTGTTTTTCAATCACGCGTCCGAGCTCATTTTAGGAATCAACCTGTTCGATTTCAGGAATCAACTGTTCGATTTTGACCTCAAATAACGAGCTTTAACACATTTTTCACGATAATCGAGTTTTCGGCGAATCTTTGGTTTTGGCACACCGGCACCACCAAATGTCTTCCGTTGGTGCTCACACTTTGCGTGACCGCTTTATTTGACCCGAGGAACTTTATATGTGATTTCCGGAGAACTTTCTTCAGGGACCCCGGAATCCCGAAAAACCTTGTATTATACACTTCAATTTAAGTGCATTCGGAAGGTAAATCTTAGGACCTGTTTTTTTTTTCTCCTGTTTTTCAATCACGCCTCCGAGCTCATTTCAGGAGTCAACCTGTTCGATTTCAGGAATAAAACTTTTCGATTTCAGTCTCAAATAACGAGCTTTAACACATTTTTCACGATAATCCGAGTTTCGGCGAATGCTGGTTTGTGGCACACCGGCACCCCCAAATTTCTTCCGTTGGTGCTCAAACTTTGCGTGGCCGCTTTATATGACCCGAGGAACTTTCTATATAATTTCCGGAGAATTTTGTCCCGGATCCCCGGAATCCCGAATAACCGTGTATTATATACACTTCAATTTTAGCCGTTCGGAAGGTCGTTCCGAACCCTGTTTCTTTTTCTCGCCGTTTTTCAATCACGCGTCCGAGCTCATTTCAGGAGTCAACCTGTTCGATTTCAGGAATTAAACTTTTCGATTTCGGTCTCAAATAACGAGCATTAACACATTTTTCACGATAATCGAGTTTCGGCGAATCTTGGTTTGTGGTACACCGGCATCCCCAAATGTCTTCCGTTGGTGTTCAAACTTTGCAAGGCCGCTTTATCTGACCCGAGGAACTTTCTATGTGATTTCCTGAGAATTTTGTTCCGGGACCCCGGAATCCCGAAAAACCTCGTATTATACACTCCAATTTCAGCCGTTCGGAAGGTCGTACCGGACCCTGTTTCTTGTTCTCCCTGTTTTTAAATCACGCGTCCGAGCTCATTTCAGGAATCAACATGTTCGATTTCAGCAGCAAATAACGAGCTTTAACACATTTTTCACGATAATCCGAGTTTCGGCGAATGCTGGTTTATGGCACACCGGCACCCCCAAATGTCTTCCGTTGGTGCTCAAAATTTGCGTGGCCTCTTTATCTGAACCGAGGACCTTTCTATGTGATTTCTGGAGAATTTTGTTCCGGGTCCCCGGAATCCCGAAAAATCATGTATTATACACTTCAATTTCACCCGTTCGGAAGGTCGTACCGGACCCTAGTTCTTTTTCTCCTTGTTTTTCAATCACGCGTCCTAGCTCATTTCAGGAATAAATCTGTTCAATTTCAGCCTCAAATAACGAGCTTTAACACATTTTTCACGATAATCCGAGTTTCGGCGAATGCTGGTTTGCGGTACACCGGCACCCCCAAATGTCTTCCGTTGGTGCTCAAACTTTGCGTGGCCGCTTTATCTGACCCGAGAAACTTTCTATGTGATTTCTGGATAATTTTGTTCCGGGACCTCGGAATCCCGAAAAACCGTGTATTATACACTTCAATTTCAAATTGTTCGGAAGGTAAATCAGGACCCTGTTTCTTTTTCTCCCTGTTTTTCAATCACGCGTCCGGACTCATTTCAGGAATCAACCGGTTCGATTTCAGGAATCAACCAGTTCGATTTCAGCCTCAAATAACGAGATTTAACCCATTTTTCACGATAATCCGAGTTTCGGTGAATGCTGGTTTGTGGCACACCAGCACCCCCAAATGTCTTCCGTTGGTGCTCAATATTTGCGTGGCCGCTTTATCTGACCCGAGGAAATTTCTATGTGATTTCTGAAAAATTTTGTTAGGGACCGGAATCCCAAAACGTGTATTACACTTCAATTTCGGCCGTTCGGAAGGTCGACGGACCTGTTTCTTTTTTCTCCTGTTTTTCAATCACGCGTCCGAGCTCATTTTAGGAATCAACCTGTTCGATTTCAGGAATCAACTGTTCGATTTGACCTCAAATAACGAGCTTTAACACATTTTCACGATAATCCGAGTTTGGCGAATCTTTGATTTTGGCACACCGGCACCCCCAAATGTCTTCCGTTGGTGCTCAAACTTTGTGTGGCCGCTTTATCTGACTCGAGGAACTTTCTATGTGATTTCTGGATAATTTTGTTCCGGGACCCCGGAATCCCGAAAAACCGTGTATTATACACTCCAATTTAAGCCGTTCGGAAGATCGTACCGGACCCTGTTTCTTTTTCTCTCTGTTTTTAAATCACGCGTCCGAGCTCATTTCAGGAATCAACCTGTTCGATTTCAGCCGCAAATAACGAGCTTCAACACATTTTTCACGATAATCCGAGTTTCGGCGAATGCTGGTTTGTGGCACACCGGCACCCCCAAATGTCTTCCGTTGGTGCTCAAACTTTGCGTGGCCGCTTTATCTGAACCGAGGAACTTTCTATGTGATTTCCGGAGAATTTTGTTCCGGGACCCCGGAATCCCGAAAAATCATGTATTATACACTTCAATTTCAGCCGTTCGGAAGGTCGTACCGGACCCTAGTTCTTTTTCTCCTTGTTTTACAATCACGCGTCCTAGCTCAATTCAGGAATCAGTCTGTTCAATTTCAGCCTCAAATAACGAGATTTAACACATTTTTCACGATAATCCGAGTTTCGGTGAATGCTGGTTTGTGGCACGCCAGCACCCCCAAATGTCTTCCGTTGGTGCTCAATCTTTGCGTGGCCGCTTTATCTGACCCGAGAAACTTTCTATGTGATTTTTGGATAATTTTGTTCCGGGACCCCGGAATCCCGAAAAACCGTGTATTATACACTTCAATTTTAGTAGTTCGGAAGGTAACCGGACCTGTTTCTTTTCTCCTGTTTTTCAATCACGCGTCCGAACTCATTTCAGAATCAACTGTTCGATTTCAGAATCAACCGATTCGATTTGACCTCAAATAACGAGATTTAACACATTTTCACGATAATCGAGTTTCGGTGAATCTTTGGTTTGTGGCACACCAGCACCCCAAATGTCTTCCGTTGGTGCTCAATCTTTGCGTGGCCGCTTTATCTGACCCGAGGAAATTTCTATGTGATTTCCGGAGAATTTTGTTCGGGACCAGGAATCCCGAAAAAACCGTGTATTACACTTCAATTTCGGCCGTTCGGAAGGTCGTATCGGACCCTGTTTCTTTTTCTCCTGTTTTTCAATCACGCGTCCGAGCTCATTTCAGGAATCAACTGTTCGATTTCAGGAATCAACCTGTTCGATTTCAACCTCAAATAACAAGCTTTAACACATTTTCACGATAATCGAGTTTCGGCGAATCGATTTGTGGCACACCAAAGCACCCCAAATGTCTTCCGTTGGTGCTCAAACTTTGTGTGGCCGCTTTATCGACTCGAGGAACTTTCTATGTGATTTATGGATAATTTTGTTCAGGGACCGGAATCCCGAAAAACCGTGTATTATACACTCCAATTTCACCGTTCGGGAAGGTCGTCTTGGACCCTGTTTCTTTTTCTCCCTGTTTTTAAATCACGCGTCCGAGCTCATTTCAGGAATCAACTTGTTCGATTTCAGCCTCAAATAACGAGCTTTAACACATTTTCACGATAATCCGAGTTTGGCGAATCTTGGTTTATGGCACAAGCACCCCCAAATGTCTTCCGTTGGTGCTCAAACTTTGCGTGGGCACTTTATCTGAACCGAGGACCTTTCTATGTGATTTAGGAGAATTTTGTTCGGGACCCCGGAATCCCGAAAAATCATGTATTATACACTTCAATTTTGTACCGTTCGGAAGGTCGTCATAGGACCCTAGTTCTTTTTCTCCCTGTTTTTCAATCACGCGTCCTAGCTCATTTCAGGAATCAGTTTGTTCAATTTCAGCCTCAAATAACGAGCTTTAACACATTTTTCACGATAATCCGAGTTTCGGCGAATGCTGGTTTGTGGTACACCGGCACCCCCAAATGTCTTCCGTTGGTGCTCAAACTTTGCGTGGCCACTTTATCTGACCCGAGAAACTTTCTATGTGATTTCTGGATAATTTTGTTCCGGGACCCTGGAATCCCGAAAAACCGTGTATTATACACTTCAATTTCAGCCGTTCGGAAGGTAAATCTAGGACCTGTTTCTTTTTCTCCCTGTTTTTCAATCACGCGTCCGAGCTCATTTCAGGAATCAACCTGTTCGATTTCAGCCTCAAATAACGAGATTTAACACATTTTTCACGATAATCCGAGTTTGAGTGAATGCTGGTTTGTGGCACACCAGCACCCCCAAATGTCTTCCGTTGGTGCTCAATCTTTGCGTGGCCGCTTTATCTGACCCGAGGAAATTTCTATGTGATTTCTGGAGAATTTTGTTCCGGGACCCCGGAATCCCGAAAAACCGTGTATTACACTTCAATTTCAGCCGTTCGGAAGGTCGTACCGGACCCTGTTTCTTTTTCTCCCTGTTTTTCAATCACGCGTCCGAGCTCATTTCAGGAATCAACCTGTTCGATTTCAGGAATCAACCAGTTCGATTTCAGCCTCAAATAACGAGATTTAACACATTTTTCCCGATAATCCGAGTTTCGGCGAATGCTGGTTTGTGGCACACCAGCACCCCCAAATGTCTTCCGTTGGTGCACAACCTTTGCGTGGCCGCTTTATCTGACCCGAGGAAATTTCTTTGTGATTTCTGAAGAATTTTGTTCCCGGACCCCGGAATCCTGAAAAACCGTGTATTACACTTCAATTTCATCCGTTCGGAAGCTCGTACCGGACCCTGTTTCTTTTTCTCCCTTTTTCAATCACGCGTCCGAGCTCATTTTAGGAATCAACCTGTTCGATTTCAGGAATCAACCTGTTCGATTTCAGCCTCAAATAACGAGCTTTAACACATTTTTCACGATAATCCGAGTTTCGACGAATGCTGATTTGTGGCACACCGGCACCCCCAAATGTCTTCCTTGGTGCTCAAACTTTGCGTGACCGCTTTATCTGAACCGAGGAACTTTCTATGTGATTTCCGGAGAATTTTGTTCCGGGACCCCGGAATCCCGAAAAACCGTGTATTTATACACTTCAATTTCAGCCGTTCGGAAGGTCGTACCGGACCCTGTTTCTTTTTCTCCCTGTTTTTCAATCACGCGTCCAAGCTCATTTCAGGAATCAACCAGTTCGATTTTAGGAATCAACCTATTCGATTTCAGCCTTAAATAACGAGCTTTAACACATTTTTCACGATAATCCGAGTTTCGGCGAATGCTGGTTTTTGCTACACCGGCACCCCCAAATGTCTTTCGTTGGTGCTCAAACATTGCGTGGCCGCTTTATCTGACCCGAGGAACTTTCTATATGATTTCCGGAGAATTTTGTCCCGGGACCCCGGAATTCCGAAAAATCGGGTATTATACACTTCAATTTCAGCCGTTCGGAAGGTCGTACCGGACCCTGTTTCTTTTTCTCCCTGTTTTCAATCACGCGTCCGAGCGCATTTCAGGAATCAACCTGTTCGATTTCAGCCTCAAACAACGAGCTTTAACACATTTTTCACGATAATCTGAGTTTCGGCGAATGATGGTTTGCGGCACACCGACACCCCCAAATATCTTCCGTTGGTGCTCAAACTTTGCATGGCCGCTTTATCTGACCCGTGGACCTTTCTATGTGATTTCTGGATAATTTTGTTCCGGTACCTCGGAAGCCCGAAAAACCGTGTATTATACACTTCAATTTCAGCCGTTCGGAAGGTCGTACCGGACCCTGTTTCTTTTTCTCCCTGTTTTTCAATCACGCGTCCGAGACCCTGGAATCCCGAAAAACCGTGTATTATATACACTTCAATTTGTGCCGTTCGGGAGGTCGTACCGGACCCAGTTTCTTTTTCTCCCGATTTTTCAATCACGCGTCCGAAGTCATTTCAGGAGTTAACCTATTCGATTAAGCCTCAAATAACGAGCATTAAACGAGCATTAAACGAGCATTAATCCATGTTTCACGATTATCCGAGATTCGACGAATGCTGTTTTATGGCATACCGGCACCCCCAAATGTCTTCCGTTGCTACTCAAATTTTGCGTGGCCGCTTTATCTGACTCGAGGAAATTTCTCTGTGATTTCCGGAGAATTTTGTTCTAGGACCTTGGAATCCCGAAAAACCGTGTATTATACACTTCAATTTGAGCTGTTCGGGAGGTCGAACCGGACCCTGTTTCTTTTTATCCCGGTTTTTCAACCACGCGTCCGAGGTCATTTCACGAGTTAACCTATTCGATTCAGCCTCAAATAACGAGCATTAATCCATTTTTCATGATAATCCGAGGTTGGACGAATGCTGGTTTATGGCATACCGGCACCCCCAAATGTCTTCTGTTGTTACTCAAATTTTGCGTGGCCGCTTTATCTAACCCGAGGAACTTTCTATGTGTTTTCCGGAGAATTTTGTTCCGAGTCCCTGGAATCTCGAAAACGTGTATTATACACTTCAATTTGAGCCGTTCGGGAGGTCGTACCGAACCCTTTTTCTAATTTTTCCGGGTTTTTCAATCACGCGTCTGAGGTCGTTTAAGGAGTTAACCTATTCGATTCAGCCTCAAATAACGAACATTAAACGAGCATTAATCCATATTTCACGATTATTCGAGGTTCGACGAATGTTGGTTTATGGCATATTCTCCCAAATGTCTTCCGTTGCTACTCAAATTTTTTGTGGCCGCTTTATCTGACCAGAGGAACTTTCTATGTGATTTCCGGAGAATTTTGTTCCGGGACCCTGGTATCCCTAAAAACCGTGTATTATACACTTCTATTTTAGCCGTTCGGGAGGTCGTACCGGACCCTGTTTCTTTTTCTCCCAGTTTTTAAATAACACGTCCGAGGTCATTTTTAGAGTTAACCGATTCGATTCTGCCTCAACCAACGAGCATTAATCCATTTTTCACGATTATCCGAGTTTCGACGAATGCTGGTTTATGGCATACCGGCACCCCCCAATTGTCTTCCGTTGCTACTCAAATTTTGCGTGGCCGCTTTATCTGACCCTAGGACTTTCTATGTGATTTCCGGAGAATTTTTTTTCCGAGACCCTGGAATCCCCAAAAACAGTGTATTAAATACTTCAATTTGAGCCGTTTTGGAGGTCGTACCGGACCCTGTTTTTTTTTCTCCCGGTTTTCATTCACGCGTCCGAGGTAATTTCTGGAGTTAACCTATTCGATTCAGTCTCAAATAACGAGCATTAATCCATTTTTTACGATTATCTGAGGTTCGACGAATGCTGGTTTATGACATACCAGCACCCCCAAATGTCTTCCGTTGCGACTCAAATTTTGCGTGGCCGCTTTATCTGACCCGATGAAATTCCTATGTGATTTCCGGAGAATTTTATTCCGGGACCCTAAAATCCCGAAAAACCGTGTATTATACACTTCAATTTGAGCCGTTCGGGAGGTCGTAATGGACCAAGTTTCTTTTTCTCCCGGTTTTTCAATCACGCGTCCGAGGTCATTTCAGGAGTTAACCTATTCGATTAAGCCACAAATAACGAGCATTAAACGAGCATTAATCCATGTTTCACGATTATCCGAGATTCGACGAATGTTGGTTTATGGCATATCGGCACCCCCAAATGTCTTCTGTTGTTACTCAAATTTTGCGTGGCCGCTTTATCTAACCCGAGGAACTTTCTATGTGTTTTCCGGAGAATTTTGTTCCGAGACCCTGGAATCTCGAAAAACCGTGTATTATACACTTCAATTTGAGCCGTTCGGGAGGTCGTACCGGACCCTGTTTCTTTTTTTCCCGGTTTTTCAATCACGCGTCCGGGGTCATTTCAGGAGTTAACCTATTCGATTCAGCCTCAAATAACGAACATTAAACGAGCATTATTCCATTTTTCATGATTATTCGAGGTTCGACGAATGTTGGTTTATGGCATACCGGAAATCCCAAATGTCTTCCGTTGCTACTCAAATTTTACGTGGCCGCTTTATCTGACCCGAGGAACTTTCTATGTGATTTCCGGAGAATTTTGTTCCGTGACCCTGGAATCCCTAAAAACCGTGTATTATACACTTTAGTTTTAGTCGTTCGGGAGGTCGTACCGGACCATGTTTCTTTTTCTCCCGGTTTTTAAATAACGCGTCCGAGGTCATTTTAGGAGTTAACCTATTCGATTCTGCCTCGAATAACGAGCATTAAACGAGCATTAATCCATTTTTCACGATTATCCGAGTTTCGACGAATGCTGGTTTATGGCATACCGGCACCCCCCAAATGTCTTCCGTTGCTACTCAGATTTTGCGTGGCCGCTTTATCTGACCCTAGGAACGTTCTATGTGATTTCTGGAGAGTTTTGTTCCGGGACCCTGGAATCTCGAAAAACAGTGTATTAAATACTTCAATTTGAGCCGTTCGGGAGGTCGTACCGGACCCTGTTTTTTTTTCTCCCGGTTTTTCAATCACGCATCCTTGGTCATTTCAGGAGCTAACCTATTTGATTCAGCCTCAAATAACGATCATTAATCCATTTTCACGATTATCCGTGGTTCGACGAATGCTGGTTTATGGCATACCGGCACCCCCATATGTCTACTCAAATTTTGCGTGACCGCATTATCTAACCCGTGGAACTTTCTATGTCATTTTCGGAGTATTTTGTTCCGGGACCCTGGAATTACGAAAAACCATGTATTATACACTTCAATTTGAGCCATTCGGGAGGTCATACCGGACACTGTTTCTTTTTCTCCCGATTTTTCAATCACGCGTCCGAGGTAATTTCAGGAGTTAACTTATTCAATTCAGCCTCAAATAACGAGCATTAATCCATTTTTCACGATTATCCAATTTCGACGAATGCTGGTTTATGGCATACCGGCACCCCCAAATGTATTCCGTTGCTACTCAAATTTTGCGTGACCGCTTTATCTGACCCGAGGAACTTTTTATGTGATTTCCGGAGAATTTTGTTCTGGGACCCTAGAATCCCGAAAATCCGTGTATTATACACTTCAATTTGAGCCTTCGGGAGGTCGTACCGTACCTTGTTTTTTTTCTCCCGGTATTTCAATCACGCGTCCGAGGTCATTTCTGGAGTTCACCTATTCGATTCAGCCTCAAATAACGAGCATTAAACGAGCATTAATCCATTTTTCACGATTATCCGAGGTTCGACGAATGCTGGTTTATGGCATACCGACACCCCCAAATGTCTTCTGTTGCTACTCAAATTTTGCGTGGCCGCTTTATCTGACCCGAGGAACTTTCTATGTGATTTCCGGAGAATTTTGTTCCGGGACCCTGGAATCCCGAAAAACCGTGTATTCTACACTTCAATTTGAGCCGTTCGGGAGGTCGTACTGGACCCTGTTGTTTTTTCTCCCGGCTTTTCAATCACGCGTCCGAGCTCATTTCAAGAGTTAACCTATTCGATTCGGCCTCAAATAACGAGCATTAAACGAGCATTAAACGAGCATTAAACGAGCATTAATCCATTTTTCACGATTATCCGAGGTTCGACGAATGCTGGTTTATGGCATACCGGCACCCCCAAATGTCTTCCGTTGCTACTCAAATTTTGCATGGCTGCTTTATATTACCCGAGGAACTTTTTATGTGATTTCCGGAGAATTTTGTTCCGGGACCCTGGAATCCCGAAAAATCGTGTATTTATATACACTTCAACTTGAACCGTTCGAGAGGTCGTACCGGACCCTGTTTCTTTTTCTCCCATTTTTTCAATCACACGTCCGAGGTCATTTCAGGAGTTAACCTATTCGATTTAGCCTCAAATAACGAGCATTAAACAAGCATTAATCCATTTATCACGATTATCCGAGGTTATACACTTCAATTTGAGCCGTTCGGGAGGTCGTACCGGACCACGTTCTTTTTTTATCTGGTTTTTCTACCACGTGTCCGAGGTCATTTAAAGAGTTAATCAATTCAATTTCAGGCCCAAAATAACGAGTATTAATCAATTTTTCACGATTATCCGAGGTTCGATGAATGCTGGTTTATCGCAAACCGACACCCCAAAATGTTCTCCATCGCTCCTCAAATTTTGTGTGGTCTCTTTACCGATCCGAGGAACCTTCTGTGTGATTTCCAGAGAATTTTGTTCCGGGATCCCGTAATCTCGAAAACTGTGTGTTATACACTTCAATTTGAGCCGTTAACGGACCACGTTTCTTTTTCAGCCGGTTTTTCTAACACGTGTCCGAGGTCATTTCAAGAGTTAACCAATTCAATTTTAGGCCCAAAATAACGAGTATTAATTTATTTTTCACGATTACTCAAAGGTTCGACGAATGTTGGCTTATAGCTAGGGATGGCAATGGGTAGGGTCTGGGTCGGGTCCACCCAGACCCGGACCCGGATCCGAGATTTTCCCTTTGGACCCGTACCCGACCCAGACCTGCAAGGGTCTAAAATTTAAGGACCCATATGTAATACTCCGTATTTATAAGTCTTGGGGTACTCTATCGAGTAGCCCTTACTCTGTCGAGTAAGGGCAAGTTGCGAAATAAAATAGTTTCTGACCTGTTGGGTACTCGATCGAGTAGGGGTACTCGATCGAGTAAAGGGTACTCGATCGAGTACCTTGGGTACTCGATCGAGTGTCGGGTTTTACGGGGAGTTTTCTCGGGTTTTGTTAATTATGCGATTAAGGTATTTAAACATAATCGTCATTGTTTTAAATCACTTTTACAAAACCTAAAACCCCGTTTTTAAGAGAAAAGACGATTCATCTTCCTAATCGCATTCTTAGCAATTCCGGAGTTCGACGGTCGAGTTCTTGTCGTAATTCGTATCGTTGAGTTCCTTGCGTCGAGGGTAAGCTTTTGATATAATTTTTATAATGTTTTGTTAAGATTGGTTAAACCCTAATTTAGGGATTAGGGGTTTTATGAGTAGTATGTGATGTGTAGTCTTTATGTGTTATGTGTTAGGAGGAGGATTCGTAGAAGAGGCGTTTTGATACAGCTGTAGATACCGTCTGCTTGTTGTGCTTTCCAGGTAGGATTTCTACTCGTATTAGTCCCATAATGGGATATTGGTGATGTCTTTGTAGTTAGTTGTTTGATATGATGATTGTATTGTGTTTGTGGTTGTGATTCTTTGTTGATGGTTCTCGAGATGCGTTCTCTACCGAGTGGGGTCACTTGCGGGAGTGACTTCACGTCCTAGTTTCGCCCTTCGTGGAACCCGCCACGGAAGGGGATGTGCACATTAATGGGACAGGGTTATCGCTCGTATGATGAGCGGGGCTTAGGTGGGAACGGCTGCGGTTCCCCACTGGCAGGGCTGGTCCAGTGGACAGTCAGTATTGAGATGATGGGAGTTGGTGGTGTGTGTGTGTGTGTGTGTGTGACAGTTCAGCTGTCTGTTTATCTTATTATTATTATCTATATTGATTGTGTGATTAGTATCGACCGGTGTTGTTTTGTAAACTGCGGTGATCCATTCGGGGATGGTGAGCGAGATATTGAGCGAGGTATTGAGATGAGTACTTGGGATAGCTGGGATGCCACGACATGATGATAGGAGTCTTCATTTGTAGCCTTAGTTTATTTACATTTCGATTAGACATCATTTGAGAATAATGTATCGTACTTTTAGTTGGTTGCATGGATTGTAACTATTCGTTAAACTATTTATAATAAACGTTGTTTCACTATTGTTGTTTGATTATCATTGCCTCGGGTAACCGAGATGGTAATGTCTTCATACCTGAGTGGTCCTGGTAAGGCACTTGGAGTATGGGGGTGTTACAAATGGTATCGAGCGGACGATCCTGAAACCCGTAACCAATGAACTTAATGAACATAGGGAGTCAATTAAAATGAACCCGGGTAAAAGTTGTAGGAGCTAGTGCAAAGGCTTGGGAGACGTCCTAAAGTCGCGGGGTCGCCCTACAACTTTGAACCGGTCACATGGGGGAAGTGTTTGTCGTATGTGTGTTTGGTTAACTTGTTTACAAATGTGATGGATGTGTTGATTGATGGATGTTCGAATTGGAAGTTGAGAGGTGAAAGAAAAGTGATGATATATATATAGAAACTGTTGATGAAATGATAGCATGTTGAATGTTTTACAACGTGGCAATTAATAGCATGATTGTTATGATATAATGTGATTTATAAAGTTAGCATGTTAGCATGTGACGTAATATGCGGGTAGCTCTTACGTATTAGTGTTACTCGATCGAGTGGGACTGAATCGATCGGGTGGGTTTTTGGCGATTTTGAGTCCAGAATCGAGTTTTGGGGCACTCGATCGAGTAACTAGGGGTACTCGATCGAGTAGGGGGTCACTCGATCGAGTAGCCTAGATACTCGATCGAGTAGGTAAGAGATCAGAAGGTCTGTTTGGGTCTGGAGTTTGGGTACTCGATCGAGTACATGGGGCACTCGATCGAGTAGCCCGTTACTCGATCGAGTGTGTTTGGGAACTCGATCGAGTGGGTTCTGGGCATCGTGTGTTCGTGTTTTGAGGTTTAGTACGTGTGTTTACGTTTACCCCTTTCTTATATAGCTTCAAGATGCCACCCAAGAGAACTGCTTTGTACGCGAGAGCTGAGCTTATGACCGTGGATGACATCGTTAAGATGTTAGAGCACCAGGACGCTCTTACTGAGACCCTGAAGAGAGTGAATGAGGACAAGGATAAGAGTAAGGAGAAGGAGGTTGATCATTCTAAAATCAGCCTCTATATTGCGAGGTTTAACCCGAAAGAATACAAGGGAGTTGGGAGCCTAATCGCTTGATAGTTGGTCGAGAGAGATGGAGAACATCTTAGACTTGGTTCATTGTCCGATGAGATGAGGGTGGAACAGTCTGCGTTCTATCCGAGGGAGGCAAAGCAGGCAAGTGGTGGGATTCGGTGAAGGTGAGTGCTAAGGAGATATACACCAACCAAGGCTTACCTGCTATACCTTGGGAGGAGTTTCGTAGGGTTGTGAGGAAGGAGTTCAGACGGAGCATGTGAGGAGTAAGTTGAGGGGAGAGTTTGATAAGTTTAAGATGACCACGAGATGTCGGAGCCGAGTACTACATACAGTTCAATGAGAAGTCCAGGTATCCGAGGATATGGGTTTGAGTGAGGAGAACCTGGCATTGAGGTTTGAGAGAGGGTTGACTACCACGATTATGGATAAGTTACCTGTGGGAATCCTTACCGATGTTAAGGAAGCTTATGAGAGGGCTGGAAGAGCGGAAAGGCTGGTGGAGATGGCTCGGGAGAGGTCTCGGTGGTGAGAAGAGGAAGTCCGAGAGCGAGGGTGGTGGCCAATCGAATCACAAGAAAGGCAACCACAATCAGTCTAAAGGATTTTCTTCCGGGTCGGGGTTGATCTTTGGGGCTTCCTTTGGGCGTGGCGGGGAGTGTGAGTAATAGTTGGGGAGTGACTGCTTTGGTTGTGGTGGTGTAGGCCACAAGAGACATGAGTGCACGAGTGCACCGGTATCTTCGAGACCGCACGAGCTTCGCGAGCAACAGACCGGGCTGGATCATGGCCAAACCGGGAAGTCGAGTTACAGAGTGGAGGCAACCGCAACGGCGGTAATTCTTATCAGAAGACACCGACGAACAACAACAACAATCAAGGGTCGGGTGCTAAGCCGACCGCATCGGCCAAGATCTTGTCCGGGGAGGTGGGCGGAAGACCGATGGCAAGTTGTTCATGATGGAGAAGAAGGCGGTGAGGAAGATGCGCACGTTATCACCCCGGTACATTCCTTGTTAATGGTATTCCTACGTTTGTTTTGTTTGATTCGGGGGCTTCTCAGTCGTTTGTGTCTTCGAGTCATGTAAAACAGTTGGGTTTGAGAGTATATGAGTCTGTTAGTGAGCAAGTTTTCATACCTTCGGGTGAGTCTGTATCGTGTGGGAGGTTGTTTAGAGAGGTATCTTTGATAGTTGGGCAAGTCGATTTCCCTGTAGACTTGCTAGAGTTTCCTTTTAATGGTTTTGAGATGATAGTTGGGATGGATTGGTTAGGAAAGTATAAAGCTAAGATAGACTGTCATCAAAAGAAAGTGTCCTTAAGAGGTCCAAAGGGTGTTAGTGTGTCTTATCGTGGGTTTCTAGTCAAACCCAAAGTTAAGTTGGTTGCAATTTGTCACCTTGAAGTCTTATCCGAGGAAGGGATGTCCGTTGATCTTGTGTCATGTGAGAGATGACCGGATAGAGAGTCCGACAGTTGATGAGATACCGGTGGTGGGAGAGTTTGCGAGATGTTTTTCGAAGAGATTAGGGGTTGCCACCGAAGAGGGAGATAGATTTCACCGTAGAGTTGAAGCCGGGGACGGGGCCAATCTCTAAGGCACCGTACCGTATGGGTCCTAAGGAGATGGAGGAACTTAGGAAGCAGTTGGATGATTTGATAGAGAAGGGATACATTAGACCAAGTGTATCGCCTTGGGGAGCACCAGTTCTGTTCGTGAAGAAGAAAGATGGGAGCTTGAGGCTGTGCATAGATTACAGGGAGCTGAACCGTGTGACGATAAAGAACAAGTATCCTTTGCCAAGGATAGATGACTTGTTTGATCAGTTGAGTGGTGCAACAGTCTTTTCTAAGATTGATTTGAGGTCGGGGTACCATCGGGTGAAGATTAGAGAGGTGGACATACCGAAGACGACTTTCACGTCAAGGTATGGGCATTATGAGTATGTGGTGATGCCGTTTGGGTTGTCTAATGCGCTGCGGTGTTTATGGATTTGATGAATAGAATCTTGAGACAGTTCTTGGACCAGTTTGTAGTGGTGTTTATCGATGACATCTTAGTCTACTCTAAGACTAAGGAGGAGCATGAGGAGCATCTGAGGATCGTGTTGCAGACTTTGAGGGATCATGAGTTGTATGCTAAGCTGTCCAAGTGTGAGTTCTGGTTAGAGAAAGTTGCTTTTCTTGGGCATGTAATCTCTAAAGATGGGGTAGTGTGGATCCGCGAAGATTGAGGCGGTGACAAAGTGGGAAGCACCGAAGAATGTTGCCGAGGTTAGGAGTTTCTTGGGTTTAGCTGGATACTACGGACGGTTCGTGAAAGATTTCTCCAAGATAGCTAGACCGATGACAGCGTTGATGAGGAAAGAGAACAGTTTTCGTTGGGATGAGAGTTGTGAGACGGCGTTCCAAACATTAAAGGAGCGTTTGACCACGGCTCCTGTCCTCGCATTACTGAAGGGAGCGAGAATTTCGAGGTTTATACAGATGCCTCGAAGAATGGGTTGGGATGTGTGTTGATGCAGAATGGTAAAGTGATTGCCTATGCTTCTAGGCAGTTGAAGCCTTATGAGGAGAACTACCCTACTCATGATCTAGAGTTGGGTGCAGTGGTGTTTGCTCTCAAGATTTGGAGACATTACCTTTATGGAGCAATCTTTAAGGTATTTTCTGATCACAAGAGTCTTAAGTACATCTTCACGCAGAAGGAGTTGAACATGAGACAGAGGAGATGGATGGAGTTGATTGGCGATTAAGACATGGAGATTATCTACCATGAAGGGAAGGCCAATGTTGTTGTTGATGCTTTGAGTAGGAAGAGTGTACATTCCTTGTGTACAGCTCTATCTTTGATGAGGCTGAGGGATGAGGTAGCGAGCTTTGGGATTCATATGATGCAGAAAGGAGATGCCATGGGTGATATGACAGTACACCTGGAGTTTTATGATGATATTCGGGATAAGCAGGCTTTGGATCCTAAGATAATGGAGTGGAGAGCTGGAGTAGAGAAAGGGACAGTGTCCCGGTTTTCTATTCATACAGATGGTAGTTTGAGGTTTGATGGTAGGTGGTGTGTTCCTAATGATGAGGAGTTGAAAAAGACGATCATGACAGAAGCGCATTGCACACCATATTCAGTTCATCCAGGTGGAGACAAGCTATACAAGGATTTGAAGAAAACGTTTTGGTGGCCTGGGATGAAGAAAGAGACAGCTGAGTTTGTGTCCCGTTGTTTGACATGCCAAAGAGTTAAAGGGGAACAGAGAAGACCACAAGGTAAGATTCAGTCTTTAGAGGTGCCTGAGTGGAAGTGGGAATCCATTTCCATGGATTTCATTGTGGGTTTGCCTAAGAGTCAACAAGGTAACAACATGATTTGGGTGATAGTGGATCGTCTGACCAAGTCAGCTCACTTTGTTCCAATGAAAGATACATGGACTAAGGCACAATTGGCTATGGCCTATCGAAATAACGTGCTTAAGTTACATGGAGTCCCTAAGGACATAGTGTCTGACAGAGATGCGAGGTTTATATCGAGGTTTTGGAAGGAGTTGCAGGAATCGTTGGGAACAACTTTGAAGATGAGTACAGCATTTCATCCTGCGACAGATGGGCAGACGGAGAGAACAATCAAGACTCTTGAGGATATGTTGCGAGCTTGTGTGATGGATTTTGGTGGTAGCTGGGAGCAGAGGTTGGACTTGATAGAATTTTCTTACAACAAACGGCTATCACACCAAAGATAGGTATGGCACCGTTTGAGGCTTTGTATGGGAGGAGGTGTAGGAGTCCAATCTGTTGGGGACGCAGTCTTGAGGCAAAGTGGTTTTAGGACCAGAGATGGTGCATGAGATGGTGGAACAGATTAAGATGATCAGGGAACGGATGAGAGCAGCCCAGGATCGACAAAAGAGTTATGCAGATCTACATCGTCGGGACATAGAGTTTCAAGTTGGGGACAAGGTTCTTCTGAAAGTGTCTCCGATGCGTGGAGTTATGAGATTTGGGAAGAAAGGCAAGCTAAGTCAGAAGTTCATAGGGCCTTATGAGATCTTAGAGCGAGTTGGGGAAGTTGCTTATCGTCCGGCTTTACCGGTGCGTTAGAGAGAGTGCATAATGTGTTTCATGTATCGCAGCTGCGGAAGTATGTGAGTGACCCGTCACATGTGTTGGAGGCAGAGAGCTTAGAGCTAGATGAGTCTTTATCATACCTTGAGGTGCCTAAGCAGATTCTAGACCGAAAGGTTAGAAAGACCAGGAGTGGTGAGACAGTTTTGCTTAAGATCCTTTGGTCTAATCACGAGACCGAGGAAGCTACATGGGAGCCAGAGGAAGCTATGAAAGAGCGTTACCCTTTCCTCTTTGATCAGGTATGTATGGTTACGGGGACGTAACCTTGTTTCTTTTAGGGGGGGTAGGAGATGATCGCGAGAGTTTTTAAGAGTTTTATACACCTTTTATATGTTGTGTCGGTATGTTTGTCGGGATAAGTTGGGTTAGTATCATGTTTTATGTCCGGTTGCCGAGTCGGGAAGCTTATGGGAGTACCTTTGTTTAGTAGTGGTTTGAACTTCGGGGACGAAGTTCCTTTTAAGGAGGGAAGACTGTAATACTCCGTATTTATAAGTCTTGGGGTACTCTATCGAGTAGCCCTTACTCTGTCGAGTAAGGGCAAGTTGCGAAATAAAATAGTTTTCGACTGTTGGGTACTCGATCGAGTAGTGGGGTACTCGATCGAGTACTCGATCGAGTACCTTGGGTACTCGATCGAGTGTCCGTTTTACGGGGGAGTTTTCTCGGGTTTTGTTAATTATGCGATTAAGGTATTTAAACATAATCGTCATTGTTTTAAATCACTTTTACAAAACCTAAAACCCTGTTTAAGAGAGAAAGCGACGATTCATCTTCCTAATCGCATTCTTAGCAATTCCGGAGTTCGACGGTCGAGTTCTTGTCGTAATTCGTATCGTTGAGTTCCTTGCGTCGAGGGTAAGCTTTTGATATAATTTTTATAATGTTTTGTTAAGATTGGTTAAACCCTAATTTAGGGATTGGGGGTTTTATGAGTAGTATGTGATGTGTAGTCTTTATGTGTTATGTGTTAGGAGGAGGATTCGTAGAAGAGGCGTTTTGATACAAATTTGTAGATACCGTCTCGCTTGTTGTGTTTTCCGGGTAGGATTTCCTACTCGTATTAGTCCCATAATGGGATATTGGTGATGTCTTTGTAGTTAGTTGTTTGATATGATGATTGTATTGTGTTTGTGGTTGTGATTCTTTGTTGATGGTTCTCGAGATGCGTTCTCGGTGAGTGGGGTCACTTGCGGGAGTGACTTCACGTCCTAGTTTCGCCCTTCGTGGAACCCGCCACGGAAGGGGATGTGCACATTAATGGGACGGGGTTATCGCTCGTATGATGAGCGGGGCTTAGGTGGGAACGGCTGCGGTCCCCCATCGCAGTGGCTGGTCCAGTGGACGGTCGTATTGAGATGATGGGAGTTGGTGGTGTGTGTGTGTGTGTGTGTGTGTGTGGTTCATTTGTCTGTTTATCTTATTATTATTATCTATATTGATTGTGTGATTAGTGATTGACCCGGTGTTGTTTTGTAAACTGCGGTGATCCATTCGGGGATGGTGAGCGGATATTGAGCAGGTATTGAGATGAGTACTGGGATAGCTGGGATGGCCACGACATGATGATAGGAGTCTTCCATTTGTAGCCTTAGTTTATTTACATTTCAGTTAGACATCATTTGAGAATAATGTATCGTACTTTTAGTTGGTTGCATGGATTGTAACTATTCGTTAAACTATTTATAATAAACGTTGTTTCACTATTGTTGTTTGATTATCATTGCCTCGGGTAACCGAGATGGTAATGTCTTCATACCTGAGTGGTCCTGGTAAGGCACTTGGAGTATGGGGGTGTTACACCATACCCGGACCCTGTGGGTAAGGGTCGGGTATGGGTTTACCTGCGGGTCCGTGTTTCTGCCACTTTAATAGCAGGATTAACAGCTATTGGGTCTATAATATTAAAAAAAAAATTATATTACTTTAACATTTTGAGTTTATTAAATCTATTGTACACTACCAAATCCAATATACATACCAAAGAGATTAAGAAAGACAAAGAAGACCTAAATTAATTTTACCTCCAAATACATGTGAAAGAATCAAAATCGGAACCCTAAAATCAATATCGTACTTGATAGCCATCTCCATCTGACCGTCGCTGGCTGCCGTTAATTGTGGTTGTCGGTGGCCGCCTATTAGATAGGTGGTTGCCAGTCGCGTATCACTGCTGTGGTGGTGGTTTCCTTGTGTCAGTGGTGGAGTGGTGATATTGTCAAAAGAGTTTTGTTGGATTTTATCACTTTATGGGATGAGGGAAGAGAAAGAGACTTTATTTGCTTTGGTTTCTACGTCTGCCAATATGAATTCAAAAAAGGTGTGATTTTGATTTTTTTTTTTTTTTTTATATAGTAAAGGGTCTAAGGGTCGGGTATGGGTCTCATAACTAAGAACCGGACCCAGACCCGAAATATTTTCTTAAGATCCATATACCCGGCCCATATCCATTGGGTCTGAAAAAATGAGACCTCATACTCGCCCCATTAGGGTCCGACCCTTAGGGTCTGGGTCGGGTCCCCGACCCACTGCCATCCTTACTTATAGCATACCGACATCCTCAAATGTCCTTCGTTGCTCTTGAACTTTTGTGTGGCCGCTCTACATGATCCGAGGAACCTTCGGTGTGATTTCCGGAGAATTTTGTTCCGCGACCTTGTAATTTCAAAACCGTGTATATCATCACACTTTAATTTGAGCCCTTGGAGAGGTCCTACCAGACCATGTTTCTTTTTCTCCTGGTTTTTCTACCACATGCCCGAGGCCATTTCAAGAGTTAACCAATTCAATTTCAAGGCCAAATAACGAGTATTAATCCATTTTTCACGATTATTCGAGGTTCGACGAATTTTGGTTTATCACATACCGGTGCCACTAAACGTCCTCCGTTGCTCCTCAAATTATGTGTGGCCGCTTTTTTCTAACCTGTGGAGCCTTTTGTGTGATTTTCGGAGAATTTTGTTCCGGGACCTTGTAATCTCGAAAACCCTGTATTATTACACTTTAATTTGAGCCGTTCGGGAAGTCATATATATCGAACCACGTTTCTTTTTCTCGCGTTTTTTCTACCACGTGTCCGAGCTTGTTGCAGGAGTAAACCTATTCGATTTCAGCCTCAAATAACGAGTATTAATTGCTTTTTCACGATTATCCGAGGTTCGGCGTATGTTTGTTTTTCGCATGCCTCCACCCGCAAATGTCCTTCGTTGCTCCTCAAATTTTGTGTGGTCGCATTTCCTGATCCTATGAACCCTCTGTGTGATTTCCGGAGAATTTTGTTCCGGGACCCTGTAATATCCGGGGGTCTTTTCGGACCACGTTTCAGTTTCTCCTGATTTTTCTACCATGTGTCCGAGGTCATTTCAGGAGTAAACCTATTCGATTTCAGCCCCAAATAACGAGTATTAATTGATTTTTCACGGTTATATGAATTTGGACAAATGCTGATTTATTGCATATCGGCACCCCCAAATATCCTCAAACAACTTTTAAATGACCAAAAGGAAAAAGAAATGAGAGAAGGATCTCTTAGAGCAATAACAATAGTGGTTCTTAGTCTTGCGGTGATCACTAAGAACCTAACATAAAAAGTTCTTCTATTGCAAGTAAAAGGTTGTTCTTAATTTTAAGAATTGAGTTACAAAATAAAAACTTGGTTGTTCATACATGGGAACTTCAGAACCAATAAGCATACTTTGAAAAATGTGAAAGATCAATTACTAATTCTATATTTTTTATTTAAAAACTTTATACAAATGTCAGCTATTGTAGACAAAAGTTCTTAAACATTAAAACTAATAAAATATAATATAGCATAAAAAAAACTTAATATAAAATTTTTTTATTGCTATTGATTTTATTCACTCAAATTTACCACCCATTATCATTCCTACCTGTCGGTAGCACACCAACTACCAAAGGTGGTTAGAAGATACATTACCAATTCTCCAACATAACGAAAAATTTGCCTATTTTAAACTTTTTCCTTGAATAATGGAGTGACGGTGATTTTGTGGGTCTAAATTATTGTTAAGATAAGGATATAACTCAATCTAATTACGTAATTAGAGTACTAATTAAATAGTCCTTACCTTACCTAAAGTAATAGAGAAACTTCCCTTTAGTCAACGTGTTCATATACTTCATTTTTTTTTTCATCTTTCTTACCAAATTTACACTCATTTTATAATCTAATGATTATATTCTTGTAAATGCCCTTTTTGGGCTGCTGTTCAACCACGCCCAAAGTTTTCATTTTTATGATTATTCATCCCACTTTGTCGTCGACTGCTAATTTATATGAGTATGATAATATGTTTGGTTAATATAATGCCACATATTAATAATATCCCGCCACGGGTGGCTGCTAAAATTCCGTTTAGAAAAGTGATATAGCGTTATTAAATGGTATGAGTTTTAGTTTCATCATATCTTTAAAGTTAGAACAAAATTAAAGCATGATTTGTAATTATATGGTGTATTAAGCTCACCGAAAGGCTTTCGATCAAAGATGTCGGTATAGTTGTTTATGATTGTGAGCAAAACTGCCTACAAAATCTTGGAATTTCTAACGTACATACGCATGGCGCTGTGTAATGCATGCAACGACGATGGTGGTCGATCGTCACTACAAAATTCTTAAAACTTAATCCATCGTCTTAGTTCTTGTTAGGTAATTCAGTACATATAAAAAATGATAAAATTAAGAGTAAATTAGATTTTACTTCCTTTTAAAACAATTTTTTTTTAAAATTACTCTCTTTTGAAATTATTTTTTAAAATTACTCCCTTAAGTTACATTTTTTCGCTAAAATTACTCCTTTAAATTTGCATTTTTTTCTAAAATTACTTCAAAACTCCAATTTAAGTTGACTTATTTCCTCTATTTTTGAACTCACCTACATTTGTCTACGTAGTTATACCTTTCAAAGTATAGATAGGCTAAGCCACAAACGAAATAAGTTCAAAACCAGACGAAATAAGTTACTTAAAGTGGAGTTCGGGAGCAATTTTAGCAAAAAAAAAAAAAAATGAAACTTAAGGGAGTAATTTTAGCAAAAAAAAATTTAAAGGGAGTAATTTTAAAAAAAATTTATTTAAAAAGGGACTAAAATCTAGCTTACTCTAAAATTAACGACCTATTTTCATATGTCAGTAGTAATAACCACGACATTTAACCTTAATGAACCTATTCCGAGTACTCGTATTATTTAGTGACCATTTTATGATACGAGTAATTATGATTGAAACTTTTGATTCGTGTTCCCTACAATATCATAAATTCGTAATAAATTATTACTCGTATATAAGACTATCTTATTGTAAACTTACGAACTAAGAAGCTTTAAACACGAATTTTATTTTAAGATCGTCACGGTGAAATGGTGCTCAAGTCAAGGATTTTGAAACAGAATCTAAGGACATTGTTTCTGATTTTATTACTAATATAATAAATGCGACTAAACTAGATGACACGTCGTTGATACGTAATTTTGTGGTGCAAAAAATTGATAAGTTATAGTCCGATGTCATAGTTACGTGGAATTGTACATAATCTCGTTTTAATTGGTTGCACCATAATATTTGATGGTTCCACCACTTCTACCATAATCAACGCATACTAATATATGTAACTTATTTAGTATGTCACGGACTAATTAAAGTAATGAAATTAAGCACCAACAAATGGTTATCTTACAAGGCGCATTATTTATCCTTCCATGTGTTTGGTAAACTAAATTAGCGGCAATGTTTGTTTAGGGAGGGTTAATAAGGACGCTTGCTCCGGTCAGAAGATGTTTACTTTTTTATATAGAAGAAGCGAGTATTAGACTACACTCAAGTATGGAGTGTTATATCAATGTGGTTACAACTAGGGTCTTATCGATCACTCTTATGTTCTATAGAAAAGACGTACTCCTTGTTACTCGTATTGATAAGTTAATAACACTAAATATTTTTTGCTTTTTTTCCGGCTGAAAAGAGCTTAAGTGAACTGAACTAGATTTAATAAAGCTGAATTAAATTGAAGTAGGAGTAGTTAATTTATAAAGAAATGAGCTGAATTGAACTAAAATAAACAGAATAAATTAAAGCTGACCCGAAATTAGCTGGAATTAAGTTCAAAAGAACGAGCTTTAGTAAGACTTTTTTTAGTATAAACCCATTTCGTCACGCTTATTAAGCACCTACTTCCATGGAGTATTTCATAATGCAATTTGCTCTTGACTTATTTCGTGTAAGTTAAATATTACTCCGTAATTTATAGCCAACAAAATAGGAGTAATTGTATTTTATATATATAAAGTAATTAAATTTTGAAATGAAAGAAAAATAAAGAATGTTATCACATAAAACTACCTAAACCTAGCCCAATAGCCCATGATCACCTTCGTTCTTAAATACTCTCTTCGAATACTTATTTTCTTCCCATTTCAAAAAATACTCCTCACATATATTACAGAAATGGGAAGAAAACAATTGTCCGGAGGGACTATCAACTATCAAGTATATATGAACGCATAACAACCCATAGTCATAAGACCTCTCAATAAAGTGCATGCCAAATGTAATGGTGGCTATATATGCCATTTAACGGAGAGAATGTTGGAAAAGTTGTGCAACCATGGTCATGGACAAGAAGTGACCACAATAACTTCTCTATAATGGCTTATATTCTTTGACCATCCATAACTTATCTTCGAGGAGGAATAACATGTTATCAGTTAGTGACGGAGCTAGATTTATAGTCAGGGCATGTGAAATTTTTCAAGGAAAAGTAAACTAGTAATAATAATATTCGAAATTTTTAACTAAAACTTTTGAGTTTCATTGTCCAATGGGGATGAGCATCGGCTGAACACATAAAATGCTCTCAGTAACGTACATAAGTATGTCACCGGCACTTTCACTACTAGTTAGACCTAGGAATGAAGTTACTTTTTATTACTATGGTGAAAATATTATGTTACCAACTAAGCTAACTGACTTCTGCATTTCTGCATGCCTTGTCTAAAGTTAAATACGCATGTTATACACTTTTATACTCTAACATTAAGCCGTATTATACAAGAATTTATTACTTGTATATGAAATCACATGACGATAAACCTACGACTTAAATAATCATTTTTTTTTTCCGTTTTATTAGTTAGAGGACTAAAAAAAGGCCCTAAATTAAGAGTCAATGGGCATGAAAAGTGGCAATGAAGCCCATCACCTCAAAGATCCTCAAAAACACCAAATGGTGCAATTTTGACTAGACAAAGCAAAAAAAAAGGAGACAAGTGAAGGAAGTGAGTGCAGTTAGATGAAATGGAGAATGTGATACTTACATCATTGTGTTATATACTTATATATTTATGGCTGATGGTATCACCAAAAAGACCCTAGTTATTGTTTCCAAATCATATGGGACCTTTCATTGCTCTTATTCCATGTCTTTGTTGAGTCATACTCTATTAGATGCTCCATTATACAAACATTATGTTGTAATTTAATATTCTTATCATATGATATGATAGAAATGATTAATTTTTTAAACAATGTAATTGAAATTTGAATTATTAGGAAGTTATAACAATGAAAAAAGATAGAGTGGGCTTGAGAAGTTATTATTGCTCCCCCAGACATGACAAACAGGTTAGTTGGTAAATGAGTAATTCTACCATCTTCCCAGAGGACGGTGCTCTTCACACACAAGCAATTACTCTCCAATTCGCTATAATGTTCCCTCTTTTCCGAAACGGATTATTCAAGTAATGTTCCTCTTTCCTTTTTTAGTAACTTTTACTCTTATTTTATTCATCCCTCTCTCCTATTACCAAACCCCACACAACTCTTTTACTCTTATTTTATTACTTTCCTTAATGTTTTGGCCCCACAACTCCTTATTTAACTCCTAATAATTCAATTCTCTCTCCTATCAACAAACCTCACATTTGTCCTTTATTTATTTTATTCATTTTTCTTAAGTATTGTGCCCATCTCAAAAGGGATCATTATGATGAATTGGAGGGAGTATAATATTCCACTTGAGTGGATTGTGTTTGTGTATGAGGAGTACCGTCCTCCCGGAGGACGGTAGAATTTTTGGTTGGTAAATTATTTAGGGTGTGTCATCATACTTTGGGTTGGTTACGACTAGATAACTAAATGAGGTCTGTTTTGGGTAATGTTATTTCGAGCATTTCTAGTCAGCCGAGTCTGTGATTAACAAAGATGTTATGTTATTAGTTAATTTGAATGGAAAAAATATTTTGGAGGATTACATATTTATAAATTAGGTTTGATAATTTACTTATTATTTTATTGTAGATAATACAAAGTATGTATTAATTAGCTATTTTAATTATTTTCGGTCAATTGGAATTATTTATGATCAGCTCATTTTCAGGTCGGGTTGTTTGAAATAGTGCCAGCTATGGGCCGGCAAAGCCTAGGTCGGGTCGGATACCCCAGATTTCGAACCAGTTTTGAGTTCTACATGTTGGTCAATCTAGAGTCTGAAGTCAACCATTTCAGAGCGGGTCAATAGGATGAGGTTTGTTTGGTAGATCTCCTCTCCACCCTTCAATGAACCTATGGAACAAATGGGTAAGGTACAAAGACTTCGAACATAGGTAAAGGTGTTTGATATCTTATGGAAAAAAGATTTGAGTTCATCTCCACAAAGGGATATAAGGAACTCTTTGATCCAAAAGTGTGTGTTTGGACTTAGGAGAATTGAAGGTAACAATTCTATGGCCAAAAATAATGCATACCAAGTAAAACCAAACAAAGAAGGTCCCCTATCTTAAGAGTAGTAGCCCATAAGAATGATCAAAAAATGGAAGAATCCATTGAAAATGATTGTCCCAAACCCCACCACTACTTGCAATACCATGCCAAACTTAGCACCCATGTGATGCCTGGCTCTTTCTTTAACTAGCATTCATACACAATTGATGACATTCGTCTCTTAATCAAACTAATGCTAATATTATTTTTGTGTATTTTAACAATTTATGAGTTTGAGTTACAATATAATTTTGTGTAAATTACTAGATTCAATATTGTGTAAATTATGAGATTAACTTTTCCCCAAAAACAAAATATTAGGACATATATATCGGGCAAAAGAAATTACATTGGGACTGACAAATTTAGAGTTGATGAATATCATACTCAGAAATTACATTGCAATGATCTAACCAACTAAATTAGCTGATGACACATAAAATGATGTAATATCTTAAACCTAAATCAACCACTCATTACATTATTAAAATCGAGTATACAAACTAGCTTTAACATTTTTATTCTAATAATTGCTAAAAACAAACACAAAATCTCATTTGTGACGGTATGTAATATCTTAAACCTAAATCAACCTCTTGTTACATTATTAAAATCGGTTTTACAGAAGCACACCTTTATTCTAATCATTGCTAAAAACAATAACATTATTCACAAGATAGGAAAATGGCAAATAAATTAGCTGACACATAAAATAATGTAATATTTTAAACCTAAATTAGACACTCGTTGGGTTATTAAAATCGGGTTTGCAAACTAGCTTTAACACCTTTATTCCAAATGGCGTGAATTTACAAAAATTACAAAAAAATTATTACATCATTTTTAAATTATCATAAATTTTCATATAAAACAATTTTATGATAAAATTATTTTGAAGTCAACTATTATTTTTGATAGTCATCTATTAGACTTGTATTTTAGTGAGATAATAGAATGTGAAATTTTGGCCCTGTTTGGTAATCAGCAGATTAATATTAACAGAAGTAGATTGGTCAAACAGATTATAAATGACAGATTGGATTAACAGGTTTGACTAGTATATTTCAATTAACAGATTTAGGCCCTGTTTGGTAATCAGCAGATTGATATTAGTAAAGCAGATTGGTGATGATTATAAATGACAGATTGGATTAACAGGTTTGACTAGTATATTTCAATTAGCAGATTTAGTAGAAGTGTTTGGTAATTAGCAGATTTTGGTTAATAGATTGTTGCATCTATGTGTAGATTGTTGACGGAATCATATTTCACAATCTACTAATGTGAATATGATGGGTAGAGCAACATATTGAAAAACAGTAGATTCAATATGTCATTTACCAAACACTCACAATAGTAGATTGGTGAGTCAAACATGCTAAAAGTCTTGAATATGCTGAAAATTTTCCAATCCGCAATTTACCAAACACCCCCTTAGTAGAAGTGCTTGGTAATTAGCAAATTTTGGTTAATAGATTGTTGTATCTATGTGTAAATTGTTGACGGATTCATATTTCACAATCTACTAATGTGAATATGCTAGGTAGAGCAGCATATTGGAAAACCGTAGATTGAGCTTCAATCTACTCTTTCAATATGTCATTTACCAAACACTCAAAATAGTAGATTTGTGAGTCAAACATGGTAAAAGACTTGAATATGGTGAAAACTTCCCAATCCGCTATTTGCCAAACATCCCCTTTTGCATATATAAAAATATCTTTAAATCAATATGATAAATTCCTTTTACTTTTCTTCTTCGCATTTTGTCTTTCCCCTAGTTTTTTGTATGGAGAAAAAAAAAGAATCTAGTGCTGGATTTAATTGGCAATATCCATATAGAATAGGGACATACATGATGTCAATATACTTTAAATAACGGTATAGAATAAAAAATTGTGTGACTCAAAATGATTGAACAAAAATATCATGATATGGAATAGTTTTTAAAGCAACTTATGATATGATAATTCTCGATATAATAGAATTCTCTTTTAAAAAATTCTTTATGAAATTTTAAATAGTGTATTTCACTCAGTTTTTGAAACTACGAGTAGTTCAATTTTAATTTTACTTTTAAGCCTTCTTTTTGAAATCGATAATACTTCGAAATTGCTCTATTGGACATTTTGATTGTGATACCTACAAGGCTACAATCTCCCCTCCAATATTTGAATTCAGGTCGCAAGCATCCCTCATGAAACTAACTAGCATATACATACATTTTTAGAGATGTACTTTAGTAATAAAAAAAGCTTATATGATATGTAAATATTTATTTACTGGCTTATTATAGATAAGATTCATAGGTAAAATCAAATAATCAGAATATATTCACATATAATTGGATGCTCAATTATTATCGACATCAAAAGTAGATGCTCGTTATTGTATTCAATCGAATATTTTTTAGAAAAATAATTCATAAGTTGTAAATTATTAGGGAATAAGAGTTAAACATATGAGCTAAAATATAACTTTCCCACAACTTGTTAGCTAGGAAAAGTGTAGGAAAAACACTTTGTAAACAAATCTTAGGTTTAAATCATTCATTTGTCACTTTCCTAGTCCAAAATTGCACCCAATAAAGGCCAAAACCCTTGTCTCTTTCAAAGTGACACTTTTTAACATATGTTTACATTATATACTTCTTCTAAATAGTAGAAATATTAGTTTTATTTTCACAATTTCACCTATATTGCAACTTGATTAGTTTGAATATATAATTGAATCTCAAAAGTGAAAAATACATTACATCAATTCGATCTACTTGATCATGATTAAATTCCTTAGCTTCTTTGAGGAATATTTGTAAATTGGAATCAATGTTAATGATTTGTTGTTCATTACATATGTCAAGTGGACAAGACGAGAATTTTAGAAAATCGAGATGGTTTGTTTTCCGCTTGTGATTCGTCAATCTCGACATAATTTTATTATATAGAGAGTTGTGTTAAGAAACAATCTCAACTAAAAGGTAGTTTAGATGGTGGCTGGAGTCTTGAGATCGGTTTTATACTTTTTCCCCATATCCGGTGCTTAATATTCCACTTTAAAAATGGGGTGGTGAGATTTTGAACTCGTGACCTTTCAATCACATAGCTCTGATGCCACGTCAAGAAAACCATCTCAATCAAATGCTTAAGTTGATAATTGGAATCCCAATATCAGTTTTATATACTCTAATAAGTTATTATTAATTTTCCACTTTAGAAATGAGGGTAGTGAGATTTTGAACCCGTGACTTTTTAGCTACATGACTTTGATACCATATTAAGAAACGATCTTAAACAAAAGTTTAAACTAATGTTTAGAGTTCCAAACAAGATCAATTTTATACTTTAACAAGTTGTTATTTAAAGTCGGAATTTCACATTATCATATAATATCATACAAAAATGACTTTTCAATTTTCACCATATAATAATCTTTTATCGTATAATTATTATATTTTATTATAAATTAGTCACATTTATCTGTCACAACGCACAAACTAGTGACACTATCACAAATGAGAATTTCTAGGCAAATAATTGAACCTTGTACTTAAAACCGATAGTGACGTTGTTCATGACTTCATGTCTTCATGTATAATAATGTTCTTCATAATACAATTCCTAAGTTCGTAATTTCGTCTCCTTGTTGTCTCTTTTAATAATCTGTGACTACCTGTTCAAATTTCAATGTATTAATGACAATGTCGTACTAGACATTGTACGTTGTTTAAGTACATAAAATTCACTTGTGTTTGGTACGATGGACTCATGTTTTTTGTTCACATAGTCTATGTTTCAGCACCACGACGCATTTATGGCCTCCATTTTTCATAAGCTAGCAGTCATGAGTTCTTGACTATTAGCTAAATTACAATTTACAATTACTTGCAATAATACAATGGAATATAGTACATACACAATCACATATGTACCCTACTTGTAGTATATTACTCCAAAGAAAAAAAAAAAGTTCTATTAAGACTAAATATGGTTGACTGAACTGAGTGTATGGTATAGGATCTGATCTTAATTGAATTTAAAATAAAGTGAAGAGTAAAAATGAACTTACATGACAAAAGAACATGGCCTAACATTTTATATTTGACTATTTATTGGTGTTAATCGTGAAAACAAGTAGGAAATGACAAGTGAACTGAACTGACATGAAACATAACGGTTTTAAATATTAGACCATATAAATTTATTTTAAATAGCAAATTTAATCGATCTTAAACTAGTTGAATATTCTCAAATACAAGTTATAATGTTGTAGTATAGCACAAAGGTATGAAAATTCATTACAATTTGTTATCTGTTATCCGTTATCTATATACTTGTATCTTAACCACAAGACTAGTATCTATCATACGGATTAAATGAGATTGATGATTGATGGTCGGATTCTTCAACGATGCAATTTTTTATTTTCATGTAGACCATCCGGTGTAGTCCGGATTCGAGCCAAATAGGACTACAAGGGCGTTAAAGCTCTCCCCCGTGAGTTTTAACACTGCTACATTCACAGAGATCGAATACGAAACATCTAGTTAAGTTAGAACAACCCGTTCCCAATTAATCTAGGTATTCATGGAATCCGAATGCAATAATAAACTTAGGTAAATTGTGTGTGTTGACTTTAGGTTGCGCTTTTAATACGAAAAGACGAAAGACAATAACTACGCTTTTGGAGTGTATAGACACCAACGGTTGAAATGGGGTTACAATAGGCTGGAAGGATGTTGTATGTTTATAATTTAGCGAGAGTTGCCTCAATAATTAGGTGTGGAGTGTGGACACCTACACCTACTATTGACTATACAGTTAGGTATATCATCGGAATGGTGGTATGGGCATCTAGGGTAGTCTTCATCTTATTTTGTAGAGGAAAACTACAACTTTGGTTCATAGATACAAGTGTTTGATTGTTTCTTTTCACTTAAACAATTTGATGTTTTAGGTGATAGTTTGAATGCCAATAAGAAAATGTAACATCATTGTTAAACCATGAAAACGGGTATGAGATACGGAGTACATTTAACGACAAGGTAAATCAAAAGGAGGTAGTTCTATTTTAAAACTGATTGACAATAGAGAAAATAGTCCTCGGAAAAACACATAATGGATTTGTCAACAAGAAGGCCGTATCCAGCGACATAATTTGAGCCCAGATTAAATTCATTAAACCCAAGATGAAATTTGGGATTCTGATACCATGTTACCATGAAAACATATCTCGACCACACTCCAAGAAAGGGGAAGCAATCCACTTAGGCTTTGCTCTTTTGGAATTAAAGTCACCTTCTTTATTCCTTTATTCCAAAAAAAAAAAAAAAAAAAAAAAAAAAAAAAAAAAAAAAAAAAAAAAAAAAGATCTTATAAGTGAATTCAGAAAAGTTCAGATCTTACATATAAGTTCATTTCGGCTCAGATTTTACAAGTTCGGTTACAATCCTATAATAAGTTCATAAAAGTTTAACTTCTATAAGTTCAGTTTAGATCTTATAAGTTCAGTTTAGAAAAGTTCCATCTCATATAAGTTCACTTCAGAAAAATTCATCTCATATAAGTTTAATATTCATCTCCTATAAGTTCAGTTCAGAAAAGCTCATCACCTATAAGTTTAGTTTAGAAAAGTTCAACTCCTATAGTTTTAGTTCAAATCCTATTAAGTTCAGTTAAATTTAGATCCCTATAAGTTAAGTTTAGGCTGACTTTAACCCAATACCAACTTGGATACGAGCCATAGTGTAAAGCAAAATCTACCGCTAATAGTGACCAATTGTTACAACTTACAACTAATTAGGGTTGAGTGTCGGCCCAAGATCGGACCGAATCGAATAGAAAACCAGCTTAAAAGTTTTGATCTTGGACCGGGCCAAGACCGAGTTTTTTCGATTTTTGACCGAAATGGACCAAAAAGTACGATTTCATGCTATTTAGTATAGGATTATTGAATTTTAAATTCATTAAACAAATAAAATGCTACATATTCAATTATTTAAACTATTGTTTAATTTATATAATCTCTACTAATGAGTTTGTAATGGCTTTTTAGCGTAAATATATTCGATTCATTTACAAAGTTTTAATAAACAGACGTGAAAACCATAAATTTCGGTCTATTTCGTCCGGACCTAAAGTAGCTGGTGTTGGACCGGACCAGACCAAAGACCAAAACTTTAAAAATTAAGAACCGAGAACCAGACCTTAAATAATTCGAACTGGGTTTGGTGCAGACCAGATAGTCCGATATAATCCATTTTACCGGTCCGAACCTAAACATGTTCGGCCCTACTTAGAAGTTACAACTACCAATACCCAACTAAACGACTCCTATATGCATTCTCCACTATACCTAATAACAAATTGATAATCATGATTTCCATCCCTTAACTCACAACCTATTGGTCCATTTAATCCATAACCTACAAAATTTTGAGTTTTATGATGAAATTAACAAGGAAAGTTGAATATTATTAGTAAATGATAGTGAAGGCCACTTGCAACTTGTGAATTGCCGCAATTGTAATATGGTGATGAAATAGTGCAATTTTGTTTAGTCAAGGCAATGCTATGATTAATTGATTAGATAGTGGACTACAAGACTTATAGTACTACAAGTTAAAACATGTGTCTTAGCACACCTCAATAGACTTTTCTTAGGTTTACAATTCTTGATATTATTTTTTCCTATTTTTGTTTTCTAATTGTTGTATTTTGGGAAAATTTGAGAACAACATAAATGTAATAAATGTCAATGAAAATGCCCCTTATGTTGGTTTGTTGTGAAAAGCAATTTATATTGAATAAGATGGACGGTATGAAATTCAATAACGGGCACAACCCGTAGGTCGTAGGCCCGTCCTCAAAGGAGTAGTGGACCCTTGCAAGCTACATATAGTCTTTGTTATAAATTACGAGATCTTGACCTAGTAGCTGAGATGACGCAAAAATTAGGTAATAAATTCAAATGTTTTATTGTACAAGAAAATATCCCGTATATGTTAATTCGTTTCTTGAGAGGAGCTTTTGTTTTTGTTTTATTTTAATAACTTTTAGTAACACTACAACAATAAACGGACAAAACTTTGTAGACTTGTCGTTTGGTTTTAATAAACCGTTATGTACAGTAATGTACTAATTAAGAGACCGTAAGTATTACGTTGTAACTTGTAAGTGAGATGTTTTTGGTAAGATCGAATTGCCAAGCAAAGCAAAGTGAGCCAATGATTAATCGATGTCGAATCAACGTGATATAAAACTATTTATGACGCAATCCTTACCTGATCAGATTCAACCGCTACTCAATAATTAAGACTCAGTGAGTATTAAATCACCATTACGAAATTTTGACCAAATTAAATCAAAATCTATCGCCAGAGGCGCTTTGGATCTTTTTTTTTTCTAATCGACTCGACTCTCTTAATTATCAACACTATATCGAAATAGCTAGATCAGAATTCTCTTATAAGCTACTAACATAATTGTACCGTGTAAAACAACTTTATACTCTCTTTGCACAACTATTTTCACTCCATTTCAATAAAATACTCTCTTAATTATCAATACTATATCGAAATAGCTAGATCAAAATTCTCTTATAAGCTACTAACATAATTGTACCATGTAAAACATTTTTATACTCTCTTTACACAACTATTTTCACTCTATTTTAATAAAATACTCTCTTATATATTAGAGAAATTAAGTGAAAAGTATGGTACGGAGGGGTAATAAATTGTGAACCTTAATATTATTTTTTTTTTTTTTTTTTTGAAACCCAACTGGGTACATGCATTAATTCGAATTAATAAGCCGATCAACAAGCTCAGGTAGCTTATCGACCCAAACAATTCTACCAGACCCTACCGGCGCTACATGTGCTAACTCATGAGCCACCGCATTGTTCCGCCTACTCGTAAAAGACCAAGAAACAGAAATGAAAGAAATACACAAACGTAAAATATCGTTAATAATAAAAGAAAACAAACTACGGCCCTTCTTGCGTTGTCTCAAAGCTTCGATCACTTGCGAGCAGTCACTTTCCACCACGATCCGGTCATGACCCTTCTCCACCGCGAGCTCTAGTCCTTCCAAGATTGCAACATGACTTCCGCCACATGTACCTCCCACACTTCCTCCGACTATGCGCCATGCCCCAAAGCACCTTCCTTCACATCGTCACGCATATACGGCTCCAATGCCCACACCCACGCCATCCTTCACTCCCGCGTCGACATTAAGCTTCACCCATCCCGTATCGGGACCTTTCCAGCCGCCCCCCGACATCCCCTCAACCAGCTGCTGCCCACCACTCCTCGTAGTCCGCACCATCAACTCCCCTTCTATCTCCTCCACGACTCGATGTATTCTTTTCACCACCTCAGCCACCTCAACCCGTCCTCCCTCAAAAACAACCCTATTCCTCGCCTCCCATACCGCCCAACAGACTACCATCATAAACCCGTACTCCCTCTTCCCTAACTCACGCCAACACCCCTCCACCCAATCTCGCACCGTGCTAGCTCCCCGTCCCTCTTCACCCAGCAGCTCTACCTCCTCCCACACACCCCTTGTTACCCCACAATCCCGAAACAAATGAAGACCCGACTCGACATGACACTGACACAACGGACACAAGACATCATCATGACCGACTCGATTATGTAAGTTTACCTTTGTAGCTAGAGCGTCGTTGCACAATTGCCAAAAGAATAGCTTGATCCGGGGCCACACTTGGACCTTCCACAAATTATTCCAAAGCCATTTGCTCTTCTCCCAATCCGAGGTCTCCATAGTCTCCACATCCTCCCCTACGAGCGACTTATAAGCCGAACGAACCGTGTACTCGCCATCCCTTTCCAAGCTCCAATACCACGAATCCTCATACCCCTGCCGACCCAACCGGATGTTAGAAACTCGCTCCTGCTCAAAAGGCAACAAACACTCCTCCAATTTTCCATATTCCAAGCCCTCCCATCATCCGTCATCAGCTCCGCCACCCTCATCTCCTCCCTTCCTTCAAGCCGCGGTGAAAGGACCTTCCCAGTCTGAGTGCCTCCTATCCACGCATCCCTCCACACCATAGTACCTTGCCCATTACCAATACACCGACGCAAGCCTCGCATCACCACATCCCGAGCTCCTAAAATCCCACGCCACGTATAGCTCGGGTTATTGCCACACCCCGCAGCTAGGAAACCACCCTCTCCATAATACTTACCACGCATAACCCGAGCCCACAAGCCCTCTGGTTCCATCAACAACCGCCAAGCTTGCTTCCCCAATGAGCCCCTGTTCGAAGCATTGAAATCCAGGAAACCCATACCCCCATGCATTTCGGTGTACACATGCGTTTCCATGACACCCATGAGATCTTCTTCTTCTTACCCTCCTCTTGACCCCACCAAAACCTCGACACAATCGCTCTAAGTTCATCGCAAAAAGAAGCAGGGAGTTTAAACACACTCATCACATAGGTAGGGAGTGAATTGGCAACCGCCTTTATAAGAACCTCCTTACCCGCCTTAGACAATATTTTCCCACGCCACCCTTGCAAACGTTTATAGAGCTTATTGCGAACAATATCCGTGATTGGCTTCTTCGACCTTCCCACAACAGTTGGTAAACCAAGGTAACGTTCTTGTTCCTCCACAACACGGACACCCAATCTCACGGCAATGCTATTCTTCCTCTCCTCCGAGACCCCACGGCTAAAGGAAAGCGTCGTCTTATCCAAATTGACCTTCCGCCCGAAGCCACTTCATAGCGCTCCAAAATATTCCTTACCTCGACTGCCTCATCCTCACTCGCTTTAACGAAGAAAATGCTATCATCAGCAAATAATAAATGCGAGATAACCGGGCCCTGGCCGCAACCCGCAACCCATGAAGTGATCCCGCCACGACCGCTCTACGCATCAAATTAGACAAGGCCTCCGCACATAAGATAAATAAATATGGGGATAGTGGGTCACCTTGTCTCAACCCGCGTCTTTGGCTGGAAAACCTCCTTCACATTACCATTTATAAGGACAAACAAGAGACCGTCGTAACACATGTCATTACTCTCCCCACCCATCCTTCATGGAACCCCATAACCCGAAAAACAATTTGCTCAAGAAATCCCATTCGACCCGATCATATGCCTTTGCCATGTCTAACTTAACCGCCATATGCCCCTCCTTATGTCTCGAATTCTTCATAAAATGAAACATCTCAAAAGCGATCAAAGACATTATCCGTGATAAGCCGTCCGGTGTAAAAGCACTTTGATTCTCCGACACAATATCATTTAAAAATAATTTGAGCCGGTTAGCAAGAATTTTCGCAATCAACTTATACACCACATTGCATAAACTAATCGGCCTGAAATCACGAATTTTGTCGGGCGCCTCTTCTTGGGATCAAAACAATATGAGTATGGTTAAGAGCGGACGGCATTGGTGCTCCATTCAAGACGCTCAACACCGTACTCGTAACTAACGGTCCCACCACATGCCAATATGTCTGATAGAAGAGACAATTCATACCATCCGGTCCCGGGAGCCTTGAGGGGGTGCATCGATTTAGGGCTTCTATCACGTCCTCTTCGCTATAACCGCGACGGTGTTTTGTAGATTCATTTCCTCCGTTACCCGCCCCTCCAAGCCCTCAAAAATCCCATCAAAATCACGCTGAGGTGAAGCCGTAAAGAGCTCAGTGAAGTAGCTCGTCGCAACTCTTGAGACGACTTCATCCCCATTTCGTACCACTCCCTCATCATCCACCAGTTTACTAATGAAATTCTTCGCCTTTTCATTTGCCCCGCTTGTTTGTGGAAGAAACTCGTGTTCTTATCCCCATCTTTAAGCCACAATGCCCGTGATCTTTGCCTCCAAAACTGCTCCTCCTGCCGACACAAATCAGCAACTTCCTTCACCAATTTCCGCCTCCTACGCACCTCCTCAATAGACCGACCACCCTCATTAAGTCTCGCAATTTGGCTCCTCTTCGACGCTATAGACTTCACAATTTTGCCGATGCTTACACGTTTCCGTGCCTCGTAACTCCGCAAAGCACTCTCGTTCAACGCCTCCACAAGATCCATTCCCCACGCTCAAAACCCCTCACCACCGCATCCTCGCACCCTCGGCCCCACCCAAATTTGCTCGAACCTAAACCTCTTCGATCGCTGCCCAACACTCTCCCTTTGTCTAAGATCAACTTCAAAGGCGAATGATCCGACCACTCCCGCTCTAAATGTCTAAGCCGCGCATAAGGAAACTTCTCCATCCAATCATTATTGCCCATGGCTCGATCAATTCTACTTTGTCTGTTATCATCCCCCGCTTGCCCATTATCCCATGTGAAAGCATATCCCTCATAACGAACGTCGACCAAACCACACTCATCCGCATGACTTCCCTAAAATTGTTCATTTGCCACTGAGCTCGTTGCCCCCCTCTCATCTCATTAGCGTATAGAATTTCGTTGTAATCCCCAATACACATCCATGGTAACGTGCTCTGTCTCCCCAACACTCTTAAAAGCTCCCAAGAAAGATGACGATCCGCAACCATAGGCCATCCATAGAAACCAGTGACCCGCCAATCCCCATTCTCCTCCCTAACAATGAAATCCATATGGTGAACCGAGGAAGAAACAAATTCACATTTAATCTCCTTATTCCACCAAAATGCGAGCCCTCCGGACCTGCCCACACTATCAACCTCCATCCCAAAGTAACTATCAAACTTCGCGCGAACAGTCCGCATCTCACGACCACTGAGTTTCGTCTCGCAAAGAAACACCATGGCGGGGCCTCCGTCTCAACAAATGACGGAGCGCACCAATCGCATCGGGGTGGCCCAATCCCCGGCAGATTAAGACCGAGGATACTCATTGGGCCGGCGGGGTTGAGCTCCCTCAACCTCCGCCTCGGGTATAATGACGCCCCGTCGTTTGAAATTTTCGACTTCTTCCCTCCCTCCACCTCAGCCTCCTCGTTCTCTCTACCCCTCTTCCCTCCTACCGTGACCAACTTCTCCCTTGTCCTCCCACCTCTTTCCTCCCCTACCTTTCTAACCCACATTCTCATAACTCCCTGTCCTCCACTCTTCACACCCTGCACACCTATACCTTCCCCGACTAGCAGTCCCCCCATGTCCCTCTGATCAGCTTGAGCCAGCTGCTCAACATCCCTAGTGCTCCCCCCCTCCATTAGCTCCACATCTCCTAACCCATTCTCCCCAACATTGTCCATCCCGCCCTCCTCTTCCCTCCCTTGCACTTGTCCCCCCCAGACCTTTTCATTTCCCCCTTTCCCGTCACGGGGCTCCCTCACCCACCTCCGAGTTCCCTTCCCTTGAGCCTTTCTTCCTACTCATCTTCAAGCTCACCGCAATATGTTGAAGTTTGTCTATAATCTTCGCCACATCAGCTTCTTCATCCCTCCTACGCACCTCGTCGAACACCGGATTTAAAGCCCTAGCAGCTCTCCCATTTCCCTCCTTCACTGTCTTCGTAATTTTCCATGGGGATGCCCTTAACCATTCACCAAATTGTAGATCCTCTTCATCATAAGGCCCCTCCTCACAGTCTTTTTCTCCATGCCCTAGTCTCCCACATCCATAGCAAAAGGTCGGCAACCTCTCATATTTTACGTCAAAGAACGCCTCATTCCCATTTGGCATCACAATAGAAATCATTTTCTTCAATGGCACACGAACATCATGTAAGATCCTAATTCTAATCGCCCTATCCATCTCTGGATTTGGCCCAACCTCCATATTTATGTATGTCCCCAACATCGCTCCTATCCTTCTTACATTACCCTCATTCTTCCTTCCCGAAATTGGTAAGTCGTAAACCCTTGCCCATAATGGTATATGAAAAAGGGGAATGTCAGTTAACTTACCCGTCGTCGTTGGTTCATTGAAACACCATACGAATTTATCAAAGTGCCATGGTTGGTTCTCAAGCACTCTCTCCTTGTCCCGCATAGTCCCAAACCGAAAGACGAACAATTTCTCCTTGGCATCAATGACATTTCCAATAATAGGCTTCAATGGATTCCACAATTTGATCATTGTCTCAATAGCCGCCTTCACATTGATCGACTTTTGGGCCCAAATTCGACCAACTAGCATAAGTTGTCCCTTTTCCTCTTCCTCCTCCGTTCCTTCATCCCATATGAAAGTGCTTCCAATCCTTCGATCCTCAGCCGTCATAATTCCCTTCCCTTTGTCCTTCGATGTCGCCATCGAACCAAGCAAACCCTAAAGACCAGTGCAAACGACACAACTAGACTAAACACGACACAACAACCGACACGACAATCAAGACACGACGCTGCAACACTCACGTAAAACGCGAGAGAAGCCTCAAAACACGAGGAGAAAACCAAGACCTAACCCTAGACCTAGACCGAACCCTAGGAGAGAAACCCTAGATATTTTAATCCCGTTGGTCGATGGTATTGGTAGGTTGACCGTGAACCTTAATATTATTAGATAAATGGTGACACGTAGAGCTCAATAGAAGAGAAATTGCACAAATTTCAAACAAAAAAAGTAATTAAATATAGGTATACAAATTCTTATTTAACACGAATATATCTGCCTTAAGTGTAAGGCGTGTCAAGTAGTATGAATAAGACAAAAAACTGAATACGTTGGTTGATCAATAAATTTATCTAATATGTGCAAGTGGGATGATATTTAATCCGTTTTAAGATTAAGACGAATATATTCGTTTTAAAATAGACTAACTGAGCTAAGTAGGAGACTCTGTAAAACGTTATCCATGCAACATGTGCTCTCTAAAGTCTCAACCATTTGCCAATTTGTCAAATTCTCAACTTTCACAACTCACACATTACTTGTTCATGGCAGTAGTAACTTAAATCTCACCATTAATGCTATAGTAGCTTGGCAGATGTTACATAATTTGGGGATGAAAGTGTTGGAAACTTCAAATTTACAGCTTTATTAAGATAAGGTCAAACTTAATTTCATGCATGTCTCATTATCATCACACTCATCACCCCATCATATTATGTACGTTATACTTCAAGACTTGAAGACTTGCAACTACTTGTGTGACCTATGTCGTCTCCTTGTCATTCCGAAACGCTTATTTAAAACCGTCTTAAGTTAAATTATATTAAAAGAAAAGAAATGTTGTGAGATGCTTAACTTAAGACCGTCTTAAACAATGGTAGAGCGAGGATTTATGGTTAGGGGGCCCGAAAAATTCCAAGGGAGGCAAACAAGCAAAGTAACTAAAAACCGCAAAATTTTCAAAGTCCCCAGCCCCCACTAAATCCACCATTGCTCTTAAGCGAAACTTACTATCGGTCGTCATTCATTAAAATAGAAGAGAAGATGTCAGATGTCTTAATTTAAAACAGTCTTAAGCAGTGACAGAGCTAAAATTTGTCATTAGATGGGGCCGGAAAATTCCAGCGGTGGCGAACAAGTAACGCCATCAAATAAACATGGAAAAAAAAAATCAAAACTTTTAAGTTTAACTAAAAACCGCGAAATTAGTTTAGCGATGTGCATCCCTACTAGCCCCCGCTAAATCCACCTCTGGTCTTAAGCGAAACTTACTATCGATCGATCATTCATTATAATTGATTTATTGTTATATTAACACGTTATTATCAGTCTATCGTTGGTGTTACCTATTAATTAGGACCGTCTTAACTTAATACTCCTCAGTCTCTCACACCTCACTTTTTATTTTCACCTCTATTTTAGTCTGATATGAAAGTCGTCTTAAATTAAGACAGTCCTAAATAAAAAATAACGATCATTTTAAAAACACTAATCGATCAAATTAATAACGTCTTTTTTATAATTACTTTCACATTGCTTTTACGTAATTTCCACTGCGATAATTTGACTATGGATTTCATGCATGCCACATTATATAATCGTCACACTCATCACCCATCATATATGTACGTTATATGGTTCAATACTTGACGACTTGAACAACTTGCGTGACCTATGTCGTCTTTCTTGGTCTTTAATTCTCTATAATTGACTCATTGTTGTATTATCACGTTATTTATACACCAATTCATAATTAAGACGACTTTTACATTTAATTACGATAGAAGTGAATGTAAAAAGAGATTATAAAAGGTCTTATATATTAATTAAGACGATCTATCTTAAGCAGAGCTAACTGTTCAATCAAATAACCGTCCTCTCCTTTACCATGGCCTTTCACATTACTTTTACGCAATTTCCAATGCAATAGTTTGACTATACTTTCCGCATTTTGGCACTTATATAACTTTTCTTGGTTCAAACTCTATTATTATGAAAGATTTTTTACAACAAATGTAAACATCTTAATATTATGAGATGTATCTTAATAATTTATAATTGTTTACATATTTTTAATAGGAAATAAATATAATTATAGGAAATAAATATAATTGTTGAACCTCAACCATCACCTTAAAGTTTTGGTTAAGATGGTTCATCTATCAATTTTAATTGTATTCTTAACGTGTGTTGTCCGTTGATTATTCTTCTTAGAAACAAATACGTTCCTACAAAAACTATAGTACTCTTGACTTATTTTAATTCTATTTTTGACTTATTTGGTCATTGATTATTCTTTCTAATTAAGGTGAATGTAACGATTATTGTTTCTAGTACAATGTTCATATTTTATAGCTTAGGATATAATTGACACTCATCGTATTAAATTTAATAAATTTGAAAGCGACATTCTTATTTTCATAAGGACTTTCTCTATGAAGACATAGTACGTGATTCATTTACGGTATCATATAATAATAAATAACGGTTTGTACTTAAAACGCTGATATAACATTAAAACACTATTTATTCAAAATCTATAATATAGTCTATGCCATCGATTGAAAATTGAATTTTTAAGTTCTCAGCTAATTACCGATAATAAGCCATGGTATTATAAACGCTCAATACCCATGCAAACTAGGACATTTTTATTACGTATGCTTAGAGGTGGACAAAAGTACGAGTCTGCTCAGCTTAATACGTATATCTATTTATTAAATTATTTTCAATCGAACAACATTATTCCAACTAATAACGGTATGATTGAAATACTCTTGATGATCAATAAAAAAAGTGAGAATTTTATTTACTTTATTTATATTCTGCTATTAGTTTTAGTAAACATAGAAGTGATATAATCTTGTCATAACATCCTATCCGTATTTATTCTTTGAAGTTGAATATATTATCGTTTATCAAGTTGCAAAAAATCAACTTCAAGTGGTAAAATTGAGAATCAATTCTCTGGCCTTCTATAATTCGATTGTCTGATTCTTCGTCTAGGATCATGCAGTGAGATATTTGTTTTCGATCGTCCAATAAAAACTAAACCTTTTTTTTTTTTTTTGGAGTCAAATGAGACATAAGGACGGTACAATATCAGGAATATAATGAATTAAGGATTCGAACCTAGATTTATTGTCCACTCTTGTCCATTTGTAAGTCCTAAATCCATATTTCAATTCAAAGTTTCAAACCAAAGAAATGGCCTACCCGGTTTAAGAACACAGTTTATAATCGAATTAAGTAATTCACGTAGCTGATCAGGAGTATCTCCTATTTTATCGAAAATTAGGGTAATCTTTCATTTCTTATGTAAAGCAATTAACATTTACCAAATACATAAAATTATTTATTCAAGTACTCTAAATTTAGTATATTGTTTTTTTTTTTTTTTGTATATCACCGGATTTAGTCTGAATTCGAGAGGGTAAGATCACTAAAGTGCTAAACCTCTCCCTCATAAATCTTGAAACTGCTGCATTTTTAGGACTCGTACCTAGATTTTTGGTTAAATTAGAATAACCCGATTCTTACCAATTAATCTATGTGCTTATGGGTGAAATCAAATAAGATTTTATATGTTTAACTATTCAACTCTTTTCACACTAATTATAATGCATGCATGATTCTAGGTTACATTAAACGGAATCGCCACCCTTTACTCTCAATTAAGTAGCAAAATTAGTGGATAAGAGAATAAAAGGCCTTAGAAAAAGGGATAAAGTACATTTTATATTCTTTTTTATGTCTTTCTAAAGTAGATTTTCTAGATAAAGAATAATCCAACTTACTCAACATAAGCTCGTAAATTTTGTTTTACCTTTTACCTACTACTCCCTATAATTTGAGGTTCTAACCTTCTTCCACAAGCAACACGCTTTAAGCCTTTAACCAATACCTTAAACAATAAAAGATTAATTTAACCTTTTTTAGTGGTGTCATCTTATTATTGGGTTTTAGAAATAGTGAATAGTTTTAAGTTATCCGAGATGGATAATTCAGATTAAATCATTTCACTGGATCTTGTGTTCAGGTACTACTCATCTCGGTCTAAATCATTTATTTATTTATTTATATTAAAACATGATATTTAATGATAAAAAACATGATTTATCGACCGAAATGAAGTCACTTACCGACCAAGAGTAGTCGAAATCTTATCGAGTTTAATTTGAATTAATTAAAATCCTTTTTTTTTAAGGGAATTAGAACACTTTATCATAATCCTAATAAATTTTCCAAATTATAATAATTTTCTTGTAGGAAAAGATATTTGACTATTTCTCTCTCTAATTTAACTTACTTTATTTATTTTCATATTTTCGTATAGCATGGAAATACATAACACCTAATTAAATGCTAATTTCCACGTGTCACTAATTAACCATAATTATTTCCACCAAATGTAAGAAATTTAAACCCAAATCGGATAAGATTAAAGGCCCATTAAGGCCCACCCTATAACACCCTTCTCCCTATATAATCCCCTTCACCAAACACATTTTTTCACATCAAACACACTCACATATTTCCCCTTCAAAATACTAAAAAAAAAAAAATATGACAAAAGATATGAAAAATGGTGACACAAAAAATCATATGGATTCTTCTCTTCGTATAGAGAAGAACCCGAACCCGACTCTAGCCGAGGTTGAACCAAGTTCGCTATTGAAGCTAGGTATCGTAGCTTCAATAGCGGCCGGGGTTCAATTTGGATGGGCACTACAATTATCTTTACTAACTCCATACGTACAACTCCTAGGCATTCCTCATAGATGGTCATCCTACATTTGGTTATGTGGGCCCATCTCTGGTATGATAGTCCAACCTACCGTTGGTTACTATAGTGACCGTTGCACGTCCCGGTTCGGCCGTCGACGTCCTTTTATTGTCACCGGGGCCGCTTTAGTCGCTGTCGCCGTGTTCCTTATTGGGTACGCGGCTGACATTGGACATGCGGCCGGTGACCCTGAAGGTGACATGGCAAAACCAAGAGCCATATCGATTTTTGTAATCGGGTTTTGGATCTTGGATGTTGCTAATAATACTTTGCAGGGCCCATGTAGAGCTCTGCTTGCTGACTTGGCGGCCGGGTCTCAGTCTAAGACCCGTACCGCCAACTCATTATTTTCTTTTTTCATGGCTGTTGGTAACGTATTAGGATACGCTGCTGGGGCCTACCGAAACTTATACAAAGTATTTCCTTTCACGCGAACCGCGGCGTGTGACATTTACTGCGCGAATTTAAAATCATGCTTTTTTATCTCCATAACAATGTTACTAGTCTTAACCGTTGTCGCGACAATCCTCGTTAAAGAACGTCAATTCTCGCTCGACGAAATCGAGATAGAAGAGGCTAAGTTAAGAGCCTCCCAAGGTGGGTGCGCCGGACGACTCCCATTTTTCACAGAGTTATTCGGCGCACTCAAGGACTTACCACGTCCTATGTGGATTTTACTCCTGGTAACATGCTTAAATTGGATTGCTTGGTTTCCGTTCCTTCTTTTCGACACCGATTGGATGGGTAAAGAAGTGTACGGAGGTAATCCTGGCGATGATGCAGCAAAAGCAAAAGCGTATGATATGGGTGTACACGCTGGCGCATTAGGGCTTATGATACAAGCAGTTGTATTAGGTGTTATGTCACTTGGTATTGAAGGGCTAGCACGTATGCTCGGGGGTGCTAAACGATTATGGGGTAGTGTTAATATTATATTAGCCATTGGTTTATTAATGATGATTTGGGTTACTAAATCTGCTGAGCACTTCCGAGCTACTCACCATTTGGCTGGTGTCGCTGGCCCACCGCCACCGTCGTCGTCTATTAAAGCTGGTGCTTTAGCTATCTTTGGTGTTCTTGGAATCCCTCTTGCGGTAATTTTCTTTATATATTCTATAATTTTGAGTTTTATTTACTTTACGCTTCGTTTCAGTCATTTATTTAAATAAAAGTAACAAATAGTCCCAAACCCGCTAACATGCATGTTTGTTCGTCGATCACACAATTTATGTTAGACCCGTCCGAATCCGACCATGACCCTCATTTAATTATTTCTAATCTCTTGGAGTATTTTTTTTTTTTTTCATTTAATGTTTTTTGGATTTTTTGTGATTATGAGGGTGGTTAGTTTTTGGGTAGGTATGATCATTATTATTATTTTTGATGTTAGATTTATTATGGTAAGAAAATAATTGAAATTAGTTTTATTTTGGTAAAAAATAATTGTCATATCTATTGATGAAATGAAGTCGGGGTAAAAGGGGAATATTAGGTAAGGTGACATAGGCTTTCAGAATTTTACGTTTTTCTTTCCTTTTACTATAGCCAACAAGTTGGCTTAGATTAAGTAATTTCAATTTAAAATACATGGTACTTTTTACCTTTTAGATGGTCGTAATTTTTTAATTATCTTCCACTTGTAATTAGAAGTTGTCTTTACAAATTTTGCTAGAAAACTCTATCGAGCAATAGAAAAAATAAAAAAATCGTATTGTCATGCATGCGAATATTTTTATGTTTAAGCTACAATAAATCAATAAAAAAAATGAAAAATTTACCTAATAATTTGATCGTTTAGTGTATTTTTTAAATTAGACCAATTTAGTGAGTTTATGTGTTAGCATGATCTGGTACCATTAACTCTTATGTATAAAGCACGTAAATTATTTAGTATTACATTTACATATCTATAGTACAGATGTCGACTAATTTATTTGTACCTCGTCATTAAAAAGTACTCCGAAACATTCATGCATGACATTGATTTAAAGTTTATCAACATTATAAAATTGTATATTAAAATCTTTTAACACCCATAATAACAAATCATATAGGGGTTAGAATACATGATTGTTGTGCAATTAAAGTGTGACATAATCACATAAATTGTAAACTAAAAGGTACAACCATACATGAGGAATAACACGAGCAAATGGCCCCATAATATTTGGACCGACGTAATTTGATTTTATTAATATGAACAACCAGTCAACTTGATTTATAACAAATCAACAAATTAACATGTTGAAAAAAACAGTCTAATAATTGGACGTTTTGGTCCAAGTAGTCCAAATAACAGCCGTTTTTTTCGTTTATTTATGACCAAATAAAAAATATAATAATATTAGCGTTGAATCTTAGTTTGAAAACATTCAATTAATTAACACAAAATCTCATTGAAGACGGGTGATATCCGTCACAAGCTTGTGACGGATACCACTTCCTCTCACAAAATGCCCATGTAGAGATGAGTAGGAAGCACATGGGGGGTGCCCCACCTTGTCCCCTCTCCCTTTTTGAGAGAGGTCACAAGCTTGTGACGGGATTAACCCGTCACAAGCAAGACTAGCTGATTAATTAATTATATAGAGTTGTTTGTTTGTTTATCTCGGATCGTGGGTTAATTAATCGATAATGATTGAATACTAATTAAGATTCCGAGAGGGAGAAGATCATCTATCTCAATCTCGTTTCTAATCATGTGATTAGTTACTTCTCTCGTTGGGTAAAACATATTAAATGGATTATGTGTCATAAGATAATACAAATGTGATGATACAAGCTGGAACACGAAAATGGGATTACGGTAGTGAAGCACTTAATTACTTGTTTAAATTGGCAAATTTTTAAAAGGTTAAATATATTTGCATGTCATTAGTAGACAAGAAGTATAAAATTAATTAACTAATCAACAAGAGATGGAGAAATGGAGAATATAGTGCATTATTGATGCTATGTGGTGGAATCTTAGTGTACCTAGTGTGATTATATTCGATTTCACTTTGATTTTTCTTCAGAAAAAAAAATAGTGAGATTATGCAAATAAGTCAAAGTAGTGATTAGTCTTAAATTGACTTGTGTTTTGAATAATTGAACATTTATGAGTTAGTGAGACTTAATTTTCTAGTGTATAAGCAAGAAAAGAAGTGAAAAGTCTTGTCAAAATTAGTCTTTTTCTTGTTGTTTCTAGCTTAGTCCATAGACTCTAGGAAATTATACATCGGATTCAAATCGGGTTGAATCAGTGTTAGGGCTAATAACGAAGATATAATTATATACATACTCGCATGATCACATCCTATACATGTTATACAGTGAGACTAAAAACTCGAGGGGCCTCCAACCCCACTTCCTACAAGGCATCTACGTCACTTGATTAGAATTATGTAAAATAGAAAGGAACATGAAAAATTGGTTGTGTTCAAGTGAAAGGTATTTCTCTAGGAGAAACTATGAATTTTTGAAATTTTATACAAATAATACAAACTTATAGAATAATATCTGATCTTATCTTTTTATAGATTCGGCCAATTTTGTAACCAATTTTTTCATTGGTCACAGATCACTTTCAGTATTCCTTTCGCCTTGGCATCAATCTTTTCAGCATCTTCCGGTTCAGGACAAGGTATAAACTAATTTACGCATCATATTCTCCCGATTATAAAATGTTGATCCAATACATTATCTAACTTGAATTAAAACCGAAATAACATTTTATTTTTTCCAATTATTTTACAGGTTTATCACTTGGAGTTTTAAACCTTGCAATTGTTGTACCTCAGGTGAGTCTTGAAACTCGTGAACACAAATTACTTTAAAGCATTTATTACTAACTTTACTTTATAATATAACCACAAATTTATAAAATTTATGAAATTTATCCACAAACTTCGGGAATATGCATAACCTTTTGACCCTACAAAACACATGTATTTCTCACATATAATAAATACATAATTAAATTTTCTACCTAAAAAATGTACTGTACTAATTATAAATCAATAAATCTTGCTTAAGAGTCAAGACAGAGTATCGGACTTAAATCTTAAAACGGGTCAAATACTATCACATGATCGATGCTAATAAAGACAAAACTTTTGACATTTTCAAGCCAATTTACCATATGTTTTAGTACAGTATATATATATTTGACTTGTCTAACGTTTAAGCGAATACCTCCGTTTTAAATAAGAATTACTGAATTATAAAATTGACATCATTAGAATTGTGCAATGGACCTTTACAATTCTAAAGTCACAATCACCATTTTTGTATACTTGTTCATGAAGCCATTGAGAACATCACCAACCAAAAAGACAAAACAAAGTTACTATTCTAATAAACTTTTTGTGATAGCACTTATAGTGGAGCCTTAAATAAGTTGGGGTCCTAGTCCTAATACCCTACATATTTATTTACAGTCGATATTGACCCATATAAAAATTCAGGACTTAAAACCCTTTACAAAGTTAGCTGAAATTTTGGTCATATGAATTAACTCATCTACCTTGTCAAACGAGGACATGTATATAATTCTATACTATAATTCTTGCAAAATAAAAAAAAAATTAATATATGCATAAATTATATTTTTCGTATTTAGGACACGTATTTTAACTAAACAATGTTATTATATACGAAGTATAATATACTAAATTAAAAATATGTGGTTTTACAGATGTTTGTTTCGGTAACAAGTGGTCCATGGGACTCGTTATTTGGTGGTGGCAATTTGCCGGCGTTGGTGGCAGGAGCGGTGGCAGCATTCGTAAGCGCCATACTCTCGTTCACGATATTGCCCTCGCCTCCTCCCGACGCCAAACTCGGTGGCTCAATGGGTGGTCATTAAAACCTTGTTTAAAACAAAATTTATGTATAACTATGGAGTTAAATTTCTCCATTAAATCATGTAGTTACTTTTAATTTTCTCTCTCTCTTTTTTTTTTTTTTTTTTTTTTTAATTTGGAGACTTGTTTTTGGCAATGTTAATTAATCAAAGTGGTTAGTGAGGGAAGGTTGAAGCTTCAAAAATCTTTAGAAATTGTAGCTTTTGCAAAGCAAGTAATTGCTCGGGTATAAATATTTCCCCTCCTTGTAATTTCAGTAAACTTTGTTCCAAAATCTATGACAAGAAATTTCTATCAAAGAGTTATTGTAAATGTTTTTCTTATGATTTACTCTCTCCGTCTCAGTAAATAACGTGATAATGCAACAATAAGTCAATTAGAATAGCAAACAAAAGACGACATAAGTCATAAAAGCTGTTCAAGTCTTCAAATATTATGGTCAAACTATCACAACGGAAATTACATAAAAGTAATGTGAAAGATCATTAAAAATAGGACGTTACTTAAATCAAAATAAGATGAGTTTAAAATGATCGCCATTTCTTGGTTAAAATCGTTCTAACTTAAGATAATTTTCATACCCGATGAAAATATAGGTGAAAATAAAAGGAGGTTGTGAGAGACTAAAAGGTCTCAATTATAAAATCTTGATTAATTAGGACAGTTTTAAGTTAAGATCTCTCACAACATCTCTTTTATTTTAATATTACTTAAAACGGTGGTAAGTGTCGTCTAAACTTAAAACGATCTTAAATAAGAGTTTGTGAAAGAGCGGGAGACGACATAGGTCATGCAAGTAGTTGGAAGTCTTCAAGTGTTGAAGCATAACGTACATAATATGATGGGGCGATGAGTGTGATGATAATGTGACTTGCATAGTTGCATGTAGAGGTGTTTTCGGTCCGGGTTTGCACCGGGCCAGGTGAATTGGGGCGGGGCGGGCTCTTCTGGTAATGTCCGTGAGTTGGCCGGCCTGACCGGACCGGGTTGTGGGAGATATAACCCGGGCCAGGCCCGTGTTCTGTTTTAGGCATGCTTTGGGCGGGGCGGGCTGGCGGGCCTTACCAATTTTATTTTATTTTTATTTATTTTTTGTTAAAATGGCGGGACAAGGGCGGGCCGGACTGGTAATTTAGGACCCTGCCCATGCTAGCTCGGGCCAAGGGCGGGTCTGTTGATGGGCTGATCGGGTCGGGCTAAAATGCCTAAAATAATGGGCCAAGGGCGGGCCTAGCCGAGTCAGCCCGTGCTGTTGGCCAGCTCTACTTGCATGAAATGAAGTTTGACCTTATCCTAATAAAGCTTTAAATTTCAAGTTTCCAACACTTTCATCCCAAAATTATGTAACGTCTATAAAGCGGTTAATGTATAAAATTGATCTTAGAACTTTAACTATCAGCTTAAACTTTTAATTGAGAAGATGTTTACAAAAGCTATAGCATTAATGGTGAGAGTTTAGTTACTACTGCCATGAACGAGTTTAATGTGCGTGAGTGTGTTTGTGTGAGTTGTGAATGTTAAGGATTTGACAAATTGGCAAATGGTTGAGAGAGTAGTCCTTATTGCATGGATAACGTTTTAAGGACTCCCCTACCTATATTTACTCTCTATTTTTTGTTTGAAATTTGTGCAACTTGTTTTCTAACGAGCTTTAAGTGTCACCATTTATCTAATAAGATTAAGGTTTATACTCCCTCCGCCCCGGTTAATTGTTGTCCTTTGGTTTTGGGACAAAGACCAAGAAAAGAGAATAGAGCCAATAACTAAATGACAAGTGGAACAAATTGGATGAGAATGATCAAATTAGTCATCAAGTTCATTCTTAAAATAGAAAGGACAACAAATGACTGAGACACCCCAAAATGGAAAAGGACAACAAATAACCGGGACAGAGGGAGTAATTTACGGTCTGTCTTGCTTGTGATGGTCACAAACTTACAACCTTTCACAACTCCTTCTCACTTGCCCTCTCACTTGCTCTCCCGCTTGCTTCTTGTGAGAGGGCACAAATTTAAGACGGAATAGTACTGTCACAAATGAGAATTTGCGCATAATTTATTATCATATACTCCCTCCAATTCATCATATTCTTCCCTATTTCCTAAAACGGTTATTCAGGTTTTCTTCCCCTTTCTATTTTTGGTAACTTTTTACTCTTATTTTATTCATACCCCTCTCCTATTACCACACTCCACCCAACTCTTTTAATACTATTTTATTCCTTACTTTAATATTTGTGGCCCACAATTCATTATTTCGCACTTAATTATTCATCCCTCTCTCCTATCACCAAATTCCACCCAACTTTTTATCAATATAATACTCCATTTCTTAATCCTTGTGCAAAAACTAAAGAGGAAGAAAATAGAGGATTGAAGGGAGTAATAAGATCGAACTGATCTAGCTATTTCGATGTACAATAATTATCTTATAAGATCGAACCGATCTAGCTTATAAGATCGAATTGTTTTACATTGTACGTACAATAATTATCTTATAAGATCGAACTGATTTAGCTATTTTGTTGTAGAGTTGACGATTAAGAGAGTTGAGTCGATTATCTTATAAGAGAATTGACCAGTGGATTTTGGTTTAACTTGGTCAAAAGTGCTTCGTGGTGATTTAATACTGCATATTAGTTATTGAGTAACGGTTGAATTTTCTGTCGATTCTAATCATGTAAGGATAATTGGATCATCATAAATAGATTTATATGGCGTTGAATCAATGTCGATTACTCATTGACTCACTTTGGTTTTCTTGGCAGTTCTTACCAAAAACATCTCATTTAGAGTTACAAAGTAATACTTACTATCTCTAAATTAATATTTCGAAACATTATATTGGAACTCGTCAAGTCTACAAAGTTTTGTCCGTTTATAATTACACTGTTATTACTCTAAGTAGGTAAAACAAAACCAAAAGCTCCCCTTATTAAGAAGGAACTAACTTATACAGAGTATCTTTTTTCACAACAAAGCGTCTTTGCTTGTGACGGGCTAATCCCGTCATAAGTTGAAGACCTCTCATAAAAAGGAAGAGGGGATAAGGTGAGGCACTTCCCATGTGCTTCCCCTCTCACCTCTCATGGGTCATTTGTAAGAAAAAATGGTATCCGTCATAAGCTTGTAACGGATATCGCCCGTCTTCAATGAGATTTGTTGTTTTCACAAATAAAACATTTGAAATTATTACGTAAATTTCGCGTCATCTCAGCTGCTAGGTCAAGGTCTCGTTGGTTGCAATGGTCTACTACTCCTTTGAGGACGGGCCTACGGGCTGGGCCTATTAATTGAATTTCATACTGTCCATCTTAATCAATAAAATGCTTTTCATAGCATGCAAACCAACATAAGAGGGCATTTTCATTCACATTTATTACATTTATATGTTGCTATAAAATTTTCCCAAAATACAATAATTAGAAAACAAAAATAGGAAATTAAAAAATATCAAGAATTGTAAACCTAAGAAAAGTCTATTGAGGTGTGCTAAGACAGCATGTTTTAACTTCTATTATAAGTCATACAGTCCACTTCTAAGTGTCTAATCATAGCATTGCCTTGACTAACCGTAATTCCCCTTTAAGACGGCAGTATTTGTCTTAGGTTTAAAACGAGTCAAATACATATTATTTATATATAAAAATATATAAAGAAAAATAATATGTTTGTCTTGTACACACAAGTCATGTGATACTTTACTCGTCTTAAGTTTAAGACGACGAGGGTGTTTGGTAAACGTTATATTGACCGATTTTTAGAATATTTAAGGGTTTTAACATGTTTGACCAATCAATATACTTATTTTAGTGTTTGGTAAACATCATATTGAAACAGCATATTTGGGGTCAATATGTTTTTTACAACATGCTACTTACCCCAGCATATTGGTTAACATATTGTAAAATAGGAAATTTTATTCCATTTTACAAAGAAAATTAACAATGTACTAATCGTAATATGTCAATTAACACACACTCAAATTAATTTTGCTAATTATAATACGCTAGTCAAACCTTCTGATCAAATCTGCTATTTATAATCTACTTTTACAATCTACTTTTACAATCTACTTATACTGAAATTAATCCGTTATTTACCAAATAGGGCCGAATAGTACCATCTTAAATGAGAATTTATGCTTGACTAAACAAAATTGCACTATTATTTTGGTACCATATTACAATTGCGTAAACTCACAACTTAAGTGGCCTTCAATATCATATGCTAATAATAATCAACTTTCCTTATTAATTTCATCATAAAACTCAAAATTTTGAAGGTTATGGAGTAAACGGACCCATGGTTGTGAATTAAGGAATGGAAATCATAATTATCAATTTGTCATTAGGTATGGTGGAAAATGCATGTAATTTAGTTGGTATTGGAGACAATGTTCTCTATGCGCAAGTGTTGATACCTCTTCTTGAGTTTTTGTTGTATTGGTGTTGACGATAATTATAGTGCGATATTATTCGTTTTGGGCCAAATTCCATATTCATTTGTGACCTTTATCGTTACACCACTAATTATGTGACGTATCAAATAATTTCTTTGCCTCAATTATTTGTTTACCTTTTTTATTATTTATAAAGTCTATTTTTTTCTGAGTAATTATAAAATGTGTTTAAATCAAATACAAATAAATGATAATGACAGGGGAAGTATTATTCTGTAAATAATTTTACATACTTTTTACAAATAAATGATAAGGACAAGGGAAGACCAGCTAGTGAGCTCTCATAACCGACCGTAGTTGGATATGAAAATCGAGCACAATTATACAAAAGCTAACAAAGTACCGGGCTCAATAACAAATCAAGAGGTTGCTTCAAATACCGACATTCGTCTTGTCGACTATCCTTCAATGGAGCTACATTTTATTTTACGTGAGGACATACTTGGAGTAACGATTCCCCGTATGATAGCTAATTAGATTTCGGGATGCGCCCCTCATTCGCACCCAAAAGAAACATACATATTATATCAACGTTCGTGATGGACAATCGCAAAAATCGTTATTCTTCTTCCAATTATCCAGTTCATTTTATCCCGCAATAAATATAATAAATTTATTTAATATATTTCATTGGAAGATAAGTGAACCTTGAAATTTTACAAATCACTCAAATAAACACATAAAGGAAGCAAATTAAGGAGATATACATTACCAAATTAAGTTATCCACTTATAGTGACTTATCCACATTCCATAATCCATTTCCATAATGTTTGCTTTGTTTCTAAATTCATTAAACCAATAAGATTCCATTCCATGACGTTTTTTCTTCATTAATTCAATTCATTATTATCCAACCGTGTTAAAAACAATTAAAGAATTGACACATTTCGTCTCATGTTCACACTATTTAATTAGTAACATTAATCCCCAAAAGTAGTTCACTAATCCCAATAATTCACCGCGTGAACCTAAATCATATTGTATGATTAATAGAACGATAGCTATTGTGCACGACTGTTGTATAGTACGTCAATAAAAGTGACAAATGACTATTTATATTAACAAGTGACCACTAATAATAAGCAATATAACAATTATCGTAAGATTATTTTACGTTATATCACAATTTTTTTCGATATTTTGAAACCCAAATACAAAAAGTTGATCCACCCTTTTATGTCATACTTCCTCTGTTCCAATGAATTGTATATACGGAGTATTTGCTTTATGCACATATACCAATACTCATTTTCTTTCGTTCATATCTTTATTTACATAATACTGAAAATTCTAAAGTTAAAAATCTCATTTATAATGTACTCAGCAAGATAATTTAAACAAAATCTAACATGTATATTGAAAATTCTTCACTTATAAACAGCGTAAAAACAAACGTATACAATTCATTGGAATTGAGGAAATAACTTATAGACCTCATTCTATAATATCAGTCGATAAGGTATCAAAATACGTAGAACTTATCATAAGATCGTTTTATACCGTATCTTGACTTTTTCAATATATTTTGTGGAAGTCAAGTATGGAAAGTGCACCACCCTTGACATGATAATGACTAATTGAATACAATTCAATCCATTTCCACAATTATCCATTCATTAATTCTTACTACCATAAATACTCACAATACCATAATATAAATACATACACATAATTCATAATTCAGTCATAAAATTCATAACTTCAAAACAAAACAATACAAAGAGTTTTCATCATCAACAATTCTCCATTATCAAAAAAATCTACAAATTTTACGCAGTTTATTTTCGCAGTATTTCTTAAAAATCGATTACAACCATGGGAGAAAATCAAGTTCAACATGAGGAACCTAATGGGCCAGAAAGCCCGTTATGGAAATTATTCTTAGTGGGCTCAATTGCAGCAGGAGTCCAATTTGGTTGGGCCTTACAATTGTCTTTGTTAACACCATATGTCCAACTTTTAGGGGTTCCACATAAATGGTCCTCATTTATATGGCTATGTGGCCCAATATCAGGAATGGTGGTCCAGCCCATTGTCGGGTTTTCGAGTGATCGGTTGGTGTCGAGGTTCGGTCGTCGGAAACCGTTTATTGCTGCAGGTACCACGTTGATTTGCCTTGCCGTGTTGCTTATTGGTTTCGCGGCCGATATTGGGTACAAAATGGGTGATGACTTTAACAAAAAAACTAAGCCTAGGGCTGTTGCATTTTTTGTTGCCGGGTTTTGGATCCTTGACATTGCTAATAACATGGTCCAGGTAACTTAATTTTGTATTTATTTGTGTTATTTAATTTTAATAACTTTTACTCTCTTTTTTTTATTACTGTTATATACTTTTAATTGAATGTCATTATTTAACGTGGATCATGTTATATTTCATACGTATTTAGGCTCTGTTTGGTAAATGACATATTGGCCAAATTTCAGCATATTGGAGATGTTTAGCATGTTTGACTTACGAATATGCTATTTAGAGCGTTTGGTTAATGGCATATTGAAATAGATATATTGGGGTCAATATCTTTATTTTGCAATATCTTTGCTCCTACTAGCATATTGGGTTAGCGGATTAGAAAAGAAAAAAAATGTCTTCTTTACCCCCTTAAAAATTACTAACCTTCCTTTTTTATATTAATAAATAATTTGTTCATATCCTTATTTGTCATTTTACAAAGATTCAAACAATCTGCTAATCTAAAACCGTCAATTACCAAACACCTCCAAAACAATTATGCTAAATAAATCTGCTAGTCAAACCTGTTAAATCATTCTGCTAGTCAAATCTACTCTCTCTTCTGCTAATATTAATCCGCTGTTTACCAAACAGGGCCTTAATCAATATTTGTGAGTTACTTGTAGTTTCGGATCAAATAGAGGAAGTATCTTCTGACTTTTTTTGTACAAATATTACATTTTTAATTCAATAGTTTTTCTGTTATTAAAATTATTAACTAAGGTTAATTGATTGAAACGAGAGTAACATGATAATTGTTGACAATTGTTTGAGCATGTGACACTATTCACTTATAGAAAAGGTAGGGAATAATTACGATTTATAGACTTATAATCCGGTGAATCCGTGACCAATTGGAGGAATTTTGTTTGATCTCCCTTTCGAACAAATTGAATACACTTTTATCGTATATATTACATTATTGTACACTTTATCTCATGAACATGAAAAAATGGCTGAGAAATGATTATTGCACTATGATTTTTAATTTGTTCGTTTGTTTAATATATGTAAGACATATTTTAATTAAACTTCATAACCGTTCATTTAAATGGAGGGGCTAAATTTTAAAATTGGTATAAATATACTATTATTTGTACAATTGCATGCAATATCATATTAGTAATTTCTACTCTTGTAGAGTATGAATTTATGGCACAATCTTTATCTAGAGTATTATTCTGTTTGATGCATTATAATTATTATTCTAGCATTATTTTGGTGTTATAGCTCATTGGACCACGAAATATGATGCTATATAAATAAACCATATAAAACAACTCGTACGTAGCTTTGCATATATTCAAAGTATGATATGAAATTCGACTGTTTCAACCATAGTCTAAAAAAGATCATTTTCTTTGAATTATTGTAGGTCATATGAGTTTAATGCACATAATATGGTCCAACAATTTGGTACCCTTAATGGACTTCTTACTTGACTTGGATGTTTTGTGCATCTAACCAAATACGGACGTCATACCCTTTTCATCTTAGTCATTTATTTTCTGTCCCATTCATTTATCTTATCAAATATAGTTGTGATGAGTGGAGTATAAATTGGATTTGCCCCATGGAGATTGAGGACGCTTTTATATGGTGGAATGAGTCCCCTTTTGTTGGTTTTGAAAGACGGATTTGGGAGGCTATGTTCGTTGCTATTGTGACCCTTATTTGGGAGGTGAGGAATGAATGCATTTTTGAAAACAAAGCACCGAATTGGTTATGTATGATGGACAAAGTGGTCTTACGGGTGGGGATGTGGAGTAAAGCTTGGAAAGACAAAATGCCATACTCGTTAGAAGATTGGATGAACAATTGGAAAACGTTAAGGTCGTGGAGGGGATAAAGTTTTTAGGGTCGAATGCTTTGTATTTGGTCTGATGTTGTATGGCTGCTTGTAGCTTTATTCTGTTTTTTGTTTCTTCTTTTTGGGACTCTACTCGCTGTAGGTCTTCGGGTTAATCCCCTTCTTAATCAAAAAAAAATATATAGACATTATATTAGCTTAGTACATTGTACATAACCAACATTAAAACTAGATTAGTAGCATTACATTAGTCATAAAGTCCGACTCCGAGAGTCCTGTAGTTACTGTGTAAGTACATTATTTTTACTGCTGTAAAAAAAAGGATTACCTTTTTGTTACTCCCTCTGTCCTGGTCATTTGTTGTCCTTTTCCATTTTTGGGTGTCTCAGTCATTTGTTGTCCTTTCTATTTTAAGAATGAACTTGATAAATAATTTGATCATTCACACTCAATTTATTCCACTTGTCATTTAGCTATTGGCCTTCTCCTCTTTCCTTGGTCTTCGTGCCAAAACCAAAGGACAACAAATGACCGGGACGGAGGGAGTATTTTTTTTTTTTTTACATTATGTGCCTTTTTTCCTTTATGGTTGATTCTTGTATTCCGAACTATACAAGTAATAATTAAGTGAACAAGATTGGAATTGGACTTGTAAATGTTGAATTATGATTTATTTGTGTTTTATCACTGTAGGATCCGGCAAGGGCATTCTTGGCAGATTTATCAAGGCACAATCACAGGAAAATGAGAATTGCGAATGCATTCTTCTCATTTTTTATGGCAGTAGGAAATATCCTAGGTTACGCAGCCGGGTCATATAACAAATTATACAAACTTCTACCCTTCACCTTAACCAAAGGATGTGACACATATTGTGCCAACCTTAAAACATGTTTTTTCATAGACATTATCATCCTAGTTGTCCTAGTTGTCATAGCCCTCAACGTCGTGCCCGAACCCCATTTTACTAAAACCACGGATCATGAAGACCCATTTATCGTACAAGTCAAGTCGACATTCCGAAATTTGGGCCGGCCCATGTGGCTACTCTTCCTAGTGACTGCCTTAAATTGGGTTGCTTGGTTCCCATTTTTATTGTTCAATACAGATTGGGTTGGAAAGGAGATTTATGGGGGTGACCCGACCTCGAAAGACAATCCCACAATGGTTAAGATTTACGACAACGGTGTCCGGGCCGGTTCATTGGGCCTTATGTTAACTGCTGGTGTATTGGGCTTTATGTCTCTTGCTATTGATCCATTATCAAAATGGCTAGGTGGTGCTAGGAAGTTATGGGGTGTGGTTAACTTTGTTCTTGCGGCCGCTTTAGCATTGACCGCGCTTGTTACCAAGGTAGCCGAAAAAGCTAGGAAGACCGCCCCACCGTATGCTCCACCAGATCATGGTGCTAAGGCTGGTGTCTTGGCTATTTTTGCTGCTATGGGCATTCCTCAAGCGGTTAGTCCAACTAACTCACTCATTTTTTTATTTTTCAATCGGTTTTCTAACATGTGTCCTAAGCGTACACGTTAAATTTTATTTTAAGCTGACGTCATCTTTCAAAAATGACCATATTAGTATGTTTCTTGTTTCTCCAAAATGTAGGTTACCTTTAGCATTCCATTTGCTCTAGCATCAATCTTCTCGTCCGATTCCGGCTCTGGACATGGTAATTTCCCTTCATTTTTACCGTGGCTTATTTTTACTGTGGTTTATTTCGTCGCAATTAGTACTTATTGATTGTGAATGATTTTTGGACAGGCCTTTCACTAGGAGTATTGAACTTGGCCATTGTGATACCACAAGTAAGTTTGTGTAATATTGTAAGACGGTTTTATTCTTTAATTTGTTAAATTATAATATCGCTAACATTTATTCTTTAAACAGATGTTTGTGTCATTAATCAGCGGACCATGGGATCAACTATTTGGAGGTGGCAACCTCCCAGCATTCTTATTAGGAGCTGTCGCGGCCTTTATCGACGGGATCCTTGCTCTTACAGTACTTCCTCCTCCAAGCTCCAACACATAATACACTAATTAATTATTATCTTTTTTTTTTTTGGATTAATCTCGTTGGTTGAATTTGTAGTTAATGTGAGATATTCTATATATGTTATGGAGTATTATGTGTAAGACTCTTATAATAGGAGTACAAAGTACACTATAATGACGAAGATTTGTTGACAATCTACTTGCAATATCAAGTGTTCTTTCAAGTTTTTTTTTTTTAAACTAATTAGTCCGTTTTAATTATTTATTGACCTTTTATAAATATATTTATTTCACAGAATATATTATATCCATTCTCCACCATACCTAATTAGTCAGTTTTAATTATTTATTGACTTTTTATAAATATATTTATTTCACAGCATATATTATATCCATTCTCCACCATACCTAATGTCCTAATGACAAATTGTGCGGATAAGTAGTACACAAAGTTTTTTGAGGGATCTCTTACTAAGTTATTGAGAATCCGTTTTATCGTAATTTTTTATATAATTTTTGTATCCTTTTATTATTGCTTGTGACTCAAAATATCTGTTTTTTAGTAAATGTTTTCTTAACTATTGTACCTATATATTTTATCATATATTATAACCATTTATATTAGTACCCATTTTGTAGAATATGTAACCTTTTTATAGTATTATTTTTTGTATGCTTTTTCCATTAGTTTGTAATTGATCTTTCAATAAATTTATTGATAGACTGTCTTTCAAGAGACATACCGGTAATTAGTTTATTTACATCTCTTATAACTCTCAACCATTGGTCCATTTACTCCATAACCTACAAGAATTTGAGTTTTATGATGAAATTAACTTGGAAAGTTGATTATTAGTATTACCAGATGATTGTAATATGGTGCAAATAATAGTGCATTTTAGTTTAGTCAAGGCAAATAGGCAATGCGATGATTAGATAGTGGACTGCTTGACTTATAGTATAAGTTGCCTCGATAGACTTTTCTTAGGTTTACAATTCTTGATATTTTCTTACTTATTTTTGTTTTCTAATGGTCGTATTTTGGGAAAATTTTAGAATAACATAAAATGAAAATGAACCCTTTTGTTGGTTTGTTGTAAAATGCAATTTATTGATTAAGATGACAGTATAATATTCAACAACAGGCCCAACCCGTAAGCCCGTCCTCAACATTTCCACAAATACTCATACTACTATACACCATGATTTAAATAAATACATGCACATAATTGATAATTCATTCATAACATTCATAACTTATAAACAAGACAAAAGTTTTCATTTCACCTGCAACATATCTGCATCAACAAAAAAAATCTCATAATTAATTTCTTCAAAATTACTCCCGTCTATTAACTTATTTCTCTCTTTCCTTATTCATGCTATCGAATTCCCTCTTTTCTTTTTTAAAAACTTTTGTATAGTGCAAATACAACTGCATGCGGAGTATAGTGTTTTGTGTAATCCAAAATTATTTACTTATTTCTTGTGCAAAAGAGACAAGGAAAGAAATTAAGTATAGTGTTTTGTATAATTTAGTTAATTTCTTCAAAATTCATGGGTGAAAATCAAGTTCAATATGAGGAAACCAATGGGCCAGAAAGCCCATTATGGAAACTATTTTTAGTGAGCTCAATTGCAGCAGGAATGCAATTTGGTTGGGCCTTACAATTATCTTTGCTAACACCATATGTCCGGCTTTTAGGGATTCCACACCAATGGTCCTCAATTATATGGTTATGTGGGCCAATGTATGGAATGGTGGTCCAGCTCATTGTCGGGTTTATGAGTGATCGGTTGGTGTCGAGGTTTGGCCGTCGGAAACCATTTATCGTTACAGGTACCACATTGATTTGCCTCGCGGTGTTGCTTATTGGTTTTGCGGCCGATATTGGGTATAAGATGGGTGATAACTTTAACCTAAAAACTAAGCAGATGGCTGTTGCTTTTTTTGTTACCGGGTTTCGGATCCTTGACATTGCCGGTTATATGGTCATGGTAACTTTTTATGTTTCTTTATTTGCGAGCTAGTCTTGTATGTAAGAGCATGAGCAATAGAGAGGATGGTATGATCCTCTTATTTGTTCTTTCACCCTCTTATTTTTTGACATATCACCTTCTCTATGACCCACCTCCATTTCCACTATGTTTATCCTCCTCACTATATTTTTGTCCACAATAGAGAGGATCCTCTTATCCATACTCTACCAATTTATGTACATTTTAACTTTTTACAAAAGAAAAAAATAAAGGGAAATAATCCACATGGAAAAATATTATTAGATAGTTGGCACAAGGGCCAACGCTATACTTCCTCTAAACGTAGAGGAAGTAGAGAGAGTGCTAAGAGGAGGGTACATCCTCTCTATTGTGGGTGCTTTAAAGTGGATATAAACACAGTCTTATTTAGTGAGTAAAAGTGGTTACTACAAGATTCCGTTTTATGATAGATTTATGTAAAACTGTCTTGCACAATTAAAATGTTTGTATGCATTATCCTCTATCTATAAAAGCCAAGTTTTTTAAATGGTTATGATTGGCTAACACAAATTAAGGGAAAACATAACAACCTTTTAATCCACGTCTCTTTAGCAATTAAGTTGTTTAGGGAGAATATATAAGACAGATCTCTTAGGTTAATAAAATAAAGTAACTAAAAATGACCAAATTTTTATCTCATTAATCAAGTCTAGTCATAAATTTATATGATTAACATTATTGGACTAATTAACCCTTACTTATGTTACGATAAATTATAGAGTGACAAATAAAAAATAATTTACAAATTTGGCAAATACAAATGAAATAAATTAATAAAATAAAGAAACTGAATTATTAACTTAATAAAGCAACAAAAACATAACTAAGAAAACTAATATATTATTATAATTAAAATTCAATTATCTAAATAATCAAAAATACATAATTAACAAAATTCATACATTATTACAATTCGAATCGATTATTGTTGATGGGAATATTAATATGATCAAATTAAATAAACATAGAAAAGATAATTTAAATTTTTGGGATAATTCACGTGGTGCCCCTGAGGTTTGGCTTAATTCACGTGGTACCCCTGCGTTTAAGAATGTGCACATGGTGCCCCTGAACTTTCAGTTTAGTGCACAATTTGCCCTTTGCCATTAACGGTGTTAAATATTAAAAATGAGAGTTTGGGGGAAAGTTAGTTAAATCCCAACAACCTTTTGAATTTCCAACTAACTAAAATCTACAACTAACTATAAGTAACTAATTTGACTTTCACCAAATACCCCTGAAGTTTGAGAATTGTGCACCAAATACCCCCGAGGTTTGAGAATTGTGCAAGAAATACCCCTGTTACCAGAAAGACTTATAAGATCATGTGGCTAGCTAGAAAAGTAGTAGTTGGATTTGAAGTTATTGCATATAAAGAGAATTGATGTTATAATTGAGAGCCCAAATCATTGAGTGACTCTTAAAACACTACCACAAACATAGTCCTACTATAATAATGCAATCATCTAACTCAAAATCTAATTCAAAAGGGGTGCAAATAGATAACAAAGATATCCCTACTATAATAATGCAAAGAATTCCTAGAATTACTAAGAGAAAAGAGATTTATACTCCACGTTATAGGTCAAGAGTTGCTAAAACTAATGTTGAGGCAACTAAGATAAGGATAGGGAGGGGTAAGAAAAGGGTGAGCCAGTTAATTTGGGCTTGGATGAGGATGAACATATGAAGAGATTGAGGAATTTGATGAAGATTACTCTGCCACTGATGAAGAGAGTGAAGGGGATGAAGATGGTACTGAGGATGGTTGGATGCCATGATGTTATATAATGCATGAAGGTTGTTTTAGATTTCATAAATCTCCATTTTTGATATCACAATGCTAGTACACTTACTTCATTATAATATAGACTAAAAACATATACATTATTGTGATTGTTTCCAACTAAATTGAAACATTTTAGATAAATTTATAATATCTTTTTAAGTCACAAATGCTAGTTGTTTGTTCCTTCAATTTCTTCTTCAACTCTTCTATAATCTTGAGGGGTTTGCTCCCAAGGTCCTGATGACCTTATATTGAATCTCTTCTTGCATTTAGGGCAATTTTTACAATTTATTTGCACTCATTTTGAATTAGATCTTAAATTAGATGATTTCATTATTATAGTAGGAATATGTTTGTAGTAGTATTTTAAGAGTCACTCAATGATTTGCACTCTCAATTTTAACATCAACTCACTTTGTATGCAATAACTCCAGTCCAACGGCTACTTTTCTAATTGTTACAGGTGTTTCTGGTAACAAGGGTATTTCTTGCACAATTCTCAAACCTCGGGGGTATTTGGTGCACAATTCTCAAACTTCAGGGGTATTTGGTGAAAGTCAAATTAGTTACTTATAGTTAGTTGTAGATTTTAGTTAGTTGGAAATTCAAAAGGTTGTTGGGATTTAACTAACTTTCCCCCCAAACCTGCTTAGTTTAATATTTGACGTTAATGGCAAAGGGCAAATTGTGCACTAAACTGAAAGTTCAGGGGCACCATGTGCACATTCTTAAACGCAGGGGTACCACGTGAATTAAGCCCAACCTCAGGGGCACCACGTGAATTATCCCTAAATTTTTTTGGGGATTTTATCTCTCTAATTTTTAGAGAGAGAAAATCTTCTAAAATTATAAAACCCTAGAAATAAGAAATGGGTCTTAAATCTTAATTAGCTTCTTGATTTTCTTCCCCCATTTCTTAATCTCTTTCCTTAGAACTCTTCTTGTATCTCATTTTTCAAATATATTTTTCAGTCCAACTTCTTGATTTCCACCTAATGTAAGATACGACTTTATTTTCTCTCCATTTTAACCTAAGAGAGCTATATAATTAGTCACTCATCTTAAGAATAGAGGCTAAAATCAAGAAGTTAAGAAGTTCCTCAGAATTTTCTTTGAATTTTATTATCATTTTTTTGTCAGAGTGAAAAAGATCGCTTAGGCCATAGACGTAACTATAGCATCAACCATTCTTATAATATTACATTCAACAGTGGCTAAGAGAAAAAAAATCAAACGATAAATCTAATAAAACTAACACCGTCTCATGACAAAAGAGATGACCGGTGCAAAGCTGGTAAGATGAGGTAGAAAGGCTACGAATAACTTCAGCCAAATCATCAGCAATACTGTCAACTTTCATAGGCCAACGAGACGAGCCAGGTGCACTTACGCCACAAGAGCGTAGAAAGAAAAGAGGAAGAACAAGTTGAAGCAGCTTGTCTTCAGTGGAGAAGGATCCCCTACACCGTGGTGATCGACTCAAACAGTCCAAAGACCAACAACCCAAGGAAGCAAGTAAAGTGATAAAAAAGACCAAAAAGGTCCCTCCGGCCAACCATACACCAATTACAACCAAAGACACCATATAAAGGCCATTAGTCCATAGAACATAACTAAGCCTACACAAATTCTCATTGAAGACATGACATATCCGTCACAAGCTGAAGACGGATACCATTTTACCTCACAATGTACCCACTTTTTCTCTCTCTGCAACACTATTTATGTGGTCCCCTTTCTCCACTAACTCATTTTGTTACCATTTTATCTCACAAAATATCCGTCACAAATGGTAACCCGTCACAAGAGAGACCAATTGCTAAGCCTATTAGAGAGTCTCCCATAAAGGAAGATTATTTGTAAAAACATGACGAAAATAAAGCTAAACAACGACATTAAAATTGGAGGAGACCACTGCAACGGACACACCCAAACCACGAACTATCCCATATCGACACAAACAGACCCACCATATTCATACTGATTAACACAAAAGACCAATTTAAATCCAAGAAGAGAGAAGGGATGAGAACCACCTTCCAAAAAACTATAACAAGAAAACAACAGCTGCAAAAGACGCACCCAACAACCAACTGAACCGAAAAGGACCAACTGTCAAAGCCCGAACCGAACCTAAACAAACAAACAACCCACAAAAGTCAATCAAGACCAAGAAAAAAGGTAATAGATAAAGGAAAAAGACTCACGCAAGGGGATGCAAGACCGAAAAAGACACCCGTTTCACCAAATGACACCTCCCGCCACACATGAAACCCAACCAGGCTTAAAGACGACACATACAGACAAAAGTGATAAAGTAAAAAGGACCGATTGATGGGGGAAATGGGGGGGATCACCAAATCAGATCCAAAATACCACCTAGAAAAACATCGCGCAACCAGATGAGCTATACTCATCGACACATACAGACAAACCAAGAACAAGGAAACCAAACCAGTGGTGGGGAAAATGGGGGATCACCACTGGGTTGGAATTCAGACCGACTGCGACAGGACAAGGTAACAGAGGGACGGGAAAATCAAAGGGTCAGTTGCATGCAAACCCAACTATAAAACGACCACCAACACAAACCACCCATCTTGGAGATTGACGACTCAAGACAAACCGGACATACCAGACAGAAAGAAATGAGACGGAAAAGACGATGACCATAGACAACAATCGACCACAATCAGGACATCAAAGTGAGGAGAACGACATGAAGCTTGAAATCTTGTATATAGAAAAGAAGACGATCCCATCGACAAAGGAAAATTGGTATAATGAATTAACCGGAAAAAATAATGGTGGTTCGCCGGAGATGAGCGCAATCAAAGCCTGAGAGCATCATCTCCGGCGAAAAGCTGTGAGATATGAGGTAGAGGATGGAAGGGTGGCAGTGGCGGTGGGACAATAGAAAAGAGAGTTTTGAGTTTTTTTTGAAGATTTTTTAGGGATGATTGTAGAGAGAGAGAAAGAAGAGAATGCAATCCTAAAAACTTAAAACTCGCATTTTGATCTTTGTGAATTTTATTATCATAATGCATTGTTTTCTACATAACTATTGGTTATACTTGCATTTATGTCTTATTAAAGCATGGATTTAACATGCTTGGTGCTGTGAGAGCTCTTTGTTTTGTTTATGGTTGTTCTCTTTTTCAGTCATTTTCGGATTAATTTTATTTATTTTTTGGGGTTTTAAAGATTTACACTTTTTTTTGAGAGTGTTCTTTTTGTCCTTGATTTTTCTTGATTTTACTGTGATAATCTGAAAGTCTTTGCCTTTCTTTTATCGCTCTCATGCGTGAGAATGTTATAGGTTGATTTCGATTAACCTAATTTCTTTTCCTTATAAAAAAAAAAAAAGATAAGTTTAAGTGTCGGGAATTGTTTATAATTTTCCCCATCTTTACCTATTCACATGAATTTCATACATTTTTTTTAATATATATATATATATAAATCTCTATCTCTCTCTCTCTCTCTTTCTCTCTCTCTCTCTCTCTCTCTCTCTCTCTATATATATATATATATATATATATATATATATATATATATATATATATATATGAGACATATTTGAATTAAATATATGGAATTCATTTTAAGTGAGAGAGTAACCGTAAAAAAAAAAAAAAAAAAAGGTTGTCTTTTTGTTATTTATTTGTTTTGACATTATGTGCCTTTTTTCCTTTATGCTTGATTCTTGTTTTCCGTAATATACGAGTAATAAGTGGACAAGATTGGAATTAGACTTATAAATGTTACATGATTTATTTGTGTTTTATCACTACAGGGTCCAGCGAGGGCATTATTGGCAGATCTATCAAGGCACAACCATAGGAAAATGCGAATTGCGAATGCATTCTTCTCATTTTTTATGGCAGTAGGAAACATCCTAGGTTACACAGTCGGGTCATACAACAAACTATACAAACTTCTACCCTTCACCTTAACCAAAGAATGTGACACATACTGTGCCAACCTTAAAATATGCCTTTTAATAAACATTATCATCTTAATTGTACTAGTTGGCATCGCCCTCAACGTCGTGCCGGAACCCCATTTTACTAAAAACACGGATCATGAAGACCCATTTGTCCTACAAGTCAAGTTGACATTTCGAAATTTGGGTCGGCCCATGTGGCTACTCTTCCTAGTGACTGCCTTAAATTGGATTGCTTGGTTCCCATTTTTATTGTTCGATACAGATTGGGTTGGAAAGGAGATTTATGGGGGTGACCCGACCTCGAAAGATACCTCAATGGGTAAGATTTACGACAACGGTCTCCGGGTCGGTTCGTTAGGCCTTATGTTGAATTCTGGTGTATTGGGCTTAATGTCTCTTGCTATTGATCCATTATCAAAATGGCTAGGTGGTGCTAGGAAGTTATGGGGGGTAGTTAACTTCGTGCTTGCGGCCGCTTTAGCATTGACCGCACTTGTTACCAAGGTGGCCGAAAAAGCTAGGAAGACCGCCCCGCCATATGCTCCACCAGATCATGGTGCAAAGGCTGGTGTCTTAGCTATTTTTGCTGCTATGGGCATTCCTCTAGCGGTTAGTCCAACTAACTCGCTAATCTTTTATTTTTCACTTGATTTTCTAATCAAGATGTGTCTTAAGTGGTACATGTTAAATTTTATTTTTCAATCGATTTTCTAACATGTGCCCCTACGAATTTTGACGATATCTTTCAAAAATGACCTTATGGTATGTTTGGGAACCTTAAATTGGAATTGAATTCCGTAATTGATACATTTGAAGTGTTTGGAAATACATAGAATTTGAAATTGGAATTGACTCAATTCCTTATCAATTCCAAGCTAGTTAAAAATTGGGATTCTCAAATACCTACCATATAGTAGTCATTTCAATTCCATCACTTCGCACGTTTTATTTTTGTGATGCAAATTTCATTGTAATATTTTTATTTATGATATTTTTTTCCGATCACAAATATTTTCCGTGAATATATTTTTTTTTTTAAATATAAAACATCCGATGACCTCGACCCATATCCGTCTCACCCAAGCCCAATTCCAATTCCATGGGTTTCTCAAACGCAATTTTGAAATTGGATTCAAACATTTGAATTTCTACATTTTTAATCGTGAAAATGAAATCAATTCCGTGTTTCCAAACATTACCTTATACTCCCTCTGTCCCGGTCATTTGTTGTCCTTTTCCATTTTTAGGTGTCTCAGTCATTTGTTGTCCTTTCTATTTTAAGAATGAACTTGATGAGTAATTTGATCATTCACACTCAATTTATTCCACTTGTCATTTAGCTATTGACCCTCTCATCTTTCCTTAGTCTTTGTACCAAAACCAAAGGACAACAAATGACCGGGACGGAGGGAGTAGTATGTTTCTTATTTCTGCAAAATGCAGGTTACCTTTAGCATTCCATTTGCTCTAGCATCAATCTTCTCGTCCGAGTCCGGTTCTGGACATGGTAATTTCCTTTTTTTTTTTCTTACCGTGGCTTATTTTTACTGTGGTTTATTCCGTCGCAATTAGTACTGATTGATTATGAATGATTTTTGGACAGGCATTTCACAAGGAGTGTTGAACTTGGCAATTGTGATACCTCAAGTAAGTTATACTCTTATAGTGTTAAAACGTATCGTCTCATATTGTAAAACAGGCTTATTTTATAATTTACGAAATTATAATATTAATAAAGCTAACAATTTCTCGTTAAACAGATATTTGTGCCATTAATCAGCGGACCATGGGATCAACTATTTGGAGGTGGCAACCTTCCTGCATTCTTATTAGGAGCTGTCGTGGCCTTTATCGACGGGATCCTTGTTCTTACAGTGCTTCCTCCTCCAAGCTCCAACACATAATAGACTTAATTAATTACTATCTTTTTTTTTATTTGGGTTTAATCTTGTTGGTTGAATTTGTAGTTAATGTGAGATATTCTTTTTTTTTTTTTTTTTTTTTTTTTTTTTTTTTTTGATTAGGTAAGAAAACTAGATTGATCCTCCAGGGTAGGACCAACCTATCTCATCCTTTCGAATGAGGGAGGTAAGTTGAAGCCACCGGCTATCAAACCACCTCGAAAGAGTTGGACATGACAGAAGCCATGAAGTCAGCAACCTTGTTGAGCTTCATTTAAAAAACAATGTTTAATTATCACTTCATCGAAAAAATGAAGGTCTAATTTCACATCCTTGATAATACTAGAAATTTCCCACGGAATTTGCCAAGTACCTCGAATCGAGTTAATAACACATAAGTTATCACCCTCCACAATTAACTTTGAGATTCCTAAGTATTTAGCTGCTAAAATACCTTCTTTTAAAGCAAGTGCTTCCGCAACAAGGATACTATTGGATCCGCACATTTTTGCTCCCAACAGAACGACTTTACCATTGTGATCTCTTATAGAATATCCTAAAGCAGCTTTATTACCTTCTATTCTCGATCCGTCAAAATTTAGCTTTAGGACACCGTTTGTAGGTTTTTCCCACCAAATCTCTTCCTTATTAGAATTGTTTCTAGCTGATTCTTCTACCTCGGGATTGTTGAGATATTCTATGTTATGGAGTATTATGTGTAAGACTCATATAATAGGAGTACAAAGTACTATAAGTACTTGTGACCTTTTAGTCATATGACTATGAGTCTATGATACCATATTATGAAACCATTTCAACAAAAAGTTTAAACCGATGGTTGGAGGTTTAAGATCGATTTTATACTCTAACATGGAGTATGATGAAAATGTTTATGGTAATAAGACTCCGTTTGGCAAGGCATTTCAGGTACCTATTTGGCCAAAGTAGCTTATTTGACCAAAATTTCAAGTATCTTGTTTTTTTGTAAGCGTTTCGCAAGTAGCTTATTTAACCAAATAAGCTACCTGAAATGAAGTGCTACCTAGAGTAGCATTTGAGATTTCAGGAACCTGATTTGGTTTGATTTTCCGTTATTACCCTTTAAATCTATACTATTAATTAATTATCATATCCTTTTACGTCATTTCATCAAAATCAGTTACCTTTTCAGTTAGTTTGCCAATTATTTTTTTATATAATCAGCTACCTTATCAGTTACCTTTTTAGGTTTTAGTTAACTTTTCAGTTTTCAGCTACCTTTTCAGTTAATTTTACCAAACATAGCCTAAATCACATTATAATCTATTTTGTTTGGTATGATATAGGTTGAAACTTAAAATTGGACCCAAATTACATGGCCAACTCAACAAGGAAAAACAAAAATTATTTCTACAAGTATAAAAACCTTCAAAAAAGGTAAACACCCTCTTCTCTACAATCTTTCGATGGATAGCCGGAAAAGGGTCCAACTCAAGCATCATGTAAAAAGTTTAAAACTACTCTATATGAAAAGAAGTTGAATTGAGTCTTTACCGGCTCGGCGGTTCCTCTCTTTATAACACTGATAAACGCTTCTTTTAAAGCAGGTCTATCTTAAGTTAAAGTTTGAACAACCCGACAATTTACTTATTTTTATTTAATAGTGATTTTATTCAAACAAAAAGAAAACATTGTAGTCAGTTTGAGCTACGACTAAGGCCTAAGGGTGTCACTTGGTCTTGGGCCTCAGGGCATTGAGCCAGGCCGTTCTAAGCACAACCCTAGTACGCATTCGTTTTGAGTCGGACATGTTTAGAAAAAATAATAGTTATACATGGGTCGACATATTTTTTTTTTTTGGTAAAGTAAGAAAACTAGGTTGATCCTCTAGGATAGGACCCACTTATCTCATCCTTTCGGATGAGTTAGGTAAGTTGAAGTTATCGGCTATCAAACCACCTCGAAAGAGTTGGACATGAATGTCCAATAGAAGTCATACAATCAACAACTTTGTTAGTTTCATGAAAGCAATGTTTAATAGTCACTTCCACAAAGAATTTGTCAAGTACCCCGAACAGAGTTAATAACGCATACATGGGTCAACATGGTAGCCTAGTTGGCAACTTGACAACCCAATATGCATGGTCTAATAGTGCTTACTAGAATATTATTAACATCTTTTTTTTTTATAGAAAAAATTTTAAAAATAAAAAAATAATAAAACTTATGAAATTATTTACTAATATGAGCTTGGGCAGTTTGTATTTAATCATAAATGTACAATTTACAATCTTAAGAAAAATCAAATTTATGACCTAACTATTAGGCCAAATTAACTGGAAAATGATCTTCTCCATTATTTTTTGGTCAATTTTCCCTCACAAGGATTGTAAAACATGCTAAATCCCGCATACAATTTTACTCAACCCTACACATTTTTTCGTCTTATACTGAATTTACCCCGCTCATTTCTCCTCCAATCTCACTCTCACAAAGGGAGAAAATCAAAAACAAAGAAAAAACATCACGTAAGCCTCCACAACCCAACAACCAACAACCCCTCCCAGACCTCTGCCATCGCCGACCACCTCTCAACGCCCCATCCCCACGCTGATCACCTCTCCCTGCCCCTATCTCCGCACCGACCACCTTCTCCCCACCATGTTCGTCGCCTTGACTCAGCCGCAATCATCATTCGATCCGTCTTCAACCGCAACGAAAGTGTTGGATCAACGGCGGGTCTGGGATGGATTTGATGGCGAGGGAAGGACGCCGGTTCTGGTGAAAGGTGATTGGGCACTGTGTGAAGGGGTGTCACCATGTCGGGGTTGTGATTGGGAATTTTTTTTTTAAGGCATAATTTCCATGGTACCCCTGAGATTTGCACTTTTTTCCCAAATACCCCTATTTTTCTCCAAAGCCCGCAATTTTTTTTCTAAATTGTAGATCTCGGAAAAACAATCATTTTGGGAAAAAAAATTCATTTTTTGGATGGGTGATCAAACGTTATAGTCGGTCAATATTTCTTAAACGAATAAACTTTGACTAGTCGTAACAACAGTCTGAGATATTATAAAAACGCGTTTTTTTTTTCCAAATTGAATATCTCATAAAGACGATCAACTTAAGAAAAAAATCGCAGCTTTTTGATATCGTAACCAAAAGATATAGCCAGTTAAACGTTTTTTTTGACAAAAGTAGGGGTATTTGGGGGAAAAAATGCAAATTTCAGGCGTATCATTATCCCTTTTTTTAATAAAGGGTAGTGATGGGAAAAACACGCATAATGTGTTGATTGAGTAAAATGGCATGTTGGATTTAGCAATTACGTTATTATTATATATTCCATTTGAAAGAAATGTAGATCTATTACTAACATATTCATATATGTTCATATTTAATTTGTCATAAAATTAAAGGTTGATATTATGCATGCAAACATTAAAAAACAAATTAGAGAAGAAATCACCCTTACATTGTAATTTCGGTTCTTATGGGCACAAGTGAGTCCTCCTACTCACTTGTTCTTGAGCTCTCCAAATGGAAGAACAAGGATTCAAGAGTAGAATCCCTCCCAAAAGCATATACCCAAGGAATACATCTTACAGACTAAAATAATATGATCTAGTATTAAAATTAGTCTTACTTAAAAATATGACACAAAATGTTTTTGTACTCTCACATATTTCGGTTGAGAGAAGAGGAATTTTGTGATTTATTTCTCTAGAAATCTCATAAGATTGTAGAGAGCATTTGATGAATTTTCTTACACTAGAAAATTAGATGGGAAGATTGAATGAATGATGAAAGAGAAAAGCTCACTTCTCTTTTCATGTGGAGTGGCCGAAATTACCTTGGGTAGAATGCCCAATGCATTTCATTTTTGCTCTTCTCTAAAAGGTAGGTGTGCAAGGCTACTTATTAGAGATGATAATTGTGTTTTCCACTCAAGATAAAAACACAATACATCTCTTACACTCCCTTACCATTTTCGGTTTTTAGACATAAAATGGAGAATCCATTTTATTTTGTCATTTGTCAAATTTGTCACATGTAACATGTTACATGACATGTTACAATGCAATGTATTTTTATCATATAAAAAATCAACATATTCATAAAATATGTCATTTACAAAATCGACTAGTAATTCGTAATTACTCGGACCAAAAATGTTTCCAAATTATAAACTACAACATTCTGTATTTATAATAATTTATTCATTCCGTTTCAATTGTTTCTGTAAACAATAATTTCATTCAAGTAATAAAATAATTCGATTACTTAGACCGTGTCTTATTTAATCATATTTACAATAAGATACGTAAATTATACTCACAAAATCATCCGTCAATTTTAAGCAATTTAATTAACTCGTATCGGTATATGATTAATTAAATAATCAATTAAGAGTATTTCCCTATAGGTATGACCTAAGGGGATCAACTGATCACCACCGTCGCACGACAGTAATGTCAAACTCTAGTCAGCCAATCATTACCGATATGTGTGGACCAGTTGACTGTAAAAATATTACATCCCACATGTATTCTTAAAATGAGATTTAATAATGATATTTAAATCATATGATCGCACTATTGTTGAGGACACATTTCCCAACACCATTCTCACTCATTTACCTTTTTTTCTCAAATAAATTTACAACCATCCGATCGGGCCAAAAGTTAATCCGGACCATTAAAAAAAATTACAACCATCCGATTAGGCCAAGAGTTAATCCGGACCTAGGATCCGTACTCAAATTAACTCGGCCCAACTGGGTAGCATGACCCAAGCTCTATGAGTCATCTGGTCATTGTGTCATCCAAAAATTAGACCCGGCATTGGGGATCAACAGGTCAGGGCCGAGCCAGACTTTTTTTATTAGGCACGACATGATTTTGACAGGACATTAAGTCATTATCAACCACATGTTATTTTACATATAGATTTTTCATATTATTTTTTTGGGTTTTTCTATGGGGTACCACTCAACTATTGACCTTTTTAAAGTGTACTCTTGCATTTTTCAATTTTTCAACTGTACCCTTAAACTCTATTGCTTGCCACTAAGCATGCCCTTAACATTTATTCCGTCAAATCTAGACGTTAATTGCTTATGTGGCATTGATAACTTGGATGTTCATTTGTTGACTATGCTTATATCATTATACCTCTCTTTTAAAACCCCTTATCTTCCTCTCCTTTTCCCCCTTCAATTACATGACTTAATTAAATCTAATTAAATCTCACTCTTTTCCTCATCACCTTCCTCTACTACTTCATCAAACTTAAAGCATTTGTTAATCGTCCTTCATTGCAGCTATAGCTTATAAGTATGTTTTTTCCACTGTTAATCGTCCTTCATTGCAGCTATAAGTTTTTTCCCCTCTTTCTATTCATTAATAAGTTTTTTGCTTTCCTTGAATTGTTTGTAGATCTAGAAAATTCAAATAGTGTTTCTTTCACACCGAGTAAAAGCTTGCATTTTAAATTGAAGACTCGCAATAAAGGTGTTTCTCCAGCAAGTCAAATAAGAAGATCGACATGAACAAGATTGAGGATTAAATATGGAGTAAAAAAAAGAAGGAGGAGGAGGAGGAGGAGGAGGAGGATTAAATAGGGAGGGGAGTAACGTATAAAGAGGAGTAAGATAAGAAAAAGGAGGGAAGCAAATTAACCAAAATTGAAGTAAAAATTCACTGTAAAATGGAAGGAAAAGCAGTCAACAAATAACATCCAAGTCATCAATGCCACATTAGCCATTAGCGGCTAAATTTGACGGAATTAATGTTAAGGGCACGCTTAGTGGTAAATAGTAGAGTTTAATGGTACAACTGATAAATTGAAAAACGCGAGGGTACACATTCAAAAAGCCAATAGTTAAGGAATACCCCAATTAAAAATCCAAATTTATAATTCATTAAACCTATTGTTGTTAAGAATCTAATAAAGTAATAAACAAACATTTTGTAATCATTTTCTCATTCGAGAAATAACGGGTTGATGGGCCGGGTTCGCGTCGGGTCAGTTCGGGTTTCTCATTGATTTCGGGTTAGGACGGGTCATTTCGGGTTTCGGGTCTGTTTCGGGTTAAACGGGTCGGGTTGTTTCGGGTCGGGCCATTTTCGGGTCAATCATTTCAAGTCTTTTCGGTTCAATTAGAATTATATTTTGTCGGGTCATTTTCGGGTTTGGTGGTTTTGAATCGGGTCATTCTCGGGTCGAGTCAGTTACGGGTCAAGAAAACTCGGGTCATGTTCGGGTCAGGTCATGTCATTTTGGGTTTTCGGGTCACATTTGGGTGATGAAATTCGGTTAACAGGTCAGTCTTTTAGGGTCGGGTCAATCGGGTCGGGTTGTTTTTAAGAGGGTTGGCTGTACCACGTCATTGTACACTCTACCCAATAAATATCAGGGTTATCCACACTCTCCATAAATAATAAAGCAAAATCTAAGTAAAATATGAATAAAAGTTTGTTATTGATTAGGGGTACGATAATCTGGTAGATCCGGTATATCCAGACAAATTTGTTCTCATAATACTCTTATTTGCAAATACTTGAAAAAAAGTAGCCGTTGCAATTTGCAAACTACAACTAACCCTCCAACTTTTCAAGATTCAAAAAGCTAAAAAACCGCCTTCGTAACAATAAACTCTACCATCATTATTCCATTAAATCACCTTCTCTAAAACCCCCAAATTAATTAATTTCCATCACCATAAACCCTAAAAATTTCCCCTTTTCCCCCATTTAAATCCCCCCATTTTCAAATTATCATCACAATTCATTCAAACACTTCAACAATCAACAATGTCTGACCTCCAAAAAGAGAGAGAAATCCCAGTTTTCACAGTTTGGAAAAACAATGCAATCCTCAAGAACATCTTCCTCATTAACTCCCCTCCGATTCTCGATAATAATAGTAATAATAATCAAGATTTTGAAGAGACATTGTTAGTAGGTCGACACCCGGATTGCGATATTCGATTAGAACATCCGAGCATCAGCCGGTTTCATCTCCGCATTCACTCGTTACCTGCTTCTAAATCCCTTTTTCTCACTGATTTATCATCTGGTATAGCTTCTTTATCAATTTAATGCTATCTTTTTGCGTAATTTTGGTCAAAGTTATGTTCTTTTTAGTTTTTGTGTGTTGATTTTATTGGGTTTATCATATTTTATATGGTATGAATTTATGTGGGTTTCTTTGTTGTTGTTTCTTGCTTAAAGATTTGTTCTTTGAATCGCGTAAGACCGTCTCATATAAGTTTTTTCTATCATTTTAATCTTTGGATTTCAGGGTTTTGTTGGGATAATCTTTTGATTCTTTGTTGCACTTCTTAGGTTCCAATTCTAGGGTTCTTGACATTTTTATCCTTCAATGTTATATTAATCTTTGGAATTCTGTGTTTTTGTTGGCTGGATGGAACAATTTGAGGACTTTATCATTGTTATTAGGTTATATGTTCCCTCCGTTCCGATCATTTGTTTACATTTTTTATTCTCTAGTAGGGGTATTTTAATCCATGGTAGTAAACAAATGATCGAGACTGAGGGAGTAGATGACGGAATTTGGATGTTTGTGACTTCTATTTGATTTTCTATTTGTCATTCTTTTGGTTAATCATTATGAGTATCTGATTCTCGATTCGTAATGGTGGTGGTTTAGTGCATGGGACATGGGTGTCGGATAAAAGGATTGAACCAGACATTAGAACAAAGGTAGAAGAAGGTGATAGTTTGAGGATTGGAGGGTCAAGTAGGGTTTACAAGCTTCACTGGATTCCTTTGAGCCAAGCTTATGACGTCTCCCAATCGTTTGTTTCACCATTGGATTTTGTCGAGCAACAGGAAGACGAGGACGAGATTATCAAGGTGAGCTTCTCAGTTCTTGCTCCTTTCCTAATTTTTCAATTTGTTCTTGCTGTGGTACTGTGGTAGGGATGACAGGCAGTGGAGTGGAGGTATCGATTAGAGTTGCCAACTACCAAACTTATTTGAGTCGGTCTTACATATGAGATCAACCCATTAACTACAACTAACTGAGTAAATGCACAAGGATTTGAATTGGCTCTGACACATGTGTTTCGATATTCTGATATTTCAGTTACTTCAATTATTTAGGTCTAAAATCTGTTTTGATTGTATTACTTTGACAGAATGAGATCTCAGAAGGATTAAAAGATGAGGAAAACGACATTTCTGATGATATTATAAAGGGTTTAGAGGCTCTGGATTTCTGTGGTGTTGATCATCAAATGGTCGCGGAGAATGTACTTCCACGATCGCCTCCATTGCAACCTCAGAAACTTGTTTCAGTGAAAAATGAGGCTTTTGAACTAGCAGATTCTGATTTTGAAAGCTTAGAGTCTCTATGTTTGGACGAAATTTCTATAGATATTGATCAAAAAGATATTCGTCCTGAGAATTTTGAAAGTGGAGGTGTTGAATCATTGGCTCCTACATTGGAAGGGTTGGGTGACATTACTCGAGAACTTGAGCAGAATGAAATGCTTCCAGTACCTCTAGTTCATAACGAGGATCTAAAAGATGAAGATGTCGAATCCATGGACTCTATTTTGGAAGGGTTGGTGCCTCTTTTTATGGGAGAGAACTGGGAATGGATTGGACTGGAAGCGAACTATCTTCCGTGTCCTACAGAAGATCATCCACAGCCATCTGACGAGGACCATCCAGCTCTCGAGGAATTGGGTACTTCAAATTTGGACGAGAGTTCTCAACTTATATCTCAGAAAGCCACCCCATTAACACCTCTAATGCCAGACATGAAATTCACTACATTAGAAAACTTGAAGAATGATGAAACAGGACTTTGCAGTCTTGATGCTTCGTTTTTAGACGAGAATTCTCAATGCTCGGTTCAGAAAGCAGCTCCATCAGCACCTATAATGCCGGACTACGTGGAAGTCCCGACACAGGATAACGTGGATAACATGACAGCTGAAGGAGAAGATTTCCAAGATAGTGCATGGAGTTTTTGGACTGCAGGAGGTCTCCTAAACACGGAATGTGATCAGCCTGTCATGGAAAATGATAACACTGAAGTATTATCTAAAAGGGAATCTCTAGTAACCAACTGCTCAGACTTAAACTCATCAACCAAGGAAAACAAAGATACCCAACTGTGGAGTTTCTGGTCAGGAAAGATGGGGGTAGAATCGGTTTGTTCAGCATTGTCTGACATTGAACCCTTATCCGAGGCTGAAAATAAGTCTATGACTAATGGTTATTTGAGTTCATCTCTTAATTCTGTGAAGAGTCAGAAATCTGCTCGTAGCTTATGGTCAGGGAGAGGAAAACTAGAATCGGTTTGCTCTGCATTGTCTGACATTGAACCCTTTTCCGAGGCTGAAAATAAGTCTATGGCAAATGGTTATTTGAATTCATCTCTTAACTCTCTGAAGAGTCAGAAGTCTGCTCGTAGCTTTTGGTCAGGGAGAGGAAAACTAGAATCTATTGGGTTTTCTTTGTCTGATGCAGAATCGTTGTCAGCATCGGAAAATGAATCTTGTGGAGATGGATATCAGAGCCCAAAGTCCCTCAGTTCTGTCAAAGGGAGATTCGGGAGTCCTCTTATGGCGTCTGATCAGAATCCGGTTGATAGTATTTGGTCAAGAAGGGGGAAATTAGACAGTGTTCCTCTTGTTCTAACCAGCAGAACGGAAGAAAAGAAAATGAAAAATAACGAGGAAGAAGTGTTCACTCCAGACAAGGAAAATTTCAACCCAACCACACACAAATCGATGAGAAAACTTGCTGTGTTGAAGGAAATCAGTAATTCAAGCCCTGGCAAATCACCGCTTTTGAAGATGAATTGCAGTCCTAACAACCACCATGAGAATTTCGTATCTCCCTTGTCAAATAAAGAAAATTACTCACCAAGAAGTCGACAAAAGCAGAAAACAGCAAGCCGTGCTTCTGCAAACCGAGTAGAATCACTTAAGCTGAAAGAGAGAAAAGGAAGACGGATGCCTTTCCAATCACTGCTTGCTAATTCACCCCAGAAGAGTATTTCTGAATGTCACATTGCTGAGGCTGAAACAAAAACTGGAAGTTGCGTAAATGCTGTCGCGTGCAAGGTTAGCAAAAGTGATGAATCCATCAAATATATCTACTCCTACCTTATATTCACAAATTCCCACTTTTTGCAGTTTTTAATTAGTATATGTGTAGACCAACTTGCAGGGAAAATGCATTAAAGCGGAACTCCGACAGTGGAACATGATAGTAGATACGACTACTCTACTGAACAAGGAGTCACGAAAGGCCCTACAGCTTCTTGAAGGTCTCAAAGGAACTCGACTTATCATCCCTAGAATCGGTAAATCTTCTGACTGAATCTCAGATAACTGCTTTTTTAACCGACACCAACAAAAAAAATTAGCCTATCGCACATGTGGAGGCTAACCCTATAATTTAATGAAGATAAGATACGGTTTGGGTTAGTTTCATGTGTGTACAAGACTCGGTGACTGATCCTCCTTGTTTAACTGATTGGCGCAGTGATAACTGAGTTGGCAAGTTTGAATCGACAAGTGAGCTTCTTCAGAAGAAATACAGAGGTACAGTCAGCACTGGAATGGATACAAGAATGTATGTTGAGAACAGGGTGGTGGATCCATGTTCAGAACTCAACAGAGGAAGGCCGGCCTGTTGCACCAACCCCTCCTGCATCGCCTCATCATTCTCAGTTCTATGCACTCTCGGGCTTTGAATCTCAAAGGGAACTTTTCTCACCCACCGTGGAAGATGATTTACTTGACTATGCCCTCGGCTTCAGGAAGAACAATCTTGATGGACAACTCGTCCTTCTCAGTAACGATGTCACTATGAAGATTAAAGCAATGGCAGAGGTAACCTTTATTCCATACAACCTGATCTGCCATATATATGGCTTTAAACTTTGTTGGACACGATATTGGTTTTGATACGATGTTTGTGTTGTTTTGTAGGGTATGATCTGTGAGACCGGGGATGAATTCAGGGAAAGTTTGGTGAACCCATTTTCGGAGAGATTCATGTGGACTGACAGCTGCCCAAGAGGTCAAACCTGGTCTTGTGCAGATGACTTTGTTTTGAAGCAGAAATTTTATCCAAGCTCTCTGAAGATGACCCCAAAGTCCAGGGAGAATGTCAAGGGTTTGAAGCTAATACTGCTGCACAATTCTCGGTATCATGATCGAGTGACTGCAATTCACTAGGACACTATGCCTTGTAAATGTCTACGACTAGACGATACATGATGTTAATCATGAAGCTAATACTGTTCTTAATCTGATCAATGTTAATCAAGTTGACAGCTTTGTCATTTGCAGAATTCCAAATCTAAGACTGAAACTTGTTCCTCTGTTATGAACTTATGATGCATTTCCACTGTGATTCTCTATTAAACTTCTGATAATTATAACAAATTATCCTCTCTTGAATTTCCATGAGCAAATGTATTTTCTCGAAATTTTCCCTTGAATAAAAAATGCTCAAAATTCGTTCAGAAATATCATTTTAACTATTACCAAATTAGCAGTAGAGCGATAAGTAGCAACTGAAGCACCTAGACGGTCTGAGCTCATTCGTGTATAGAAAAATCTACATTTTACGGAAAATGAAAGTCGCTCAGGGAGGTTCCTTTTTTTTTAGGATACTCGAGAGCAGACCCCGTGGATTGTGGAAGTTTGAATATCTCCTCAACTAAGACCGACTCTCTTCAGAAATTCAGCTCTGGTAGCAGTGCCACAGTAGCAGTGAGCCGAATCAGAGTCGAGTTAATGAGGCTCTAAATATAAATGACATGAACACAAACTTTTCTAATGTGCAATTATCATATATAGATTAATTTTGGCTAAAAATCACAGGGCATAATATTCTTTGCAACGAAAAACCAGACGGAGTGATTACAACCTAAGAAACAAGGCCACCAAAACTATTCCAGATCATTAGTGCCAGACTGCATTCCATTTCTCTCCTGGGCAGCTAGGAACGAGAATGAACACGATGAATCATCATCGAAATTGGGTAATGGAAAATCCTGAAGCCCAGAAAGACTACCCCCAAAGCTTAACAGCGAAAAGAAAGGATCTTCAGAATTTCCGTTCATGGCCATCATGTTTTGAATACCATTATCATATTCAAATCCAATATCAACATCTGCATTTGCTGCTTCACTGTTTTCTTCTGCAGGATGTGTTTCACTGTTTTCTTCAGCGGGATGTGTTTCGCTGTTTTCTTCAGCAGGATGTGAATGCCCTAAACCTCCTTTGGGGTCCTCCATAGGAATGGCAGGAGTATGGCCTTGGAAAAGAGCAATGTGCCCGAAAAGTTTGTCCTTTCGAGAGAAAGTTGTGCCACAAGAACACAACCATTTGTCCCGTCCACAGTGTTTCTCATGCGTCTTTAGATCGGCAATTACCGAGAATTTTTTCGTGTGACATCTACTACAAATGTGGCTTTTGTCACAATGGGTTCTCTTGAAATGGTTTTTTACACATAAAATGGTTTTCAAAGGTTGAAACTTTTTGTGATCCTTGTTTCTCTTACAACCCAGAAATGGGCATGAATAGCGCTTTAGGATTACCTGTTCTGAGTCGGACTCTTTGTTAGGTTTTGCCAAAGCAGCCGGGGTTTTGTACTCGTCCCCGTGACCTCTCATATGCATCCTTAGATTCGCATCTCTTTTGAACCCTTTCCCGCATATAGTGCAAAAGTGGGTATGAGGAGCAAGGATTTCTTCCTTCTCGAGTTGTAATATTTCGTATGAACCAGGAGGAAGATGCTCTTCTTCTTTCCCATCCTCATCGTGTTCATGATCTTCTTCCATAGCGGAATTGACAGTTAACTCAACCTGGGTTGACTGTTCCAATGGTTTAACATCTTGGCTTCCACGACTTTGAGACATCATACCAGTGACAGGGCTTCGACTTGGAGCAGTAGGGAAAATAACCCGATCAAGTTGCAAAGCCGGGACATTAGAAGTAGAGAGGCTATTCTTTACTGATGGCAAAAGACTGCCAGCTGCAGATATAAGTTGAACTATAATCGACGTAAGATCGGCTGTTATGAGCTGCTGTTGTTGTATAAGAAGTTCATCTTGATTACCGAGGTTTTGATCACGACCTACGACAATCAGACCAACTAGCTCTTGCAACTGGTGAACTTTTTGTTCCAAGAAAGAGAGATTGCTGAGCATAGCTCTAGGATCCCAGTCTTGAGCTCTACCGTCACCATTTTGGGCCTCATCTTGGTTCGTATTTTTGGTTTGGTTATTTGGATTGCCGGTAATAAAAGACGGGTTTTCAGAAGGTTGAGTGAATTTAGAGAATAAAGGGTCTATTCTCATACTGTAATCAAGTAGAGCAGGATCTTCCCAATTGTGTTGCTGAGAATCGAATGCCCTGAAAGACTGATCGTTCAATAAAGAGTCGCGCAATAATTCATGCCGAAAGGTAGAAGACCCCTCCTTTCCATTCATCTTCAAGTTATTCATAATTACAAGTTGATGGCCACACCTGAAAACACGTTTACATTTAGAAGATTAAATACAGATCTAGGGAAAGGAAATGCCGTAATAATTCAAATAGTTTCAACCATTTACCCGATCAAGATTTCTAACAACTTGATCAAGATTAAATACAAGATTTCAAATACCCGAGCAGTAGGGAAAACACATTTACATTTAGAAGATTAAATACAAGATTTCTAACAAGACAAAAATGAATATATGGTAAATTGTACAGGGAAACGACGGGAAAAATTCTTGTGTCCTCCGGGAGTATCGTACTCCTTACACCTAAGTTATTATAATATTACATTTGGTGGATTAGTTTTTAAGTATAAGGAGTACATAAGAATTTTTTGAAACGACAGTACCACCATCCACCAATGCGACATGTACAACAACAATAACATCAGAGCCTTAATCCCAAAATGATTTGGGGTCGGCTGACATGAATCATCTTTTAGAACCGTCCATGGGTGAACGCACAACTCAAAATGCGAAATCCACCAATAAGACATGTATAGAGTAAAAACAACATATGCATAACGCAACACCTCTACAGCTTTTTTGCTCATGAAATGGTGAATTTCGGAAAGACGGGAGTTATTCATAAACTATGAGAACAGCAAGACTCCTGGAAAGATACGCAAAGTTAACACACCATTATCTTCACATTCACCTTTTCAAATCCAACACCCAATCAAACCGCATCCATGGTTTCATGCACTTATATTACTCACTCTGTCCCGGTCAATTGTTGTCCTTTTGCTTTGGCCCAAAGACCAAGGAAAGATGAGAGAGCTAATTACTAAATGACAAGTGGAACATATTGAGTGTGAATGATCAAATTGCTCATCAATTCATTCTTAAAATAGAAAGGACAACAAATGACTGGGAGACCCAGAAATGGAAAAGGACAACAAATGACCGGGACGGAGGGAGTATGAAGGAATTGAATGTGTATATTTATAATCCAGAACCCCAAACACAAAGAGCATGACCAGTATCGGCCACTGGTACCAGTAAGCCTCTTGTACTCTGAATTTATCCTAAAAGATGTTATTGCGTATTTCCTAAGACATTTCAGATCAGTTTATCCGCTTCAGTTCTCTTTTGCCAGGTTTAGAGGTATCAAACTAATTAAATCAATATTCAAATAAAAACACCTAATATTGAACATGCAACATGTTTCTACAAATCATACAAATAGGTTTAACATCACAAACTCATAAACTCCATATTCTAAACAAACTTAAATCAATCATTTTACGATCCGAATCCTTCATTAATGGAATTAATGGAATAACATATTAACCAAATTTAGAGGAGCAAGGTATAACAAAGAGTTTCACTTAAAATGTCCACCATTCGTACCAATCATTTTTTTACCTTTGATTAAAATACGTCTCCCAAAGAATATAAAACCGTAAACAAATGATTGAGACGGAAAGAGGAACACCAAAACCAGCAATCTTCCATTAAAACACTCAACTAAACTCAATAATAAAAACAACAAAAATAAGCATTTTTTTAATCCTAATCAAGGTCAACCCACAACTTCAAAACAATCAAATTTCAATAATCACACAAATAAACAATCAAAGGGTACTAAAATCAAACATCATAGATCTCAATTTCTAAAAAATTACTACTAAAAACCCAAAAAGAATCAAAGTTTTTAATGAAAATAGCAAAATTAACTGAAAATTAAACAAACCCAAATGAAGAATAGAGAAATCATACCAAAAGGAGGGATACCCAGATGGCCTTTGTTAGCAAACAAACCTAAAATCCATAGAAATAAGAGATAAAAAGGTTGGGAAAGAGGAAAAATGAGTTCAACTTGGTGTATTTATCAACGCTAAAAGGTGTAAAGTCGTAAATACAGTGATAGGATAATTAATTACGTATTATAGAATAAGACGGTCTTATAGTGAGACGGTTTTTCTTTAAAATCAAAGGGTGTTTCCGTCATTTTATTAAATTTTTTACGTTTGTTTTTTGCGCGATTATATAAGTAGAACAAAAATATATGGTGTTTAAAGGTAAATTACCTTTCTACCCTTTACAAGATCACAAAATTGGGAAAGTTGGCGAGTTTTTCACCGTTTACTAATTTTGGCCTTTTTTTTCAACTCCCAAATTTTGGCTCCAAAAGTTTATGTTTTTGATTTTGTTTTGGCTCCAAATTTCATTTATAGTTTTTATTTGACTCAAAATTTCATTTAGTTTTACTCCGTATTTACTTTTGGCTCCAATTTTCTTTTTATTTTTCTATTTTGGCTCCAAACTTTACTACAATTTGGACACCATGGACATAAATGGAAAATTTTTGTTTAAGACAGAAATGTTCGTATTAAACTTAAACGAATAAAATAGATAGATGAGACAAAAACAGAATATTCAGGATTAGCGAAAACCTAAAAAGTTTGTCAAATCTATCAAAATGGGGTACTATTTGGTACGTGTTAAGATTAAAACGAATATATCTGTTTTAAAAGAAATTATCAAAAGGCAATAAAGTATTAAAGTAGATAGTAAATATTGCAGCTTAGACCTGGTAAATTGGGTCGACTGGGTCGGTGTTGGTCGAATCAATGAGGGTCGGGTCAACTTGAATTATAGGTCAAATCGGGATTTTGAGTTTGGATGTGTGGTTGAATAATGAATGCGAACTAGGTCATTATTCTAGCAATCAATTTTGCTAATCTAGTGGAACTTTTAATTTCTAATCATGACTCGTTTTTACTTTTACCATATTCATAAAACTGCTTTATTTCTATTTTGAGTATTTTGAATGTGGTTGAATTAATATGATAATGATAAAACGTGTCATTCTCTCGTATTTATCACAAACTCTAATTTTAAAAGACATATCCATTTTAAGTTTAAGAAGATCGATTATCATATAATGTGTTGAACAAAAAAAAAAGGATATTCTCCATGGTACCCCTCAACTTTTCGACTTTCTACGTGCATTACTTTACACTTTTTAAAAAACATACATGGTACTAACTGCTAATTGTCATTATTATCTAAGTGCACGCTAAACTTTATTTTCCGTCAATTAAACTCGAGTTTTAGGCATTAAGTGATGACTTGACGACAGAATCAAGATTGTCATTTATTATCTCATGACATATGAACTCTATTAGGCTCAATATCCATCTCGATCATAATATTTATTGATATATATGGGCTAAAAATTTTTTGACGGAATTTTTTTTGATCCTATGCCAAATTATCACTTCCAAAGATGGATATTGAGCCTAATAGAGTCCTTATATCATGGGATGATAAATGGTAAGCTTGGTTACGCGTCCAAGTAATCACTTAATGCCTAAAACTGAGTTTAATTGACGGAAAATAAAGTTTAGGGGTACACTTAGTCATAATGATAACAATTATGGGTACCATATATGTTTTAAAAACTGTAGAAGTACCATATAGAAAGTCAAAAAATTGAGGGGTATCATATAGAATATCCCAAAAAAAAGGTTCCTAAAGACTAGTAAAATACACAAATTCTTATTTGTGACGGAGAGTATCCGTCACAAATAAGAGACGGGTATCATATCGTCTCACAAAAAACCCATAGGGGGTGAGAGAAGGAGCACATGGGGTGGGTGCCTACCTTGTCCCCTCTACCCATTTCCACTCACAAAATATCCGTCGTAAGATCCGACCCGTCACAAGCAAGACTTATTGAGTAAAATAATTGTTCAATCTAATCAAGTAGGCTAGTATATCACAAATCGTTTTATCCTAGAGAGAAATATCGTCTTAAGAGAGATCAATTTTTTTTTTATATATTTCTTACACGAAATCTCATTTGTGACGGCACGTATCCGTCACTTTGGAGTGACGGATATCATTTTCTCTCACAAATGACCCAAACAGAGGAGAGAGGGAAGCATATGGGGGTGTCCCACCTTGTCCCCCTATCCGTTTTGTGAGTGACATTATCCGTCACTTACTCCGACCCGTCTTCAGCCAGACTAATTGTATTTCTTAATACTTGTTCAAAAAATAAATGGAAACAGCAAAGTCATTAAAAGGGATTCATTGCATTTGAACTTGGCATGCAGTCCCAAATTATGTAGGATGACCTACAGATTGCTTAGTGGGAGTGTGGGACCCTGACTAGGCAACTAAGCATCATCATCTAATCACCGTTGGGTTGTCCTTCACTAATCAATCCCTTTTAATCTCAACCGTCCGTTGATGTTGGCCCTTTTACTTAAGTCTAGCCTTTTTTCACGGTGCATAAAAGGGAGGGTGGGATCGACGCAAGCTAATTAGGGATATTTTACGATGTATCTTTGTGGTTTTCGGTTTTCTGCGTTGTATCTCTAAATTCTATACATTAATCTATACCATGACCTTATTTATTATCTTTGCTAACTTAGTTTCTTAAATGACCTATTAAATCGTCTATTTATTATTCCAATTACTCGATAACCTACTCATTTACTTATTAGTTCGCCAAATTGCTGATTAGCTCACGATATAGTATACGAAACTAACTAATAGTTCAAAAAATCTTCATTATCATGTCATGAATCATAACAGATGTTTTTAATAGTAGTTGGTGCTTATTAAAAATGATTTGTGATGTTTCTTATATAAAATGATGATACTACATTAATAAGTCAAGAGAAAGGTCAAAGTACGGTCGTTTGATAGTGTGATAAAGTTAATGGAGAGTTAAACGAGGTTATGATGGAGAAATAAGTAAGAAGTTTATGGGTACAATGTAGAATTAAAAAAAAAAAGGGTACAACATAGAAAACCGAAAAACTCAGAAGTACACCGTAGAATATCTTAGAGAATTACGGAGTATAATAAAAATAAATGACATAAGGGTTTGATGAGTTGATGAGTGATGACACTCTCATTCTTAAGAATCTGCTACATTAATAACTTTTTACTAACCTTTAGTATTATTTTTCATTATTTAAACTCACCGCAGACTCCTCCATCTTAGATCTTATACTTTATTCATCAGACTCACCTCATACTATTTGTTTTTGCTTAAATGAGATTTGCGAAAATGGGATTATTTGAAAGTTATACAAAATGTGTGTTACGTCATCCTGGTATGGGTTTTTAAAATGAAATAAAGTGAGTCGAGACTGGCAAACTGTAGACTTCCCAAGAGTCATCTTGCTTGATAGCGCTCCATCATTATCATATACACACATGAGTCGACATGAAACGCTTATAGCTCAATTAAATACTCCACCATCTTTGAATTACCTTCCATTTTCACTTTTGATTATATTTCAGTTGTCTTTCAGTAACCCTTATTATATTTCATCTAAGCCAGTCAGCCACACATTTACCCCACCCTATTGACTCATATACATCAACAAAATCACATCGTTATATATTTATATGCGATCCTTTTTTATATATATATATTTATACTCCTTAAGTTTTTCAATTTTCGATTTTAAAATGTAAATTATGAGATGGAGGAAGTACTAAACTACCTTATATATACAACTTAAAAAAGTTTCCAAAATTTATAAATCTTTAGTTAGCAATTATAGTATAAAGACACAAACCATGAAAATAGAGGGTGGGACTTGGGAGAGATGTGAGTCATCTGAGGAAGGTAATTTAGTCGATGTCTCCACAAAAGGAGGATCATGCACGAATGTAGAAAACACAAAAGAACATGAAGCAGCTACGAAGAAGCCAAGAGTCAAAAGAAACACAAATCTCAATAATCTCACACACTATGGACTTATGGAGTATTAGCTAAGCAAAGTGATGGGACATATTCTGTGCCCGCTGACCAAGTCAACATATTGAACGAGGTCAAAGATATCCACAGCAAGCCAATGACTTAGACATCCCAGCCGATGCAGCCTTTTCTGCCCGCCACTGGGTCTCGGCATGGTAACCTACCACCGAGGCACCTACCCGCGTACTCATATCCAAGAACCCTCGGCATGGAGTCAACCAGGCTGCCGCCGCCATAGGTCCCTCGGCCGAGGGTAGATCGGTCTTTTCACCGCTTGTGCCACTTGGCCCACTTGGCCACTACGTGACAAAAGGTGAAAGTCTATAAATACTCCTCAATCCTCATTGAGGAAGGGATCCAGAATCTAACCTAAGAACCACTTAAATTGGTATTATCTCTCTCATCTCTCTACAATACACGTAATCAAGTTACTTACTACTTAATCACAGTAAGTTCACTGACTTGAGCGTCGGAGTGAGTACGCTTGGCACAAAGCCAAGCCCTCAGTTTGCTCATTGTCGCAGGAGAGGCCGAGGAGAGCAGTCAAGGCTAGAAGAGGCATTATTCGACAAAGCTAGCGTGGTAAACAAACCCCTTGAATTCATACCCGGAACAATTGGCGCCGTCTGTGGGAAACAGATACTAGAAGCTAGTCATTCCCAAACAAAAAAAAAAAAAAAAAAAAAAACCCACCCAACAAGCTAAGAGGATGTCAAAAGAACAAGAGGTGTTCGTAGAATCAAGAGCCCCTCCACCCGGAAGATACCGTCCACATTCTCGAGTTGTGCGGCCCTCCACCAGCCGGATAATTCAACCGGAGTTCGGGATGCCAATAATGCCAGATACGCCCGCCCGCCGACCGTGTCACCGTCATGGGGCGTGTGGTTGATGCAAAGAAAGCCGGCGACTCCTGGACCTAATTGTGCGCGCCGGCTCACACCGTCACACCGACAAGAGCGGCGGGACCCGGCCCAGAAGCTAGGGCCCAAAAGGTGACTCGAGAAACCCGAACGAAGCACTAAGAGAGGCCGAGCCTACCAAGACGCCGGGGAGCCCCGAGTGTCGGTGGTAGAACTAAGCCCTTCCCACACTCGCGGAAGGACGATGTCGCCGCGACGCCCACGAGGCATGCCCCAGACGAGCGAAAGGAGTCCGACTCACCAGAGTCGAAGAAGGAGTCCGACTCACCAGAGTCGGAGAAGGAGTCCGACTCACGAGAGTCGAAGAAGGAGTCCGACTCACCAGAGTCGGAGAAGAAGCCCTTCCCGCCACGGGGAGAGGGGCCGGACTAGGGATGCGAGGAGCCGATCGCCGCGTGTCATTAGACACGTGGTCAGACAGCCCCTCAGTGCCTACGTCCTAGAGACCCAGGTGCCGCCAAAGCTAAAGCTACCGTCTATATCATACAAAGGAGAGGGCGACCCAACCGATCATGCCGAGGCTTTCGAATCTCACATGTCGGTATGGGAGCAACCCGACGAGGCAGTGCCGAGTTTTCCCAACGACCTTGGTTGGAATGGCGCAAAGCTGGTACAAGGGATTGCCCGATGGGTCGGTATACTCCTATTCCAACCTAAGAGACGCGTTTTTGGCCCAGTACTCTACCAATAAAAGGAGAGCCGTCGAGACATCGGATCTCGACCATCGGCGGGGAGGGAGGCGAGTCACTCCGAAGCTATGTGAAGAGGTTCGATGCCGTGGTTCGGCAGATTAGGGAGCGAACGGCGAACTAGCGGCCTTCGCACTGATGAAGGGCCTCCCCAGAGGGGACTTGAAAAACGAGCTCATCAAGTGCGGTGGCCTAAGCCTTGAGTCCGCCAGGAAATTGGCCGACCAAGCCATTAAGGTCGAAGACTATCACAAAATATGGATAGGCCACGGCGAGGCCGGGCACTCAGAAAGAAAGAGTCACCGGGAGGATAAGCCGGATGAAGGGCGCCGTGACAATAATAGGTCGCGGACCGACAGCCCGCCAGAAGCGTAACCGGCGGACGGGGAGTTCAGTCCGTACTACCATAAGAAGTACAAGGATCACACCCCCTGGTTGTATCGGCCGCCGAGGTCTTCTCCCGAGCGTAAACGAGGGGCAGAAGTGGGAAAGGCCCCCAAACCTAGGGGGGACGGTGACACGAGCCACATCTGCGAGTACCACGCCACACCGGTCACTTAACCAACGATCACGGCATTTGAAGAATGCCATTGAAGAGCTGATCCGGAAGGGGAGCCTCGGCAAATATGTTGCCGGAGGTCAAAAGACTAACACCGGCGGCTCAGATAAAAAGTCCGTCTTTGAACGGATAGGGACAATTCATGTTGTCATCGGGGGAAACGAGAACGGCGGATCCGCTCGCGGACACAAACGGCACTGAGACGAACGGATCAGTATCGGCCGTCAACTTCGTGCCCACTACAGCGGCCCGCGCTTCCAACATCCCGAACATAACTATTGGGAAGGAGGACTACGAAGGTATCATCGCCCCACATAGCGACCCACTCGTAGTCCACTTAGACATAGCTAACCACCTGGTCATGAGATGCCTGATTGACACGGGTGCTTACACGAACATCATGTTCGGGAGTGCTTTTCGGGGCTCGGCACGAAAATTGCGGACCTTAGCCCATGCACCAACCCATTGTACAGCTTCTCGGGCAGCTTGGTCCCCTCGGGTCTATCAAGTTACCAGTGATGTTCGCCCGGTCCGACGCGGCCAAGAATGTGATGTCCGAGTTCGTGGTCATCGACGGCTCATCCGCATACAACGTTCTCATCGGCCGTGTCACCCTGAGTGAGGTCGATCTTTGTAATGTCCATCCGGGCCCGACACTGATGTATATCTCGGACCGCGGGGAGGTTCATAAACTCGTCTCAAAGAACGAAAAAGACGAGGTGGTCAACGTCCAAATATCGGCCAGAGGATGCAACATGCAATCCTTCAAAGTAGCAAAGAAAGAGGAAAAAGGGAAGAACCCATCCTTAAGACAGGAGGACGAACCAATGAGCACCAACCACGTCGCCATGGTCGAAGGGGTTGAGACCGAACAGATAGAGATTGATCCAGGACGCACCGTGATCGTTGTCGGTGTCGGCTCGGCCCGGAACCAAAATTCGGGGCCGATCTCCTAGACTGCCGAGAAGGAACAAAGACGTCTTTGCATACTCAGCCGCCGAGATGCCAGGTGTAAGCCGAGAGGTCATCGTTCACAAGCTGAACGTACTCCCCAGCGCTCGCCCTGTGAAGCAGAGGATGAGAAACTCCTCGGCCGAGAAGGAAGATGCCATCAAGGCCGAGGTTGATAAGTTGTTAGATGCAGGCTTTATCATCCCTTGTACATACCCTGAATGGCTAGCTAATGTTGTAATGGTTAAAAAGTCATCGGGGGGGTGGAGGATGTGTGTTGATTTTACGCAACTTAATAAAGCATGCCCGAAAGATTGCTACCCCTTGCCTCGGATAGATAGTTTAATAGACGCAACGGCAGGCTACACAATGCCGAGCCTCGCTCGACGCCTTTCAGGATACCATCGGTATTCATGGCAGAGGAAGACATGCCTAAATGCGCATTCATCACCATACACGGCACCTACATGTACAAGATGATGCCATTTGGTTTGAAAACGCCAGCGCGACTTACACAAGACTGGTGGACAAAGTGTTCCAAAATCAAAAAGGGCGAAACATTGAGGCTTACGTCGACGATGCTATTGTCAAAAGCAAGTCCGACGGCGAGCACCTAGCCGATTTACACGAGACATTTTGTTCACTAAGGAAATACAAGATGAAGCTTAACCCTACAAAGTGCAACTTCGGTGTCCGGGCCGGCAAATTCCTCGGCGTGCTTGTTAGCGCTGGGGGGAATTGATGCCAATCCAGAGAAAGTCCAAGCAATTCTAGACCTGCCGGAGCCAAGGAATCGCAAAGAGGTTATGATACTGACCGGGAGGATGGCGGCCCTTGCCCGTTTTATCTCTCGGTCAGCCGACAAGAGCACCCCATTCTTCAAAGTGCTAAAAGGGAATAAAGACCTCGGGGGGAGGAACAGAGCACGGCTTTCAAACAATCAAGGCCCATCCGCAAACTCTCCCGACCCCGGCCCACCGACTGGGGAAACGCTATATCTATATTTAGCAAGAACCTCGGCCACGGTCGATCGTAATCGTCGAGAAGAAAACAAGCAAAGAAAGACCCAATATACTTTATCACCATACATCTGTTGCCGCCGAGAGAAACTACCCGCTGATTGAAAAAGCAGCCTTTGCCGTGGTTGTTGCCGCAAGGAAGTTGAAACCCTACTTCGACGCACATCCCATGACGGTCTTAACCGACCAGCCGTTGGAGAAAACACTGGAAAAATTCGAACAATCAGGCAGACTTATCAAATGGGCAGTGGAGCTATCCGGCTTCGGCATTCAATACAAACCAAGGCCTTCGATAAAAGGGCGGCTGGCAGAGATTTCTTGGCCGAGTGCACGATCGGGAAGAATCGTGTCCCGGCATGTGGGAGGTATATACCGATGGATCCTCCACAACGAACGGCTCGGGAGCCGGCATCCTTATCATCAGCCCAAACGGGGACGAGTTCGAGTACGCTTTGAAATTTACCTTCTCGACCTCAAACAACGAATCCGAATATGAGGCAGTGATAACCGGAGTTGAGTTAGCCAGAGCCGCCGGGGCAGAACACATCATTTTGAAAACAGACTCTCTCTTGGTGACTAACCAATACGAAGGAGAGTACGAAGCTCGGGACGATGGGATGGTAAGATACCTGGAAAAGGTAAAAGCCGAGACCTCAAAATTGAAATCATTCAAAATGCGACACATACCCAGGTCTGAGAACAACCGGGCCGACGCTCTCTCAAAGCTGGCCAGTTCAACCATAAAGAATATCACCAACCGTCTTTGGTGGACATCAGGAACGCTAAAAGCATTGACGAAACCATCGGCATGGTGTGCGACGTGGAAACCGAGACAACATGGATGACTCCGATAAAGGGGTATAAACTGTCAAATGAATTACCAGAGGACCGCAACCTCTCACAAAAGATAAAGAGGATCGCAAAGAAGGTACTTGGTGTTTGAAGGAGAGTTATATAGGAGGTCCGCGACAAGGCCACTCCTAAGATGTGTCGGTCCGGCCGATGCGAGCTAATCTTGAGAAATACACGAAGGCATCTGTGGTCATCACATGGGGGCAAGAACACTAGCCCACAAAGCTCTCCGAGCCGGCTACTTCTGGCCCACCATGCTTGAGGATTCCAGAAACAAAACCAGAAAATGCAACAACTGTCAGATGCACGCTCCGGTGATACACGCACCTTCCCGAGACCTGCAACCAGTGCTTAATCCCCTTCCCTTTGCACAGTGGGGAATGGATCTACTAGGGCCATTTCCAACGGCATCTGGAGGAAGAAAGTTCCTAATCGTCGCCGTCGACTACTTCACCAAATGGGTTGAGGCCGTGGGCGTGCTGCACAAAAACCGCGGCGGCCGTAAGAAAGGTGATCCGGGAAAATGTCATAACTCGTTTTGGGTTACCCCAAGTCATGGTGTTCGACCATGGCCGAGAATTTTGGAGTGACACAATAATGAGCTGGTTGGAAGAACTCGGCATCAAATTTGCATACTCCTCCGTCTGCCACCCCCAGAGCAACGGACAGGCGGAGGCAGCCAATAAAACGATCCTCAACGGCTTGAAGAAGACAGTTGAAGACCTCAAGGGAAGATGGGCCGATGAGCTACCCGGCGTTCTATGGTCCCTCCGGACCACGGAGAAAGAGGCAACGGGGTACAGTCCTTTTCACCTTATCTATGGGTCCGAAGCGGTCCTGCCGATTGAAGCAACGGTGCCAACATTCAGAACGGCCACTTTTAACCTGATTTAAAACGAGGAAGGCCTAAGAACCTCCCCGGACCTGGTCGAAGAAAGCCGAGATACGGCACGCCTCAACTTAGCAAAGATATCGAGCAGAATGAAAAGGGCCTACAACCGAAGAGTCCACAAAAGGGACTTAAAAGTAGGAGATCTGGTCCTAAGGAAGTCAGCCGCCACCAACAAAGGAAACATCCATGGCAAGTTGACGGCCAACTGGGAGGGTCCCTACAAGGTAGTTGAAGAAATGAGGCCGGGTACATACCGGCCGACGGACATGGGAGATGTACCCTTGATGAGCCATTGGAACACCGACAATCTCAGAAAATACTTTGTATAACAAATGAGTTGCCCAAAACAATTGTTGGCACCCCAATGCATATTCATATCTAATGAGGAGTCATCCAAGTTTTTCATCAAAGTGTTAATCCACCCCAATCAGAAGGCATACTAACATATGTACACAAAGCAGACAGAGCAAAACCTCGATCATCCCGGCCTTTAACGGAGTGACGGACGGACGAGCCGATATGCTAACATGCGTTCAACGGCGGTCAAAACGTAAACTCCGTTGCCCCGAATGGCCGGGAAGAGACGAGTGAAACGCGATCGCCTCGGCAAATTAAGACCGAGCTTAAAGACGTTAAACACAGTTGAGATACGCATTCTAACTGCCTCGGCCAAGCCGAAGGTAAAAACGAAAAAGCGCTCAATTAATTAACGCAACCGCTCTCGGCAAATTAAGACCGAGCTTAAAGACGTTAAACACAGTTGAGATACGCATTCTAACTGCCTCGGCCAAGCCGAAGGTAAAAACGAAAAAGCACTCAATTAATTAACGCAACCGCTCTCGGCAAATTAAGACCGAGCTTAAAGACGTTAAACACAGTTGAGATACGCATTCTAACTGCCTCGGCTAAAGCCAAAGGTAAAAACGAAAAGCGCTCAATTATTTAACGCAAGAAGACAAGTGAAGGAATAAATCAAAAGGCCTCGACCAAGCCAGAGGCAAAGCAAGCAAAATCTCATTAAGGAAAAGATAACGAAGTTACAAGAAGGAGAAATACAGACGACGGCCGTCCCCTTTGGGATAAGCCAAGACTCTACCTACCAAGGTCTTACAAAATACAAAGAAAATTAAAGCAAAAGGTTACGGACTGGTTCTTTGAAGCGCCAAAAGGATGGCAGGGAGAAAAGGCTTAATAGTTGGCCCCGAATAGCCTGAAGCTATCCGAGACGCCGGGTGAGCCGGTGACGACCGCCGTCTCCCTATGCCCTGTTCTTGCCGCTTGCCCTTACCGCCATCAGCGGTGTTACCCTCGGTGAGCGACTTAGATGCAAACGGGCGCCTTTGCATCCTCAGCTGCCTTGTCCGCCGCAGCTTTCTTAGCTGCCTTAGCATCCTCAGCTGCCTTATCCGCCGCAGCTTTCTTAGCTGCCTTAGCATCCTCAGCTGCCTTCTCTGCCAGGGCCGCCTTTGCAGCGGTCGCCTCCTCCTCCTTCTTGGCCCTCGCATCCTCGGCAGCCTTATCCGCCGCAGCCTTCTCTTTAGCCTCGAGCCTATCGTCGAACAACTCGTCAAATTTTGTCCACAGAAAGGAGCCATCCGGATAGACCTCATCTATCACCTCCCTGAAAGCTTCTTCGGTCAGGTCCCTATACTGAGCACACATGCGAGGGAGAATCGTGCTTTGAAGTGTCTCAATATCCTTCTCCCTTTGGGCAAGGATAGCACTAGTCTCCCTATGCGACTCTGCTTGGAGCCGATACGCCCTTTTCGACTCCTCCCTTTGGGCGACAACAACGTCGTAGCCGCCCTTATACCTGTCCCGTTCCTCCTTCAGCTTGGCGGCGGCAGAATCAGCAGCCTCTACTTTGGCCTTCTCGGCCGACAGCAGCTTCTCGATTTCCTCGACCCGCGCTTGTGCGGCATGGAGGTCATGCTTGGCCTTCCCGGCCACCCCCTTTGCGGCAACAACATCGAGCCTCAGCTGCTCTATCAACGGTCCCGTCTCGGCCAAGGCCTTTTCCTGCTCCCTAATACGAGAGCCGGCCAGATCGGACCAAATCCCAATCTTCTTGCCCAGCTTTGCACCCTCCGCTATGAGCCGGTCGTTGGATATCGACGCGAGTACGGAGTCGACATTTTTTCCCGCCGCCTGCATGGGCCTCTTCTCAACTCGCCGCTCAGTAGTTGGGACAGACTGCGCCGGTTGATCTACAAAAAATTCAACCAAAGAGTCCACGTCAACGTTCATGGACATACCAGAGAGCCGGTCATCAGGTATATCTAATGAGCCGGCTAAGTCTGAGCCGCAAGTTAGACCTGTACCGGAGGGTTTGCTCTTCTTGGCCGGTTGACCCGTTTCCTCGGCGCTAGCATTAACATGAGCGACGAGCGAAGCGAAGCATCGGTGGCATGGGGAGATCTTTTCCTCTTACGCCTAAGCGGAGATCCCAAAGATCGGAATCCTCTCCATCAACAATGTCAACGACCTCCACCCTCGGTGGAGGCGAATCGAGGGTGACACCGTCGCCGCCTTAGACTTGGCTTTTCGGACCCGGCGAGGCAAGGCGGCGGCAGCCTACCTTGGCCTCGGGGCCGTCGTCTCGTCCAAGCCCTTCGGGAGGTCGAGGGCGACGGACGGCGGTCATTCACATCGACCTTCGGATTCTTCTCCGTAACATTTCCGTCTTTGTCCAGCCCCATCTTCTCGAGGAATTGCTCGGACGTAACGGGACCAAAGTGCTCGTAAAAGAAACGAAGTGAAACTTAGACAAAGGGACATGTCAAGATACAAACAACGAAAAACATTAAAGCAGAAATGGGCCTCACACCGACCCCACTCACCCTGTGCTAGGGCCGGTATGAGGCCGACATAGCAAAGCGGCTCGTCCATCAAGATGATTTGCGTCGGGGGCAACCAAACCTTCGGCGCCCCATCATCATCGACCTCAAAAAGCTTGGTGCACGCTTCTCGTCCTCATTAAGATAGACATTCGCGGCGTCCATCTTATTCTTGCCCTTGGGGATCATCTTCTCACGCTCCCCTTTGCTCTCGCACCGCAAGTTGACGCGATGCTCAAAAGACCGAGGCAACAGATAAGCATCTGGGACCTCGACATACACCCACCGTTCTTTCCAGCCCTTGCAGGAGGAGAGCTTAGACACGGTGAGATAGCCTGGCTCAGTTGGACGCTATACCACCCCCGGCCGCCTTGAACATTCATTCGAAGGAAATGAATCCGGCGGAATAAATTCACCGTTGGGATCACCCCCCTGAAGCGACACAGCCACACGAAGCCGACTATAGTCCTAACGGCAAACGGGTGAAGCTGCGCCACTGCAACATTCATCGCCTGTATTATGGTAGAGACGTAAAGATTGAGAGGAAACCGGAGACCATACTCCAGGTGTCTCATATATACGCCGATGTGACCCGGAGGAGGGCAACAGACGGTCTGATCCTCTCTAGGGATGACAATGTTGTACCCCTTGCCAAAAAAGAAGTGCTCTTGAAAAATTGAGAGCCGAGCGGCGGGGCGAGCCCATCGGTCCAAGCACGATTGGGGCCGATGGTACAGACATCGTAATGATGCAAGACTGTCGCCCTCTCCGCACCGGAAGGATTCCTTTCATCATCATCGTCATCATCCTCCCATTGCTCCGAACTCTGCGGTCAACTTCGGGGAAGGAGACCTAGGGCCCTCGACCTTAACGGAATTGCGGCTACCGCCTCCTCCTCATCAAAACGCGACGGGGAACCCCGGCGCACGGTCTTGGGGACCGGCGTCGAGTAGAAGACATGGTTCACAACAATTACTTAAACAAAACAAAAGTTGAAAAGGTTTTTTAGTTTACCTTGAAGAAAAGTGCTACGCCGACGTAAAAATTCTGAAGATCGGAAGAGAGGGAAAGACTTGGAATTTTGGAAAGAAGAAAATTTTTAGAATGAATGAAATTGTTAACCAATTTCACTTCAAAGATCCGTATTTATAGGCAAAGGCCCATAAAGGAGGACCAATCAAAACGCAGCCCATGAAGCGTCAACCAATCAACGAAGAGACACATGTCAGGCATGCGTACACGGAATGTCAATCGACGCAACAGTTGAATGTCAATCAAAGCAACAAGAACAAGCGTCTTCAACACGCCCCTTCATATCCCTTTGCCTATTCACCTTCCTCAAAAAACTCCTAAAGTATCTATTCTCCGCAAGCAACACGACTAACCAAGCTAGGTAGCACGGCCGGGGCAATCAAAAATACACCAAGCACTCTCAACCTTGGGTCCGCCGCAAAAGACCTTCTCTTCCACATTTTGATGTCCATTACACATCCATGTGGAGGGGGATACTGATACGGCCTAACAAGAACCACGCCGATGCTTGAAGAAGCCGATACGTAAATTTTGCAAAAAAATACTTGCACGAATATACACTCAAGATACATCGGAGCCCATACCACGGCATAGACTACGCTGGGGCAAATTGATGGGGCATATTCTCGTGCCCGCCGACCAAGTCAACATATTGAACGAGGTCAAAGATATCCACAACAAGCCAATGACTTAGACATCCCGGCCCGATGCGGCCTTTCGGCTGCCCGCACTGGTCTCGGCATGGTAACCTACCAGCCGAGGCACCTACCCGCGTACTCATATCCAAGAACCCTCGGCATGGAGTCAACCAGGCTCGCCGGCCTGCCATAGGTCCCTCGGCCGAGGGTAGATCGATCTTTTCACCCTTTGTGCCACTTGGCCCACTTGGCCACCACGTGACAAAAGGTGAAAGTCTATAAATACTCCTCAATCCTCATTGAGGAAGGGATCCAGAATCTAACCTAAGAACCACTTAAATTGGTATTATCTCTCTCATCTCTCTACAATACACGTAATCAAGTTACTTACTACTTAATCACAGTAAGTTCACTGACTTGAGCGTCGGAGTGAGTACGCTTGGCACAAAGCCAAGCCCTCAGTTTGCTCATTGTCGCAGGAGAGGCCGAGGAGAGCAGTCAAGGCTAGAAGAGGCATTATTCGACAAAGCTAGCGTGGTAAACAAACCTGCTTCGGAATTCATACCCGGAACACAAAGTATCAAGCCAATAAACACGATTAGTAATTATTGTGTGCGACTGTCAGCGCGACTGATAAAAAGTAACCACTTTATTATAAATAGGGAGTAACCATATTAGGTTAAATAGTGACCATTTTAAAAGATACGAGCATCATTTTATAATGGAGTAATAAAAAGTTGTTACTATTCAATCTAAAATGGTCACTTTTTATCGTAAAGTGGTCACTTTTTACATGAGTGTACCATACAACAATCTTACACTATAATTTGTGAAACAAGATTAACTAAACTCATCCCTAATTTTTTTTCCAAGGTATATTATTAGAGTTTTAGAGATATAGGCAACATTTGTTCAGTGACAATTCACCATGGGTCTTTACAAAACAAAATTGCTATATCACGCCCCCTGTTTTACTTGTTACGCCTCCTACTTTTTCATTTATTCCTATTTTACCCTTGGACTATGTAATTAATTAAAGGAAAAAATATTTCTCGTTTTTTAGTTTATGGTTTTCGGAGACGTTTTTTACAAAATTATAATCGGAGACGTTTTTTAAATTATTGTTTTATAATTATTGGATTTTGGTAATATCTTTTACAATAACTAATAATTGTATTATAGTAAATGATTTTTGTTGAACTTTTCATTTTTGATTTAATTACCGCTTTGTTTGAGGCGATTTTTAGAAAAATTAATTTAATATGTACCCGGTTTAAAAAAGACGTATTTTCCACCAACGATTGCATTTACTTAAAATTCATTAAAAAAAAAAAAGTGGCCTTGTCTTGTGAATTACAAGACGCGGCCATGGTGGTGTCATGTGAATTACAAGACAGTGCCATGGCCGTGTCGTGTGGTTTACACGACAGAACCATGGGTGTGTCATGTGGTTTACATGATAGGTCCATGGTCATGTCTTGTAAGTCACATGACAGTGTCATGGTCGTGTCTTGTAATTCACAGACAGGTCCTTGGCCATGTCTTGTAATCCACATGACGGGTCATTGGCTGTGTCTTGTAAGCTACATGACAAGGTCAATTTTCGTATTTTTTTAAATCGTGTTATGTGTGCTGCTAAATTTTATTTTATTTTTTAAATCTTGTAATCATTATTCTTGAAACGATGTGATCTTTTCATTCATTCATTCAAGACGATTTTTTGTAACGATTTAAAATCGTCTTGAATGAATGAGTACGATTTAATTTTATTAATTTTGTAAAAAACCGTCTCCAAAAATCATAAAATAAAAAACTAGAAATATTTTACTTAACTAAATACATAGTCTAAGGGCAATATAGGAATAAATGAAAAAATAGGGGGTGTAACAAGTAAAACAGGGGGCGTGATATAGCAAATCCCTTACAAAAACACACGATATTAGTCAACAATCTTTAGTGTCAACAAAAAAATGTAAAATTTCTCTTACGTGAATTGATCGAAAAATCTTTTCTAAAGCTGCAGAAGGATAGCAATATATAGACTTGCCGAATTGTCTTATCAGGATTTGAGATTCTTAATTTTTAAAATTGTTTTCGAATTTATATACTTTTGATAAGTTTTGTTTGACAGTTCTATTAATGAACGGTTTATTTCCTAAAAAAAAAATTAAAAATAATTCTCAACAAAACTCAATAAATCTCATTGATCAATTGTTGTCCTCCATAATGTTGGACAATGTCAATGTGTTCGTCGTGTATCTCTTTCCCTCAGTTTCTACATTTAGACCAACCAAATTATTTCCAAAATTTGCTTTAATTATTTAATTATTTAATTATTTATTCATTAACATACTAGTCTTACACTCTTACTCCAAAAATCCCGGATTATAATAACAGAGTTTGTATGATTAAAGGGTAGATCTAGTTTGGGCTGATTCCGATTTAAACAAATTTAACGATCCCAAGCAGTTATGTACTCATGTCCAACAAGAACAACATGCATTTACATCGACATTTTTTCAGTGAGTCGTAAGAACAGTATAATAAATTAATAATATCAAACTAGTTTAGATCCCACACAATAAATGCGCAGTATTTATAGAGTTTTTATTTTTGTATTACTTAATCATGCTAAATTAACACCTTATCAATTTTTCATATTTCATGTCATTATATTTTGATATGAGGAAAAAAAATTGAACTATAAAATTATTCAAGAAAACTAAGTAAAATTGAACTGTAAAATAATAGTGGTATATCATTTATTGTTCATTTTTCTCGTTATTGTATTTTGTTTCGAGCAAAAGAATAAATTAAAACTGAAAATTAATCTAAGAGAATTGAGTAATGTGCTAAAATGTATTTTTTTTTAAAGTATTTTTTATACCACAAAGCTAATGATTTCAATTTATAAATTCTCTTTTTTTTTGTTATGAAAGTAATCAAAATCATTTATAGTTTTGTTTATACATAGTATGAATAGTATTGAGTCAAGTGATTCTCAAATATTAATATCAATAAAAGATTTAATACTGTAGTTTATAGTCTTATATTATTTATACTTTAATAAAAATATTATAGTTTAGTGTTTAGTGAAAATTATATAATTTGATGAAAATATTATTTTAATGAAAAGAATTATATAATGAAATACATTATAATTATTAATCTTATCTTCATAAATACAAGATCATTTAGAGAGTTTCTGTGCGTCCACGTCATCTCACACAATTCTTTTTTTTTTTTAATTGTGAACTGCGGGACCCACATAAAAGTAAAGGAATTAATTTTAAAAAAAATTGTCGCGTGTTTGTACGTAAATGATTACGTTTATGATTTTTTCGGAAAATTTTCCGAAAATATTTATTTATATTACATTTATGATTTTAACGGAATAATTTAATCATAATTTAACGACTTAAATATTTATTAACAAATAAACCTTAACTATTTATAAATAATGAATAGTTTATTATGAATATTTTATATTATTATATTATCTTATCTTTATAAATACAGAAACATTATGTTTTGTATGTAAATGTTTTTGTTTATATTTTGTACTTAAATATGATTAAATAATTGTAAATTACAAAAAAAAAAATGAACAAATACGAAAAAAATAATACAAAGAAATTTTCTTGAAAAAAATTACGGATGACATAAATAAGTAAGATTCAAGATAAATTAAGTATGTTAAAATTACATAAAATGAGAAAAAAAATCAGAAAGTTTTGTGAAAATTGAAAAAAAAATATGGGAAATATGCCTATACAATAATATTATCAAATTTATTTGATTATCATCTGTAGAAGACAGAAATCTCGGCAAAAGGGATCAATACATACTGATTTGTGCAGTCTTATAGACGATCAAAACAATTGAATTGTTTGTCGTTGGATTCAAAAGAACAAGCTGAAAATATTTGTTGATAAATGCATTATTTTTAGGGTGAGAGATGAGATTTAGAGTGGGAGGTGAGATGGTGATTGGTGAAGTTACAGGTATAGGCGAGAGAGAGGGGAGGGGGGGGGGGGGGGGGGAGGAATAGATTAGTAATTGGACTGTTTAAACAATTTGCTCAAAATAATTTCGATCCATTCACAAATAACCAGTAATTGGATATGAGGTTATTTTTAAGGGTTACTCATTAGTTACTTACTGCATAACGGAGTACTTTATACTCCCTCCGACTCATTCTCTCAGTTTCATTCGTTTATTTATTTATATTAAAATATGGCTAACAAATAAATAAAGAAAACAATAAAAGTATGATTGAGACGAAGAAAATATAAATTTGGGTTGGAATGATAGTAGATTGTTTTAGTTAATTCTATATTTATGTTTCTTGAATTGTACTCCATTGTAAACCCTTTTAAATTTTGACAATTGTTTCGATTTTATAGCGATATTTACATTGTTAGCTATTTATTATTTTTCCATACATTGCATTTAATATATTATATATCATGTTTTAACACCGAATTCGTGCATTTTTTTCATGGATTTAAAACATGTGTACGTTTCAAACCCTTGCAATTTTAGCACGTGTTTTAACCTATTATCATTATAAAAGAAATAGAGTATAAAATATTCATGTATTTTGGTTAACATTTTTTTAATATTAATCATTATATCGATGTTCTTAAAAACATACCCGTGCAATTCCGCACGGGTTGAAAACTAGTTTTTTTTATTTAGTGAATACAATTAAATTATCAAAAGTTTCTTTATTTAAAAAGATGCTTTTTTGAGGAAAAAAAATGTGAATTCACCTATTCTTTTAGTAGATAGGAGATTATTTAGTATACTCTGAGTTTAACAACTAGGTTACAACGATATTTATATCGAATCAAATAAACAATGTAAATTAAATGGCGCATACAATTACCAAAATAATCCCTATAATTATTATGGGAGTAAGTCCTTTGAGAGAAGGTCTCTCAATAAAATTGCTAGACTAATTATAGTTTAAAGTAAACACGGTAACAAAAGTCATAAAATGAGGTACGTATAACACAAAATGGTGGTACTGATATAAAGGGTTATTGTCTATGTTAAAATGGATACCTTTTTTTTTTTTTTTTTTTTTTTTTTTTTTTTTTTTTTTTTAGGGTAACAGATTAAGAGGTAGTTAGTACCAAATGAAGAATCATTTTAAGTCACCATTAACAATAAAAGGTAGTCAGGAACTAAAAAATAGTCTCTCAATAACTTAGTAAAAGATCATATTCACGTTCAAAATGTTGTGTTACCATGTCAGTATGCCACTATAAAGTCGCAACTTATTACACGAAGTACAAAAGGTTTTCCTTCAGACAATCATTTTCGTCCGAAGGCCTCAGACGAGCCATATGTGACTCATTTACAGCTACATGTGACCTAATTAAATGTTAAAACATTTTACTATAAAAATGTGAACCAATTTAAATAACGGAAATTTCTCATGCTACCCCCGAATTTTGGCAGATTACACATGGTACCCCTCATTTTTAAGTTTCTACAAATGATAGTGTTTACCTTTTTCATTCCCAAAATATCCTTAGGCAAACTTCCGTCATAACGTCCGTTACTCATATGACTTGTGATGCCATCTTTTGTTATCTAATACACTAACACTGCATCATCTAATACCTAAATTCTTATTTAATCTTAAACTAACATTTATTACCTAAATAATAAAACACAAATAACATAACATTTTCAATTACTCATCTAATTACTCACAGGACTATATGAGTAACAGCGTTATATGCCGGAAGTTTGTCAAAAGGGTATTCTGGGAAAGAAAAAGGTAAATACAGGGATACCATATGTAGAAACTTAGGGCTTGTTTGGTTGCCCATTAAAATCATGAGATTTTAAACTTCTTATAGGAAGTGTAAAACCATGATGTTGTTTGGTTGCCAAAATCATGGGAAGTAAAACTTTCCACATGAATCTACTTCTTCCATTATGTGGGAAGTCACTCACCAAGCTCCCCCTTGGTCATTGGAACTTCCCACATGAATTAACTTCTCAAATGCAAACCAAACACTTTTTGGGAATTCACATGAATTGAAAATTCATGTGAACTTGAAGTTCCCGGGAACTTTAGTTCCCTTATGTCAACCAAACAAGTCCTTAAAATGAGGGGTATCATGTGTTATCTGCCAAAATTCAAAGGTACCTGAAAATTTTCCGTTTAAATAATAACGTTTTATCATAAAAATGTTCACATAAAGCTATATAAAAAGCTCAGACGAAATAATCCGTGTGAAATAAGAATTAATGCACGAAATAGGAAGGTAAATAGATGTCGGCTGACAATAAAGCATAGTTATGATGTGATATATGCAAAATGTAGAACCAAGAAAATAGGTAAGAAGACACTTGTGAAAATGTAGCATTAACAGAATAACTAACAGACATACATTTGTGATAATGCAATGCATACTGTATAAGAGGGACCAAGGCCCTCATAATTTAAATGACATTTGCAATGACGAATTTTGGATATTGACATTTTAGATTAAGATTATCTATGTTATGTACCATCTTTATCACTTTGCCGAAACAAAACTCGAGTCCTTCGCAAATTTTGACAGCTACATCCCTACAAGCCTACATCTCTTTTCATTCACACAACACAGCATGTTCGAGGCCGAGTTGTTCATTGGTCGTCTTGTCCATTTATTTCAGTCACTTTCACTCGCAAAAGAAAAGGGTACAGATTATGTATAGCCGTATATATAAACGTCTACAAAAGTTTGGTTCGCGGCAACTTATTACAGACTTACTAGCTCGTTTTTTTTTTCAGGAGTTGTGGTCTATGTCGGACTTTGCACATTTAGGTATGTAGCTCAAGCTAACATATGAGTTTGCTGGTTGCCACTGAACTCGGATTCAACGAGGCAGCTTGTCGCTGCAACAGAAATGTAGCTGATATTGCTGGTCGGGATTTAATACTACAGATAACGTCTATAAAAACTCGTTCATTACGTCTATAAAACTTCGCCTCACTTGTAATAAGATACAATAATTACTGAAAAAAATTACCCAACAGGTAATTACCCCAAATTATGAGTCCAATTTCACGATAATCTAATCATGAAACCGTCTAATAGCAAAACCAGCTTGTACCGACAACAAAACTGACTCCGGGAGGAAGAGTGGATCATACTTCCCAAATGGTGTATACAGAGTCCAGTAGGGCATAGCCCATGATACAGACTCGACTACGGTCAAGCCTAAGATACACCGAACTCTACAAGCTCAACAGTGACCCAATAACTCCAGAAGGTTACAGCCCGGAAACAAAGGACTCAAATTCACATCAAGTAAGCTTGTCATAGTAACACACAGCGAGTCCCGTGTCATCCAGCTTCAAGCTTTAGACCGATTTTTTGTGGCAAACGAATTCTGCATCAATCAAATTGGTAGTTCATCATAAACAGTTGAACACAACTAACAATGTACAGGAACAGCTGTATTAAATAAAATTTAGTTTTGTAAGCTATGCTATTTGTTGCTGTCAAAAAAAAAAAAAAAAAAAAAAATTAGGGGAAAGAAGTAAGGCAAAACCGGCCATACGATAGTAGAATGGATGTCGGACTTGCAGCCATAAGGTTTAAAATTTCAACTTCAGCCAGAAAGTCTCATCATAGCTCACAATTAGCAACCTCTCACCAATTTGCGCAATTTTTCTATCGCGGTCGAGTCATTTGTCGCGTCTCTTTCTGATAACCACTCTTCTTGAATATGCACATCAACGTCCCTATAATAGCAGCATAAGGAGTTAAGGACACTTCAGTTTCAAGCTTTCAAACCATTGTATAGATTATCAACATAGATTGAGCGAGAAATGTAATTGGTGTGTTACCGTCTCAAAGCAAGAACTTGATAGTTTCTCCGAAGTTCAAAAGCATATTTTGTTAGTGCTTCCTGAGCATATTCCCTTCCTACTGTTCTTACAGAAGCTTCGTTCAATAAATTTTCCAAAGATCCATGTTTTCTAATAAGTTTAAGAGCAGTCTTTCTACCAAATCCAGGAACCAGATTTTGGATGCCGGGTATACCATCAACTACATCACCAAACATGCATCCTACAAAATATAACCTTGATTAGACATTAACGGAACTAGCACATTAAAAGAAAAACCACTCAGTGTTCTGATTTAGCACACAGTTCATCGCTATGTAGATCTCGGAGTAGAGACGAGAGCTAGGAAAAAGTCGTAGTCTAAGAAATGTCGGAATGATTTACAGTCGGCCAACATGAATCGACTAGGAACCATCAATGTGAGGTGGAAAACAAAAAATAGAAAAACAAAGCAAGATAAGCGGAATGATGGGTATGAACAAAGAGCAGAAAAGAAAACGGAGTTCAACTGAGGACAACCTTCGGAATAGAAGTCAAAATCAAACCACCCTCCATCTGTGAGAAACCACGAAGTTTATTCATGGACAGCGGGATTTAAAGACATTTGGAAACATGTATGAGGAAAAAGTAAACTCAAACTCCAAAAAGGAAACCACCACAAAAGAAAATGACTAGAAAAAACTGAATGAGCAATAATCTTTTGATAAACGATACATACTTAGACTTAAATCAGATTGCGGATCGCAGTTATATTGAGCAATATAATGTTTGAGGGTATAGAATGACCATCTATCAAGCTCCGGCACTGGCTGAACAAGCTGAACGTCTTCTGAAATCAACTGCTTGAAATCTTTATCAGGTGAAGCAATTACTACCTTCTTTCGTCTATCTAATATTTGCTTTGCAAGTGTAGCAACTACATCATCTGCTTCCTGCCCTGCAATTTTCAATACCTGCAGAAGTTCAATATTCATCCCCAAGAACACAACTCACAAAAACTAGAATTCATTCAAAGTCAATTCGACTCAATGTAAGAGTGTATAGTTTTCATCGGCTTTGCTAATATTGCGGGGAAATGACCAAAGTAATCCATTAAAGATGCTTAGAAGTGCATGAAAAAGCAGTCTTCACTGTGTATCTATTTTAACCTTCATGGGAAAGAGGAATACGAAACATAGAAGTTCAAGTTGACTTTTTTCATTAATTTCTACACAGTGAGCAGTTCACTCCCATCTCAGTAAATCTCCTCAGTTTGAAAGCATAATCATACGGTTTTCACAAACAAGAAGCCGAAACACATGCTTAAAAAAGAAAACAGACGAATAGCCGCCCTTATCTACCGGGAAATCACCATCACCAACGCACTAAGAACAGCAAAATTGACAAAACTAAAGTAACAATAAAAGTGACTTACTGGCACATTACAGTCGTTTAAAAACTCTATAATAAGTTGGTGCGACCTTCCAACGGGAGAATTCAGAAGTTCCCTTGATGTTGAGACACGCCTAAAGAATTTAATTCTATGTGCTTTATAGGAAGGCAGTATCTGTTGGCGATGCTGATGACCTCCTTCACCATCTATTACCTACAAAAAGAACACATTTTTTTTCAAAAGGAAAAAAAAAAAGCAATATTGTGAAAGAAAAGAAGCATGGTAATGAAGCAAATCTTTTTGTTTGTAAGTATTCCAGAAGTATTCAGCTCGCTTGGAATTAGAATATTAGGGTAATAGAAGCAAAAATATAGGAATGTGATGGTGGCAAGGGGAGCAAAACGGGACGATGCTGAAACTTATTCTTTGCCAGCCATAAATCATACAAAGACTACATTCCTTTAGCCAGTTAGCTAAATAACGAGGCCTGCAATTAAGGAGCGGGGAATAAAAGGAAAAAGAAAGATCAATGGAAAACCGCAGCCAGATAGTCAATGTCCCTTGATACGTTGATGATACTAAGGTCACCCCAAAGGCCTCCGCTAGTAATAGTTTTCTGCCCTAAATTTCAATCTCGCACTGAAGCTGGCCGATGTATTGGACAAAGCATAAACCACCCACCCACCCTAAGGCAGCTTCCTTACTCCTAGACCAAGCTGTGTTTACTTTTATTCTTACAAGAGAGCAACTACCAGCCTTTCAATAAGGAAGGAAGGGTCGCAGTCTCTGCTACGTGATCTCAAACCATTAACTTCACATAAAGGAGAAGACTTTCCACTTTCCTTTTTGACGTACAACACTTCCCACATTTTACAAGCATCCGTGAAACTTCTTTATATTTCTCAATTGTTCCCTTGGATCGTGCATCTTACCCCTTAAAGACTGCTGCATTGCAAATAGCCCAGATCGATGAAATGAGATGCAGGAAGACCATAATAACTTCACAACTAATATTGCATTCCCGTCCCCGTCCACTTCTCACATCCAGTTGGCAACCAGCCCAGAGTCTACCTGAAATTCACAATCTCTAAACAGATAGCCGATAGTTTCCGTCTTTAGCTGGTTACAGCACAAGTGACCGTGGGAATCAATGATAAATTGTCTTCGCTGATACTCGACCCCAACCGGGAGAGTAGTCAGTCAGAATTTTCCAACTAAAGATTTTCCAGGAATTGGGACCAGGAATACTCCAAAAGATTTCCTAATAAAATCTTAAATATGTATAGAGATCCTAGTAGATGCCGGATGCCATCTTCTTTTTTTCAAACAGCGCAGTAAGGGCTTCTTTGTACCCACTCTTTGAGTTCTATTTTCCCGAAGGTGTCTTTGACCAGAAGATGTGATCCATGCTTTTGCTGATACTAGCTGGAATAGTCAAAATCCTAGCCTTCCAGTCAGTATTAAAGAGAAATGAGATTTTGTTTACATCCCACACCTTTCCCGCAATTTGAATAACCTTGATTTTTCAGTGTAAACAAGGAGAGTTATCTTGTACATAATATCCGTTTTAAGCATAGGAATTCCACCTTCGACGTGTTTGGTGTTCCGTGTTCCAGATACTCAAAGTTGACGACTAGCCAATTCTCCAAAGTCCAAACTGCCTCTTTTTCAAGCAACTTAAAACCTAATCTTATTCATTGCCAACCCCAGGACTCATTTTTATATCCTTCTATTACTCAAGGATAAAAAGTCCATATCTTTCCCCTTATACTCAGTAGAAATCACCCAACTAATCAAGCATTGCTGGCTGAAATAGAATGGAAGGTCTTGGTAGATGACGAGTCTAGTCTTGGGATCCGAAAAGTCTCTGGTGGCGCTGAACTAATAACACCATTTTGGGTTACCTAGATCGAGTTGGGTAACTGTTACCCCCTTATGTTTTATATACTATCTTCTCTTCATCTTCTACTACATTGCACTACCGCCACTACCTCAACATTTCCTTTATTTTCACCTTTATATCCTAGTAACTATCCAAACACGGGTGAATCATTGAAATATCGAATTGTTACAAAAAACAATGGGCCTGTGGCAAGTGACAAATTTTTTCTTAAACACTAACGAACTATACAAACACAATAGTTGAGTCGGTCACGCAATGCTAGTAAAGCCTTGGTCAATAATTTCATAAAACATCACTTGTCACTTTCAATGCTCTACAAATCGGTATAAACAAATGAACAAGGTATCATCTCAATTTCAGCAAAGCAGTGATCAACCATCACTACATCAATATCTCACTCGCTCAAGTATCCTAAATAGTTTCATGACTTCATCTACTCCCTTCATTCCAATCATTTGTTTAGCTTTGATTAAAATACCGCTCACAAAGAATAGAAAAGGTAAACAAATAGATGGATCGGATGGCGTATTAGCTAACATGTGAAATTAAGTTAAAATCACCCTATCACATAAAAACCTAAATGGGTTTTCTGCAGGAATTCATAACCTTTTCAAGCTAATACCTGAAACTGCAAACAACCCTAATAACCCTCGCGAAGGAATAAAAAAGAAAAGTAAACAATTGACTGGGACGGAGGGAGTATATTTTACGAAATACATCCAAAGATTCCAAACCCATTAACCTAACAGTAAATAAACACTATTTGCAGGAAAATAGTCCCTCGTAGAATAAAGTAAACGTAAACTATTGACTGAGACGGAGGCACAGGGAGTAGCAGAAAACATACAGCGATGACAGGATGAGACAGGGAGACTTGAGAGAAGAAAAGAGAAATCCAGTGAATAAAAGAGTGTAAACTGGGTGTACTCCCTTTGTAACAAAGTGGGTTTACATCCAAAAAGAACACTCTTTCCTTAGAATTATTGTTACTGGAATTTCCTTTGGGAAAGTTACAAGAGGAGGAAACATGATTATTGGTTAAAGTAGATGGACTTGAATGATTTGATGAGAGGATTATGAGGTTTTTGGTGTTGGGTTTTCGAGGTTTTGGAGGTTTTTTGGTTATCCATTTGCTGTGAAAGGCGAGTGTTGGGGTGGCTGTTGCTCTTCCTGCTCCTGCGTGCATCATACTCAGAGTGTAACAATGAGTCGAGTCGCCTCGAGTCTGGTTGGGATCTCATTGTTTCATTACCTTTTTTTTGGCAAAAAAATATACTCCCTCATATTCACTCGTTTCTTCACTTTCCATTTTGCACGAGAAATTATAAAATGATTTTGGACCACATAAAACACTCTACCTCACTTAGAATTGAATTTGGACCCCACAAAACCTTTGAAAAAAAGGAAAGATGAAAGAAAATCCGACTATCATAAAAATGAAAAGACAGAAGAAATGAGTGAATAGGAGGGAGTATAAAATTACATTAAATGGGTGATGATAAAAAATTAGTTTTAAAAAGTGGTTCAGACTCTTAACCCGGCCAGTCCAGTGCCGTACAACTGACCATCCCTAGTAAGAAGTAGATACCGAGACTCGATATCGCTAATTAGACCTAACAAACGAGGCAATTGCGTCGAGTTTGAGTCGGACCAATTCGAGTTCAGGTTACTCGTATTTGCAAGGATTCGAGTCGGACCAGGTTATTTTAGAGTGGGTTGTTATCTACTCCGTAGTTAGTTGATGACAATGACCAGTATTCCATAATTAACATTTGAGAATTTGAACACGGTCGGGTCAATTCAGATTCCGAGTCAGATTCAGATCTTTAATTCAAGTACAGTTCAAGTTCAAATCGGGTCAATTTTACGATGTCTTACCTCAAGTGATCCAACATTTGACAATTGAGAAATTAGTTGAGTTTGTTGAACTCTCCGCCCTCCTTTCGATGCATTCGAGGCTCACCTAGCCTCTTCCTCTTCCCTTCATCTCTTCCCACAAAACTCTCACTCACAATTCCACTCCCACCTTCAACAATCATCAACAATGGCGTCAAACCTTCTAACAAACCTCACCACTCCCTTCCTCCCTTCAACCCGCACTCTTACCCTTACCCCACCCTCATACCACTCAACCCGCATTTCCACCCGTACTCAAACCCGAATCCAAGCGAAGATCCGAGAAATCTTCATGCCAGCACTAAGCTCAACAATGACCGAGGGTAAAATCGTCTCTTGGATTAAATCCGAAGGCGATAAGCTCTCCAAAGGTGATCCCGTCGTTGTTGTCGAATCCGATAAAGCCGATATGGATGTCGAAACCTTCTACGATGGCTTCCTCGCTAAGATTATCGTTGATGAAGGTAATTCCGCTCCTGTCGGTTCTGCTATCGCTCTTTTAGCTGAATCCGAGGATGAAATCGCCGCCGCAATCGCCAAAGCCGCCGCGACAACCACCGCTACTGCCGACGTGTCCTCTCCGGCGCCACCGCAATCGGAATCGACATCGTCCGACGTGTCGCCGGCTAAAGTGACTTCACCGGTGGCGGTTGCGGTTGCGGTAGTGTCGGAGCATCCGGCGGCGGAGGGAGGGAGGAGAGTGGTGGCGTCGCCGTATGCGAAGAAATTAGGGAAGGAATTAGGGATTGATTTGGCGACGATTGTTGGAAGCGGTCCGCAAGGAAGGATTGTTGCGAAGGATGTTGAGGCAGCGGCGAAAGCGGCGGTTATTTCGCCGGCGATGAGTTCTCCGGTTGTTGCGGCGGTGAGTTCGACGACTTCAGCGGTTGTGGAGTTAGGTAAAACGGTGGCGTTTACGACAATGCAGAATGCGGTTAGTAGGAATATGGTGGAGAGTTTGAGTGTTCCGACTTTTAGAGTTGGTTATACTATCACTACTGATGCTCTTGATGCTTTGTACAAAAAGGTAGATTTCTTCGATGTTTGATTGATTTGATTGATTGATTGATTGCGTGGTTGAATTTGGGAATTAGGTTTGAAAATGTCGGATTTGTTTGTGAGTTTTGTAGGTTAAGGCCAAGGGAGTGACAATGACGGCGTTGTTAGCAAAGGCGACAGCGTTGGCTTTGGTTAAGCATCCGGTGGTGAATTCTAGCTGTAGAGACGGGAAGAGTTTTACGTATAATAGCCACATTAATGTCGCGGTTGCTGTGGCTATTGATGGTGGATTGATTACTCCTGTTTTGCAAGATGCTGACAAGGTTTTGATCTTTTGTTTTGCATTGTAATTCTGGTGTTTGTTTATCGTTTCTGTGGGGATTTTTCATTTTTGGGTGTTATTGTAGGTTGATCTTTACACGCTTTCGAGGAAGTGGAAGGAGTTGGTCGAGAAAGCTAGGGCTAAGCAGTTGCAACCTCAAGAATACAATTCAGGTACTCCCTACGACTTTCTAACATACAAGCATTCGTTTTGTTTGTTCAATGTGTAGTATAGTAGGCTATGTCGCTATGATATATGAATGTGTAGTATCGTAGGCCATGGTTACCAGATTCGCTATGAATACGCCCTTACTGATTCGCTCAACTAGAATGTGTGTGATATGTATTTTCAGTAAGCAACTTGATAGAATTGGCTTTTAACCCGGTAACCATGTCATAGACTATGATATGAAGTTATGAAGAGTACTTTGTTGCGAACTTGGAGTTGAAAAGCCGGGAATTGTTTATCGTAGGATAGGATTTTAACTATGTGTACCATGAATTGTTGGATACGGCCGTACTATTTTGCTAGCATGACGGTTTACGTTTGAAGGGAAATGCAAGGGTAGTAATTTTACAAAAGGGAAGGAGATTCTAACATGCAAGGTATTGTAGATAGTACCGTAGTTTTCACCATTAGGTTAAGGTCTCATTGGTACTTACTGTCGGAGTGTCAGCAAATGTGTTCTAAAGTGCCAAAGTGTTCTGTTTGGATTCAGTGGGGTGATTGGCCTTGAGGAAACTCAGACTCGTGTTGTCCTGCACAGAAGCAAAGGATCCGTGTTTATAGTCTAACCCTAAACGTTGCATTTGATCTGTACAAATAATAAGATTTGTGAGCCTGCCTTCAAATCATTTATTCAAGGGAGAGGAACTAATTGGGAGAATGAAGACACGACACAATAGTTCGAGGGTTTGTTTCAATAGAATGTTAGCAGAGAATGGCCGGCGTGGGGTTCACATTAGATAAACGTATTTGATTCTGATTGACAGCTTTATCACCGTGTTTATACTAAAACCATTTTAAGGGAATGTGTAAGGCAGTAATCTGGTTGCATGAGCTTGCTCTATTTTGCTGGTAATGAGAAGTTGATGATCCAAACCTGAAAAGATGCTAGTTTAACTTTAGAGGTGCAAATTAGGCTTCGTGATCTCAGTCAATAATGAAGTGTTCCATGGCATATATGAAGTTTTGAACTTAGACTTAGTTACGTACTACGAACTACGAAGTATATATGTAAAATGGGTGTTTGTAAATCCTATCAATACAGAATTCAGTATCAGTCCTAGGAATATGCCCATGGACTGACTGTATTACTCGAGACTCTCCATGTGACTTTCCTTACCTGTGTTGGACAGTTGACACTGTCGGAAATATGACAGACACCATTTTAAACAAAACCTGTTAGAATTTTCATAGATTAGTAGAGCCCGATACTTGGACATGCACTCGTTTCACAAGCCCGTCTCATGAATTTGAGAGGCCATGTCCCAAATGTTACGGTGAGATTCCAATCAACACAATAAGTATCCCAAATTAACCCACGACAAAGAAATGCAGATACTTATCAACCCACCTTAAATAAGACGCATGGAATGATGCTACTTCTAACAAAGTCTAACTTAGGGGTTGTTATTTTTCCGAGATATGTTCTTCAAACCTATTGAACATGTTATTAGAATGTGTCCTCAATCCTCATATGACTGCTACTCTTTCTTCAGGCACTTTCACCCTATCAAACCTAGGAATGTTTGGTGTAGACCGATTTGATGCCATTCTTCCACCTGGAACTGTAAGTTGTTCATTTTTACTACATTATGGTCTCTTTTTCAGCATAAAATATAAATTTGCGGGCAATTATATATTTCGATTTTGATTTAAATTAGGGGGCGATCATGGCTGTTGGCGCATCTCAACCCTCAGTAGTTGCCAGCAAAGATGGTCGGATAGGCATGAAGAGCCAAATGCAGGTGAACGTTACTGCTGATCATCGTGTTATATATGGTGCTGATCTTGCCGCTTTCTTGCAAACTCTAGCTCAGATCATTGAAGACCCTAAAGACCTTACACTTTAGTTTTTTTTTTTTTTTTTTGTTCCTTTCCAGATTTGGCATTCTTTTTTTTTCTTCTTTTTTTTTTTTTTTTTTTTTAAAATCAGAGATTTCGACTTTCTTCATAGTACCGAGAATATTTTACAAGAATTGTAGACTGTTGAGAGAGTGAAGAAAATTAGCAGTTAATGTTTGTGTAACACTGTTGGATTATTTATTTTTAATAGAAAATTGCTGGCTTTGCTTCTCTGTGTCAAATTTTCTGAGAAAACCCCCAAACTCCCCCAAGTGCATATTGTGATTAAGAAGTAGAACAAGAAAGGGTAACTCTTTTTTTTTTTTTTACTGAAATTTAATTTGATTAAATTGACTTAATTTAAATTAACTTAACCTAATTCAATTTACTTAAGTTACATTAATTTACCATGAAAGAAATTAAACTAAGATAATTAAATTAAATTAACCTAATTAAATTTAAATTAAACTTAAAACTAAATTACTTTAATAAATTAAATTAACTTAATAGGTCCAAACTGCACTAAACTTGTTTCTAACAACTTATATTAATTCTTGTTTCACTTGAAGCCGATCTTACTTATAATAGTCTTAAACTTGTAACTTAATAAACAGTTGTATAATTCATTAACCGAAATGTACAATAAGCTCCCATCTCAACGTATAGTTTCAAGTTTCAACCCTCATTGGGAAATTGTACTCCAAATAAGCTTATACATTCCTCTGATTCCTTTTCCGCGCATGCGTCAATTCATGCAAGTGTTACAAAGTTCGTTGAATCGTTGGTGTGCTCCCTGTAACTCATCTTTCACATACGGAGTAGTTAAGATAATTCATATTTGCCCAAAGTTTTTAAAAAGCTATTGAGATTCACATAAAGTATAGTTGGCTTTTACTCCCTTTTTCTTTTTCAAATGAGCACACCATATCATACGTGAGAATCAAACCTCCCAACTTCTTGTTAGAGTAAGAGAGCTTTTATCATCTGAGCGACTCTTGTTCTCAAAAAAAGCATTGGCCTAGAATCTTCTAGAAAAAAGTATTGGCCTAGAAGTATAGAACTAGAATGTTACACCAAGGTACTCTCGTGCCTAGTCTACCGTTCTCTACCAACACGTCGTTGATACCCGAAGAAGTCATCTCTTTTGTAGTAGTTTTTATCTAAGTACTTGTACTTCGTTGTTTTATGTTGTCGTTTATAGGTATGGTATAGTAAGTCATACCACTACAATGTAAAACTCGAATCTTTCCACTTGTCAAAAAAAAAAAAAAAAGGTACTCAGCTCTCTAATTTTCGGTAAAAAAAAGAAGAAAAAATAGGGGTTAGAAAGTCGACAACTATAATACTGTATATAATTACTCACATAATAAAAACTGCAAAAAAAAAAATGGAAAGAAAAAGAAGTCAAGATCAATGATAATTTGTACTAAGAATAGTCCATAAATGCTACAAGAGGAAGGAGGAACAACTGTGGCCTAGCCAAAAATTCTAGAAACGTTAATTTGCGTTTAAAATACTCCTATCAAGTTTTTCATTTCCACTCTTAACAATCGATGTAATTTCGGACGCAATTTTCATCTTGGTCATTCTAAAATAGTATATTTAAATTCCTAACATAAAGGTAGGGCCGTGTTCATTTGATCCACTTTTATCCTGCAATTTACAAGAGTTATTGAGACATTGAAATAATGTTGCTGCTGTTGTATTTGTGACATTTTGAATTGTAGACGAATATGAAGAATATAATATAATGGTATATAGTAGAAAGTTCAAAGTTGTGACTTGTGAGTTGTGAGTGTATAAGAAATTGTTAGATAGCGGTCAATTTATTCACTCATGACCTTTATAGCACTATTGACTTATAGTAAACCTAATGCAAGAAATCAACACACTCGAACCACTTAAAAGCATTGACTTGAGCTCAATCATTTTTAGTGCATATACACCGTATATTTATTCAATAACTCTCCTTATAATGGGTATATCTGCCACAAGTTTATAACGAGTCAAATATTACTCAGATGGGTATATACAATAAAAATTAAAGTGTCTAGAAAGTCACAAATGATTCGTCTTTATCTACCAATATGAGTTTTATTTGGCCCATCACAAACTTGTGACGGAAATGAGAATTTGTGAGATTTATTTTAGGTACTTTATGCTATTGCACCAAAGAAAATTATGTAGTTCCAAGATTAATTAGACCTCTTTTTCTACATTTCAAATTCTTAGTTTTTAATTTATAGGTCCTCCAATTCACCAAATTTAACTTAAAATTTCTAACCTTTTCTTTTATTCCCACCTCTATTTTAATTAGGTATTCAAATGTGAAAACCGTCTGAAATTAAGAAAGCTTTAAACAAAAATTGGGAGTTATAAATATTAGAACTCTCTATTTATCTCCCTTTCAAATTCTTAGTTTTTGTAGGTCCTCCAATTCACCAAATTTAATTAAGGTAACCCATCTTAGCCTATGTAGTTGTTGAACTACTTAAACTTTTGTCCTCTAAGAAAACACTACCAAACTAAACCATAACCATATGTAAACAAAAAAAAAAAAAACTACAATAACTTGATCATCAAGTATATTTTCATGGAAAGAGATGAGTTCACCTTCCCAATTTCGAGTCCAAGTTATAGTCCTATAGGTTCTCCTCCACTATGGCAACTATCGCCGACGGCTTCTCCTACACCTTCCTATGGACAAGCAAGAAAAGGGTATGGTGGTTATCCAATAAGTGTAATTGATCATAATGGCAACTTTAGTCCAAGAAATAGTTGTTGTTCATATTTAGAAGGAAGTTGTTTGTCGAAGAGATCGAAAATGGAGGAAGATGATGAAGATGTACAAGAGGAGAAGATGGATGTGTTATGGGAAGATTTGAATGAAGAAATGTGTATGAAAAAACATGGTGTAAGGAAGTTTGGGTTGCATAGTTTTTCAAAGAAAGGTAATAATGAAATGATTAAGAGTACTAATAATAACTTTGATTATGTTAATAATAATGTTAATAATATTAGAGGTGATGTTGGAAATGTGTTGAAGAGTAGTAAGAAACCAAGTATGGTTGTGCTTATGAAGGTTCTTAGAAAGTTTTTTGCACTTCAACAATTACAAAAATCCGTAAAGAAAAGGTAAAGCTATAATTAATCAATGTACATTTTTCGTGTAATCTTCTTTCTTATATATTTTTTTTTTTTTTTGTGTAAGCTGGGGTGTCTATCGTTGAAAGTTCATATGCAACAGTTCATAGAAAGGTATCTTATGTAATTGTTGATAAATTCATTTATATTGTAATAATTTACTAGAAGAATTCTTCTTAAGAATGAGAAATGGTGTCATACGCTAGTACTAAATCGATTAATCCAAATGTTGTTCTTAGAGGTTGAGATAACGGTACGTCGGTACTACCTATAAAAAAATCACTCATATTTTTATAAGATAATTAATAAAAAAAGATTCCGAGATGAAATGTTTCGAAAATTTCAACCATATGTGTTGATGAGAAATGGTGTAACATGTTACTTATGTTTAGTATATTTTAATTTCTTTTACAACCGGTGAACACCCCTACTTGTGACGGATACCATTTTCTCTTACAAAATACCCATGAGAGTTGAGTGGGAAAGCACATGGGGGTGTCCCACCTTGTCCCCTCTCCCTTTTTGTGAGAGGTCTTCAACGTCACAGGCAAGACGCTTTGTATTTTAGAAACCCAAAAAGTAGGATAAGTTTTCATTAATTAATATCATACGTAGGTTATTTAAGGATTTCCTATTTTTTTTTTTTTTAAGATGAGTACGGCATGGGTCCACTTAATTACTTCCGTAGAAAATATGGAGTGAAGAGGTCCATCCTATTAAAAAAAAAAACGAGGACAAGTAGAGCACAATAAGCTTCTTGTTTCTTTCTGCGCAACGAGCGCAATAGATAGTGGTATTACTTGGCAGTTTGGCAGTCTTGACGGAATATTCGTCTTAAATCTCAAAATGGGTCAAATACTCAATACTACCACATGGTTTTAATTGAGACAAAAAAAAAATCGCATTTTCTAGGCAACTTATCATGTGACCTGGTATGTATTTGACCTGTTAAAGGTTTAAAACGGATACCACCGTCTTAAACAAGAATTTGTGAATCACGTGGTATCGGAATTGGCTACAAGCACAACGTACTAGTAGGTCCACGGGCCCATGCCATGATGATTGATGAAGGATATCCATGAGTAAATGGGCCTATCCAACAATTGGACATATCAGATAATGCTTGCTTGCTGGACGCATAACAAATGAGAATAAATAACAATCCCTTGATAGTGTGTGTTGGGGTGCGGTCGACGGAGGCATGGGTTGAGTGTACCGTGGTGTATCACGGACATGCCTTGCAGAGCCGACCGTGGCTATCTGCGAGTGACCCTTGTGGGTGTACCATATGTCGAAAAGACATTTGGCGGTTATACCGGACACTCAAATGGCATCCAAAGTAGTGGTAGCCTGGTAGGGTAACTATAAGGAGCTTATGACACATTTATCTCATACTGACACAATCATTCTAGGTGGTCCTAAAATGCTGATTTAGAAGGCTATATAGTTCACGGTTTGGACGATTTTCAGGAACATCGTGGCGAAATCCATAGTTATAAGGGAGGTTTCTAAGGGCATATGATAATATAACATATTACTACATACTCCCTCGTACCGGACCAAAGGTAACACTTACTATAAACGGACGTATCACACCAAAAGTAACATTCCTTATTTGGGCCACAACATTACCAAGTTCTCCTTATATCCATTTGATATTTACACAAAATGCCATTACATACCCCACCTATTTTTTTCCTCTTTACCCTCACTTTTTCCACCTTTTCTTAAATTCTCTATTTTTCCCTATGTTACCTTTGGTGTGGTACGGAGGGAGTAGTACATTTGAGCTCGTATAACAGTACCAAAGTAAGTGTAGGAGCAACTAATTGTGTAGAGCATTAAGGCGAGTAGTCAAGTGATATTATTGTTGGTGGTTTTTGTGCCCTATGATGGTACCGTAGATAAAACTTTAAATGTTGGAGGATTTAGTGCTCAATACTATTGATCATATGTTCCACGATGTAAGAGAAAGCGACCTTAAATGTTGAAGATGGCACACTACATTAATGGCACTTGAACAAAAATTATAAATAAAATTAAGAACACTTGTTTACGGTGTCTTATGCAGTTATGCTGTGTGTAGTGTGCCATCTTCAACATTTTTATAGTGGCAATGCAGCAAGGTTAATTAATACCGATATTTCTGTATATGTCTGATCAGAACATCAAAGTGAGTAATCAGACATAATTTTCATACCTCAAATGCGAACCTCAGTCTCAGCAGCGTAATAAACAGCTAGCCGTTCAGACGTTCAGTAGTTTTCTGTCAGGCAAACCACAGTCTTAGCAGCGTAATAAACAGCTAGCCGTTCAGTAGTTTTCTGTCAGGCAGAAACAAGATGTTAGCTGCAGATCCCAAAAAACACATGCTTCAGTAGAGTTCCGACAGATATTATCATCAAAATGAAGTATTGAATCTATTATTATATAGTGTGTCCATAAACCTAGAAATACATACTGAAACCAACCAATCAAAAAATGTAGCGCCCGGTATCTTCCCTAAAATACAACTGGAAGTAGTTTATCAAGGTTTTAATGTAACAATTACAGTAGTATATAATGATGGCTTGTACAGCCATCAAAACAAATGAATTCGAATCAAACGGATACAAATTTGGACTAAGAACTCTCTCCATAAATGTTAGGCCAAAGTATTGTGCTGCTTCTTTTACCACTGTGGAATGCCAAATGAATTCTGTGGTCAGCTGTCTTCTCATCGAAAAATTCTAGTATACAGTATATTGTACCAGGCCCCGGAAACCTATATGGATCTTGTCTGGGCCGAATATAATTCCCAAAGAATAGCGAGGCAAATACCAAACATAGCATACAAAAGAAACCCGAAAAATGAAATATGTGCAGTAATTGATAATCCCTTCACCAGTTCACCTACTCATTAGCAACCTGTGCACTATTACGCTTATCAATGGCTCTATGGCGGAACAACTTTGCAATTTGTCTCCGTTCGCAGTCCTGAAAATCATGAGAAAACATGATACATATTGTAAGCACATTGACAAGCTACATTTTGTAGGCTTCATGTTGCTGGTCTAGTTTCCGTTTCTAATGAAACCAAATTCAATATTATTTGGTTATGTAGATGTTGGCTAATTTAGTTAGTGAAGTCACTAAGGCAATGGTTGTACCCATGACCTAGATTCAAAACCCGTTAGAATCAAAGCTGCTGTTACCAAAAAAAAAAAAAAAAAAAAAAAAAAAAAAGCAAAATGGGTCACTAAATTGGTAGTAATTAATTCTCTTAATTGCGATATAGTGTGGACCAATGTAATTATTGATCAATTGACCCAATTTTCATTTTGGGTCACCTGTAATTCTGGAAACAAGCTCTGTGTTTTGTTAGCACAAGGGTAAGGCTACGTACATCTTACCCCCTAACCCCACCATTTGAGGGGTCTCTTGAGGCCTGAGGTATTGTTGTTTGTTGCAATGTTGTCAATCCTACTTTGGATCGATAGGGAGGGTAGGATCGGATCGGTAGAATCGGATCGTAGAATCGCAAGATTCTACAAACTTACTAAATATACTTTTTTATTTGGTAAAAAAATATAATTGAAAATCAAAACACTTATTTATTAATATGTATTCATAAAATATTGGTAATTAATGATTTTAGTATCATTGTATGAACAACATACGCGAAATTTGGGTTTTACGGTATCATTATATAACAATATATATTAATTTTTTTTATTATGGAATCGGATCGTAGGATCGTAAAATCGTAGGATCGTATTATGATCCCATCTCTAGAAATTTTCAAATTATTAGGATCGTAAGATTCTACAACTATGATAGAATCGTAGGATCCAGGATCGGTCAAGCATTTTTGGATCGTAAAATCGTAGAATCGAATCGCGATTCTGACAACAATGGTTTGTTGTTGTGTTTGGTGTCATAGAGCTCAGTGACAGGGCCCTTACCTTGAACATGTGAAGATAGAAAGGCTTGCTAGGATTTTTCTTTCTCAACTTCTGGTATGTAAATGCAAAGCTTAACTGATCCCTAGGAGTAAAACGGTCCACCTCATTGAACCAAAGACAAGAGAACAGGTTGGACATAGGAGTGTGTGCCCTTATGATCAGAGACCCTTCTGGTACATCTGTTGGAAGATTTCGCTAAAACGTCAGTTTAACAATCATCAGTAAATCATGTCCCAAAGTTTATTGAAACAACCCCATAATTGATCCTTAATACAAAAATGAACAAAGAGAAAAGGGGACAGAGAGGAACATACTGCTTGGAAGCATCTTATTAGGATCAGAAGCATTGAACCTCTTTAGCCCATCGGCCTGATAAAACTGAAATTGTTGGTCTATCATTGTGTGGTTGAATTTATTTAGCTTCTTGTTACGCTCGACTTCTTTCCAAACACAATGACGATCATAGTGATTGGATATTGCATATTCATATCCCTTTCGCCATAAGAAGTTCTCCAATAACAAAAGAGGGTCTTGTTGAAGGCGCAATTTGCTGTCCAACCAGATTGAATACCTAGCATAAAACAAAACCCACAAATATCAAACTTGTTCCATAACTGGAATACCTGTCTATGTCGAATGTCTGAATAGTAGTTCCTACTATTTTAGTCAAGCTACTTATTGTCATAATTGATTAGCACTAGAAAGCAGAAAAATTCACATCTAAATCAGAAATAAATGCCCTTAAATTTGGTATTTCTATAACACAATTATAAATCATTGCTAGAATTTCTTGCTACTTGAACTGCTCAATCTGAGAAAAAAGGAAGCATCACACTAGCACACAAGTAGTAATTACTTCTGACCTTCTGTTTTGGATGAAATCTCAAACAATTCGGTCACAATTTGAAAGCACGGCATTTCCCTTTTGTAGCACTGTGTTATAACTTATAACTTATATAATTAGCAGATTGCTTTCCCAGTTCCCACTAAGGACTTTTTAAATCCTACTCCGTACGTACTAAGAAACCACAGCTTCTTTATTAACCATGGAAAATGCCAACTAATTCCCCTCGACAACTTCCCCTAAAAAATGTTCACCAAGTCACAGATTCACATGATGTAAAACTCTCTTGCATAGACGATCCTGAAGGACAGATAAATATATCTAGTTTGATTATTTGCTAGCTTCAAAGACACAACAGATCCGATAATGCTTTACTTCACTAACAACAATCTGCAATTTTTTAAGAAAATCATAGTTTTCAAAAAAACTACGAAGCATCTGCTTAGTTGATCAATATTAGAAAATTTTCTAACCTTAACGGACCACTCAGAAATTTAAGCACAATTTTATGTGCCAGCTCAGCAAGTTTACAGTACAGTTCTATACTTCTAAATAACTAGCAGACACCTTATATACATTCTGAAAATGTTGAACAAAAACATCCATCAACATCCAGATCTTACCTCGCTGATGGAAAAAGACGATGAGACAGAAGTTTGGGTATTTTTCCTACCCTCCTCATGTCTGTGAAAGGAAGATTCTTCACCACAACCACCTTCCACAAACCTATGTATCCCATTCTGTCAGGCATTTGGCCTTCTGCAGTAAGAGTTTCCAAGGTCGTCTCATCCATGAACATCACAAAGCAAACATTTTTCCTTGACAAACGACTAACCTGAAATGAAAGTATTAAGTAAGCTATTGGCACCTATGTACTTCCTTTCTGTTAACCATGAGAACCCAAAAAACACCGGAGTCTGAGAAAATGTTGACGTGTTGTCCAATTAAGAACAAATTTTCTAAATGATAGATAAGAAATGTGAACTGTGATTACATGCACAAAAAAGATAAACACATAATAATATCTCATACCGCTTTGGTAAAAGGAGATCTCAAGCGATCTGAGTTGCCAAAGATGCAAGATATAACAGCAATATGGCATTTGCTAATATATCTGTAATCATCCTCAACCAAGTCAAATCCAGTCCCTGAATACTCTTTAGAACCCTTAACAAACCCACAATTTATCGTTTGATCACGAGCAATGAATGAATCTTCTCTTTCTCTTAAGCTCTGATGCCCGGAAAACCTGGGTTCCCACTGGTCTACCCCATCTGGCTTTTCTTCTTTTTGAGTATATGACAATGAAAACCTTACGAATTTTCTACTTTCCAGAGGCTCGACAAGCTGAGTGGTAGAATTCAGTAATTTCATCTCACAAGATGAAGCTGGAGAGGAAAAATAAGGTAGGGGTTAATGCCTTGTGCACACAAAGTTTACAAAGTTAATTCCCACGTTGCCTGAAAATAAGTAGAGTTTCTCATGCAATTGTGTCGAGCTTGAAACAGTTTGACCATAACTTCTGATATATTTTTATATTTATCATCACCTTCTTAAATTCTAAAAGTGTGTCACAACTTATTTTCTAATCCTATATTCATTCTAGATACAACATTTTCCCAGTTTTCACTCAAAAGTAAAAGAGAACATCAATTTAGTGTCTTATAGCCACTCTAGATAAGGCTGTACAGCACACCACATCAAGGTACCAAGAAAGTAAGACAGAATAACCGTGTAAACTACCATTTGAAAGGTGACACCAACATTACCCCAATTCCTCATAAGCCACCTTTGACTGGGTAAAGAGGCAGACATGCACAGCATTCCCCTATATATAAGAAGAGGTTTCTGGATGACCCATAATGAAAATTGCCTCGGGTTGCATTAAGTTCACAATATGAAAAGTAGGAAACATTCTTCAAAGGTTAGACAATTTGTATATTATAAGAGAACTTACAACTGTGGTGTTTCCTGCGTTTCTTCGCCCTAGTTTTCCTACCAGTGTCATCAGAATTTGATTTAGAACTATCGTGTGACGACCTTTGATCAACTAGAATACGACCTTTCCCTACATCAGCTTCATGATCTCCAGAGTGGGATTTGGGATCGTCTATACGTGCGTCATGAGAATCAATTGCATCATCAATTCTATCATCAATTCCGTCATCATATTCATCATCGGTAACAGTCTCTTCATTTTCCAATACCAGTTTAACTTCATCTGAATCAAGAACTAAACCCTCAGTTTGTGCACCTGATTTGCTAGTGTTCTTCAAAGAAGCCTCATATTTTTTCTCGTACATTTGAAGTTCATTACGTCCGGCTTCATTGTATAGCCCGTGATGATCAGAGCCTTTCCCCATATTGTCACTTGGTTTCTTCACGGAACTTTTCACAAGAATCGAAGCATGACCCTTCCCAGCTCCATCCTCTTTATGACTGCTACTTTTATGCTCATCCTCATTGTAATCTTCATCTCTTCTCCTGTCATCCCCATCCCAGTACCTTGAATCACGGCCATGAGTTGTAGAACCATGTCCAAACTTGACTTTCGTGGAACTAAACCGTGTCACGTTCTTAAGAAAATCATCCTTAAAAGCATCGTCTTGTACATTATCCGTATCGCTACCTGCAGACAGTCTACTATGAGTCACAAATCACAAATGATCAAGATGCTACATCACATCAGGCTCCAATGAAATCTTTCTCTAAGTGTCACTTTGCTTTAAAACTGCATAATCGACAATTTCTTTAGAGTTCAGGTACAATATCTACAAAAATTGTCTAAGCAGAGGCGGTGCATTGGAAGAGGAGCAATAGTTCGATTTGGTCAACAAAGGAGATCAACGGCTGAAGCAACTATTCCACCTATGCCCTATAAAACTACATTAGAAACTTCCAATGTCAGACCAAAAACAAGATGAAACTTCTCCGTCACACACACACAAACACTCTATATTAAATATTCCTCCAACTAACATACCAATTACATTCTTTCTTTCCAGATAGATCAGATAGCTAGCTTAAACCAATGACTAGAGCTTAGAATCACGCATGTCACCTGCCTGTACTAGGCTTAACAAATAAACACCATTGATGTCATTGTGTGCACCAGACAGCAGAATCGACCAATCGCCTCACACATGGCCGACATGGGCCTATGTCTAGCAAATCTTAACAAGCCAAATACTTTTTTCCACAAACTTAGTGCCAGCAGTTGCAACTTTGCCGGAACTACCTTCCTAAAACCAATAAACGGACTACCTTTTCAACCTCAACTTCAGGACAGATGAGAAGCTTCAGTAAAACCCCAGACTTCAACTCACAATCACTAATGATAAAACTCATGAAATATCATATTTTCGCAAATTGGGCCTCAAGTATCCTCCACCAATCATGCTCAGGCCACCATAAAAACTTTGTTCCTAGTAGTATATATTCTGGCATTCAACTAACGTGTGTCAACTCAAACGTTCAAATATTCTTAAGAACACTACATAAACTAACGTCCACATCTAGACTACAATATACGATCAAATTAACATAATTCGGCTCAATATTAACATAAAGTAAAATCGAAAAACTGAATGACTGACTAACTGATCAGGCAATAAAACACCGGATGACTGATTAATCAACAACACTAACCTAAGCTCCGCAACTATAACTACAATGTAGGATCCGATTCAGCTCAACATAACAATGTATGTTAACAATATAACATACACTAAAAATTGAAAAATCAACTGATTAATCAATGACATTACAGTACCGTCCACAACCAACAATGTAGCTCAAATTCAGCTCAGTCCTCCTTAAAACATACAGTTAAAACCGATAAATCGAGCAAAATGCGATAAATCAATTGATCAAACAGCGTAACACCGGTTGACTAATTAATCAATTGATCAATAATACTAAACTAACATCCACAACCAATAATGTAGCTCAAGTTCAGGTCAATACTCCGTATAACATACAGTAAAACCGTTAAATCAAGCAAATCCGATAAATCGAATAATTAAACAACAAAATAAACATTATACCTGAGTGATGATCATATGTAGAGAAGTATAGAAAACCGAGTGAAAAAGCAGCAACAACACAACAAACAAAAGTAATGGCGGTAGCAATGGAGATCCGCTTGTTTCTCAATCGACGATAATGGTGATGATGATGCGATTTCTTATAGTAGTGATGCGGACCACCGCGAACGCCGATCGCTACGTGTTCTCCTCCGCCGCCACCGCCGCTAGTACTAGCTCCTCCACCGTTAGCGCCGCCGCCACCATTGGTGTACAAGTAGTGGTCGTTGTTGTACTGTCTGTACTGAGCCATAACTTACTGCATTGTTATCAGCTGGTTATTACTGGGGTTAGACCTAGACGCCATTGATGAGCTCCAATCGAGCTCAAATTGAAAATCTAGGGTTTACAATTAGAAGTCCGATTTTTTCAGATCGTGTTTTACAATTGCCGACCTAAATCGAACTTGAATAAATTAAATCAAATTGAATAATTAGGAATGAAATTAAAAGAAGAAATTGATGATAAATTATTGAGTAAGAGAAGTGGAATTGTAGATTTTGATCGGCGATTTTTCTCTCTCCTCGCCGTGACCGCCGCCGTCGAGGTCGTTTTTTTTCTCTCTCTTTCTCCTAGCCGTGGGATTTGCTGAGCTGGGATTTACTCGTTGACAACCGGAAGAAGGGCCAAATTAGTGGTTTAGAACTACGTATTTAAATACGGTGGAGTAGTTTGTACTTCACTTATTTTTTTTTTTTTTTTTTTTTTCGGGGTGTGCACCCGTCGACAACAGTGTATAATTCCCTCGCCGTGAATGCTCTCATGATGAGATAAACGACTGGTCAAAGAACTTGCTTCATTTCTATGGCAGGGATCGAACGGTTGAACTCATAGTTAAGGTATGAGCTGAGCAACCACCACATCAAACCCATTTGGTTTGTACTTCACTTAATGTACGTGTATTTTTGTTCCTGGTCGTTATTCGTTGTCGACATATTACTTAAATTTAAGTACGTCTCAAATACATGTCCCACCTCCAAACATTCCAATCAAACTATCGACAAATTACAACTAACTAATAGATTGCAGACTATCACATATACCTGAGGATTTACGTAGTGCGTACCAAAGGTAGCGGCTGGGGGTTCCCTTGTCAAAAAAAAAAAAAAAAAAAAAAAAAACTATTGAATTACATATAATTGAGCAACCTTTAATTTGATCCACGAATCTAAAAGCATTAAACTAATCGACATGAAACTAATAGATTTTTCTAAAATCAAAACAACGAGTTACTAGGTGGTAAAAGCGAAGAATATTAATTTTATATTCATAATACTTAATTTATCAATCTTATTGATATATACTGTGTGATTTAAGATCAAAGAGACTCGCATGTAAAAAATCTCAAGTTCCAACGAACAAGTAAGAAGTAATTAACTACCAAGTGTTCTTATTAAAACTCTCTCTTGAGAAATACAACTCTTAGAAAAAAAATCCTAGGGATTATCGTCATCTCAATGTAGTGATGGTATTATGTCCTAATTTTCATTGCAGATTAGCTAATTTGGAAGTTTGATTTAAATCTGAGTTGTTAAGTACTAAAACCTAAAAAAATTAGCACTTTTATAGGAATTTAATTGCCTAAGAGATAAGTATGTCTTCAAAATTTTAACTTTCATAGTATTTGTTTTCATATGTTTCTTATTTTCATCATTGGTTGCTGAATTTGTGTAAAGATGCGAAAATTTATTGTGAGAGTCAAGGGTTTCCATATATCTACTTATTATAGTAGCCCAAGCTACAACACGACCTCTAAATTGTGATTGGAAAGATGCACAGAGATTGATTATTCATCACAAGATGAAGAATTTTAATAAGCCTTATGTCTAGCTTTGCTTGTTGTTATAACCTTTTTTTATTGTTTACCTTATTTCTCATATTTATTATTGTCATTATAAACATCGTTGGTCTTTAATTAATACTCCCTCCTAGTCTGATTGTTGGTTCCTTTTCTTTTGGGAACCAAAATTAAGGAAATGAATTTGGACCACACAAAACACCCTACCCCACATGAAATTGAATTTGGATCACACAAAACTTACCAAAAAAGGAAAGGGGAACCAACACCCGACTAGCATGGAAAAGGAAATAGGAACCAACAATTAGACTAGGAGGGAGTAATATTTTTTCTTTATAAAAAAATTATTTTTTTCAAAGCTTCAACGAGCGCATTGAAATTTGAAATTTGAATTTAAAGTTTTCACTTAAGACACCATCTTTTTGAATTAATGAATTTACCAAAGATTGTGACATAAGCTTGAGTTTGACTAAGTAAGATCAAATTCAAGTCAAATTGTGCAATTTTAAACCAAGCAAATCCAATAACTATAATTTAGATAAATGATATTCTACCAATAGAATAGGTTATGAAAAAATGCACCACATTTAGATATTATCTGCTTTTACCATTTGCCTAAAATGAGATAGATAACGATTATCATGGCTTTATTATTAGACGACGTATTTTGAGGTGCATTACTGGCTAAATTATATTCTAACAATCATTTACCCTCAAATTAGAAGAAAATCTTAACTTATAAAGCTTTTATGCTTTATTTTTGCACCTTTGTAGGATTTAACAATATTATTGTAGTTGAGAAAATATGTCTAGTGTTAACAAAAAACTTCTTTTAGCAATCTTCTGTCTTGTTCTCTCACATGAGGTTAGTAATATTTTATGCTATCTATCTTTGGTTATAAACCGTACAATATTACCACAATGTTTTGAATATTGCTATCTAAATTTGCGACCGATTAAAGATCCACAATGTTAGATGCATGCAATATTTACTATTTATTAATTTGATTTACACTATTTAACATTTTTTAAGCGGGTCTTCTAACATGTGAAATAAAATTATAGTAAAAATGTGATCAAATATTCAAATTGTGTACTTAACTTAAAACTTATTGTTACCCAAATACGAATGTAGATAATTTACTCAATTTTTTTTGGGACACGGATAATTTCCTGAATAAAACTTGTTTGTTGCCATTGAAAATCTTACATCAACCCCCCTTTCATATTAATGTAGTATACGAGCCTCTTATATATAGCAGGATTATCATTACAGTTTTGACATTTCATTATAACCAAGAAAATTGATATTTGATCCCTTAAGTTTGGTTAATAGTAAAAATAGACTCTTAAATTTTTAATTGTATCAAGTAGGTCCCCTTAAATTTGTCCAAAAGTGAAATTCAAGCTAGTTTTAAAATTTTCACTCAAATTTTTATCACAAAATTCAGTTTAACATTCTTTTTATGATTTATTAACATATACAAAAATTACTTATAATGATCTCTTGGTTAACAAGGCGGAATTAAACTCTCATCAATTTCAAAAATACATGAATTTGACAGTTCATATGAATTGCTTAAAACTCACTTGGTTGGCATACAAATGATTAAATGAACGAATGAGTTTCAAGTTACAAACTCCTCCATAATGCGGGATTAGGTAGTCAAACTCCTCCATAATGCAAGTGACATGTATTTGACCCGTTTTAATCTTAAGACAGATATGTTTTAATAGATAATTATTGTATTCTTTTTGTGTGTAAATGGTGCCACAAAGGTAAATATGTTGTTGACAGGATGCGAACATAAGTCATGAGTAATAACACTCATTATGACTTCACTAACCAAGCTAATGACATTATACTAATCATATCAGAAGATCTTTTGTTTTATGAGTTTTTTTTTCCTTCCGCTTTATAATATTGTTAATATCTTATGTATTTTAATTTCTTGTCTAACATGATGTTTTGTCCTTTGTTTCGAATCATAGTTACAAGTCTGTATTGCTCTCCCAGTTCCAGGTGAACTAATAGGTAATGGATATGCAATCTAATACTCTTATTATTGTAGTAACAAGGTTTTAAAATTATTTGTATACAATATACATGTTTTTTAAATTGATAAAGTTGAGTTATGATAGTTTGATTATTATAGCTTAAGAGGGTTTGGTTAACAAGAAAACATGTGGTTTAAAATTATTAGGAATCAAATTATTTTTTCTTGGTGCAAAGGAATCAAATTATAGTGTTATGTGGTTAGAATCCAATTTCGTATACCTAATGATTTTAATTTGAATTGAATCGGAAATTAAAAACACGATTTTATTTTTAAAACAAAAGGTTTACATCCTATTGACTAAATAGAGTTCTTGAGTTGTATCATTAAAATACCAAAAACAAATCGTTGAAAAACTGTTATTGATGATATGAAACTTTATTTGTTCATAAGATAATTTTTTACGACTTTTTTAATTATGTTTAGTTAATAGTCTACAATATTTTAAGAAGGAAGTAATTATGATATTCTAATAAAAATGAAGTAAAAAATTTTCTGAAAAATGAAGCAAAATTGTTACCTAAGATATTGTCTATGTAAGATGGCTTAAAAATAGGGTATTTTTTAATGGTTTTTTTTCTCTTTTTGTAAGAACACTTGTAAAATATAAATGGTACAAAGTAGTAATTTAATTATTAAAAAATAAATTAATAAATATGATTTCACTAGGCTATGACCCTATGATTCTCCTACTAGGAGACTTATGACTTATAAGTTTGATTTGTCAGTTAAATAAGACGTATGTATTTTGCTTGTTCATAAACTCATACTCCGCAGTTAATGTATTATACAACCGGGTGTATATACAACTTATTTAGTGTTGTGGAGCTTTGTTACAAAGTTGTCGAGCTCTATTAACAAAATTATCGAGTTATGATACAAAATTGTTGAGCTTAACAGAATAATTATTAAGCTCAATAAACTTTGTAAAATAGCTCAATAACTTGTAAAATAACTCAACAACTTTGTGTGAGAGTTTGATAACTTTGACGCGGTTGTACATAACTCTTATACAACCAGTTGTAGGATAATATGTGTGCATACTTCGCGCCTAGATTAAGCACAAATACTATTATATTACTAGTTGTACAAGAGCATTGTACAACCATAACCAATTTAACTAAACTTATGTGTTTTTTTTTTCGAGTTTTTATAATTTTTGAGTTTCATTATAATTTTTTAAGTTCAATATTTTTGTAATGGAACTCGGATTCTTTCAAATAAAACTCGTGATTTGTAAGTCTAAGTTCAAGTAAATACATTATAAAGCTCGAGATCTATTCTATACAACCAATACAGCTGGTTGTATAGTCTACTTACTGTACATTAAGTGAACCAAACAACAACTTACCTTTTTTTGGTCTAGAATCGTTTAATGCATAATGGTTGATAAGTCTGAAATCTTTCATATGTTCTACAATGAAAACTTAGCAAATACCAAATTAGTTTTTTTTTTTAATATATATGTTGAGAATTTCACATTATTTTACAGATTGCAAGGCAAAGTGTGACGAGAGATGTGAGTTAGCATCAATGTATAGACGATGTTTTAGAGCATGTAGCACTTGCTGCGAGCGTTGCAACTGCGTACCCCCTGGAACTTCCGATAATGCCGACGTCTGCCCTTGCTGGGACACCATGACCACCTTTAATGGGAGAAAGAAGTGCCCTTAAAAGCAAGGACAAATAAAATCACTAATTAAATTTGTATATGTAGAAATACCGGAGTTTACGAGGGGTGAAATGATTTATACTGTGACCTTGTTATGTATTTTAGATTTATAATTCAGTTACATTAGTTATTATTTTTGTTATTCACTTTTGTTTGAATACGACTGGGTTGGTTACAATTTATGCTAAATAGTGTATTATATTATTCCCACTCTCATACAAATTTGTTTGCTACGGTGTTGTAGTAGTTGTGACGATTTCATATCCCAATTAATTGAATAAATCTCCGTAATCATCTCACATCAACAAAAGAAAATCGCCTACAAAAATAGATGCAAAGTGGGATATAATCTAATTTTAGGAGAATGCGAGCAATGATGATAAAAATGTTGCATTGTTCTTTTTGGAATAACAATTAGCCTTATTGCAGACGGGTATATCCGTCTAAAGATGTACACGGATAAAATATTCACATTTTTGCATGAATGTATGGTAACCCCCACCATCACGCACACTTGTTGTTTGTCTTATTATGTATAGACTAGATTTCAAGCCCGGGCGTTGCCCGGGTAAAGGCAGGGTTATGTTGCATTTATATACAACAAATTATCTAAGCTATTAGAATCATTTTCTCAACTCTTACTTTTATTTAACAATTATCTCTTAATCGAATTAATACATCTTAGCACCATTGTTAACAAATAATATAATTCCGTCCCGATTATTTGTTTTCTTGTGGTTTTAGCACACCTTGAGCTGACCTAGCCCAACCTAACCTGGCCTGGTTTAGTGTAGCTAATGACTAGCTCGATTATAAATTCCCTCACATGTCAAAACATTGTTTAGACGTCGGGTAATATCAATAATTTCTGATTATTTATCTTGAGATTGTTACTCTAAATTCCCCATTCAGAGTACACATAAATTTCATAAAATTCAACATGTAAACTAACTGTATATGTGTCTTGAGTTTCTCATTGATAGTCGGGCCTTTGTAAATATTAGGCTAAGAAAACATATGTTTAACTAAATCTCCTACTTGTTTTCTAATTCTAATTGTCTTCCTTATCAAGATATTTTAGAGGATATGATAATTCTCATTTTTAATTGGTTTTAATTTGCATAAAAGATCAAACATAAACCCCTAATTTCCCTTTAATAATAGTGAGCCTAGCCTAGTGCAATTAGACAACAAAAATTTAGATTTCCACGTCTTCATCGATGAAGACTCAACTGACAATTTAGACGATATAAAACGGAAGTGTGTGAAAGCTCCTCAATTGATGAATTTATTTATGGCTCAATCAAAGAGGCTTATGCAACTAAAGCTACTTGCGTAGTTCATAACTTCATATATGGAAATTATAGTTTTATGCCTTAGCATGAGAAAGATATACCTTAGCATTATAGCTAATGTAGAATGCTTATAGAAGCTACTCGCAATTTGAGTTACGGTATTATGACTTAATATAGAATTTAAAAACTTATTCCATTAATAGTAGATGATCAAAGATTCAGAGTGCAACCCAACAATCATTAATGTCATACACAAACGTTTTTAATGTACAAACAAACTATAGATTCCCAGAGACAGGAAAAAAAAAAAACACAACAAAGACGGAGAACAGCAACACGTACACGAAGTATTTTAATATAATGGACCGTCTATATCTGTTATTAAGATTAGAACATCCAACTAAAAAAAACCGATTACGAAAAGGTTTGCCTCGTATTGCGGGTCTGCTTCTCCTTCCTCTGGTGCTTACTACGCAATTTATGCTAAATCGGCACTTGAAGCAGCCTTTGCTGCAAACCGATAAAATTGAATAGCTATTTTTTAGAAAGAATGAAATTACTCGTAAATGGGTTTCTATAGTAATAAATTTATAATTAGCTATTCAATATCAAAATTTTCAACTTTTATCATTATAGATGTTTTAATTTATGTTATTATTCGTCGGCTAAACATATCCAAATCGGAGCCATATAGTTAGCATATCTCTGATACTATTACTATATGTCAGTCCATAGCATGAATAAATGACTGGGACGGAGGCACCATCAGCGAAAAAAAGATCGATATACAACGAAAAATATAACATAATCGTAATTCATACACATCGTTCAACTTATAACATGCAAAATCTACAATAAAATAAAAATTATGAGGAGATATAATAATAATAATAATAATAATAATAATAATAATAATAATAATAATAATAATAATAATAATAATAATAATAATAATAATAATAAAAAAAAAAAAAAATCTATAATTATATAATTTTCACCTTAATTAATGTTTGAAAATATTGATCAACTATGGCACCATGTATATGTTGTATTCTTCTAATCTGACATCAACAAGAAACACAATTTGATTAGCTTAACAATACAATAGAACCGATTAATCATGAAACAAAACACATACTTGAACCAAATAAAGAGTAAACTTCATAATGGGTAACACTTTATATATGCTAATATTATATTCCTAGTTTGTGTACAACTCAAAATCTACTATAAAATTTGTGCAGGTTAGACGTTTCATATTTATATTTTAATCAAAACTTATCTTTTTTAAAACTTATCTTTTTTTAATTTCTGCTTTAAATTCTAATTTTAATTAAACATAAATAGCTAATAAATCATCGACCTATAATATCACTCCAAAAGTTCCTCTTTTAAGTATATATATTGATTGATATTGATTGATAGATATAGATAATTATTGCAATTTCATTTATGTAACAAAATAAAAATATCGTTTCAATATGTTTATACAAATTGAAAAAATATTACCTTTTAAAACGAAATAAAATTATCTATTACATAGAATAGTAGTCTCAGTTATAGATATGATATAATATTATAATGAAGCATATTTATAGCAAATTATTTAGGCGGGATTTTTTTTAAAAACTTATTGATGGGGCATATTCTGCACCGCTGACCAAGTCAACATATTGAGCAAGGTCAAGGATATCCACAACAAGTCAACGACTCGCATAAACTTAGCCGATGCAACCCATCTACTGTCACCTGGTCTCGGCTACGGCAACCGATCGGGGGCACATATCCGCGTACTCATATCCAAGACCCTCGGCCGGCCTGCCATGGGTCCAGCGGCCGAGGGTAGAACTGTCTTTCCACCTGCTAGCCACTTGGCCACTTGGCCACTACGTGACAAAAGGTGAAAGTCTATAAATACTCCTCAACCTTCATTGAGGAAAGGATCCACAAATTAACCTAAGAATCACTATTCATCTGGTAATATCTTCCTTATCTCTCTACAATATATCCTGAGCCGAGTAATAACAACTTATCCCACTAAGTTCACTGACTTGAGCGTCAGAGTGAGTACGCTTGGCACAAAGCCAAGCCCTCAGTTCGTTCATTGTTGTAGGAGAGGCCGAGAGGAACGATAGAAACGTGAGGAATCCAACTAAAGACATCATTCTACAAGCCACGGGTGGTAACAATACTTGCTCTGGAATTACACCCGGAACAATTGGCGCCGTCTGTGGGGATAGACACTAGAAGCTAGTCACATTCATTCCCGAACAAAAAAAATACACACACAAAAAACCCACCCCCAAAGCCAAGAAGATGTCGAAAGAACAAGAGGCATTCGTGACCGACGAAACCGAATTCTACCAAGATGATACCGTCCACAAATCTGGAGTTGTGAAACCCTCCGCCGGTCAAGTGATTCAACCGGAGTACGAGATGCCAACAATACCGGACACTCCGCTGCCTGCCGACCAGGTCACCATCATGGGACATGTGGTTGACGTAGCAAAACTGAAGATGCTCCTGGACCTAATTGGGAGTACGTCGGCTCACACTGTCACGCCGACAAGAGCGGCGGAAACCGTCCAGGAGACCAGGGCCCGAAATGTGACCCCAAGAAACTTGAATGGAGCATTAGGAGAAGCCGACCCTGTCAAGACACCGGGGGAGCCCAAAGTGGCCGTGGTGGACCTAAGTCCTTCTCGCACTCGTGAGAAGACTGCGTCGTCGCGGCACGAACGAGGCACACCCCGGAGGAGCGAGAGAAGCCCAACTAGTCAGAGTTGGAGAAGAAGCCCGACTCGCCAGAGTCGGAGGAGAAGTCCTTCTCGCTACGAGGAGGGAAGCCGGACTAGGAATGCGAGGAGCCGATCGCCTCGTGTCGTCCGACATGTGGTCAGGCAACCCCTCAGCGCCTACGTCCTAGATACTCCGGTGCCGACTAAGCTGAAGTTACCACCTATAGCATACAAAGGGGAAGGTGACCCGACTGACCACGTCGAGGCTTACGAGTCTCACATGTCAGTATGGGAGCAACCTGATGAGGTTTGGTGCCGAATCTTCCCAACGACACTGCATGGGATGACACAGAGTTGGTACAAAGGGCTACCCGACGGGTCGGTATACTGTTACGCCGACCTAAAGGACGCATTCCTAGCCCAGTATTCCTGCAACAAGAGGAGGGCCGTGGAGACATCGGACCTCCTGACTATCAGACAGGAGGGAGGTGAGTCTCTCCGAAGTTATGTGAAGAGGTTCGACGCCAAGGTTCAGCAAATTCGTGAGCTGAACAGCGAACTGGCAGCCTTCACGCTGATGAAAGGCCTCCCAAGGGGGGACCTAAAAGACGAGCTTATCAAATGCGGCGGCCTGACCTTTGACGCCGCCAGACAATTGGCTGATCAAGCCATTAAAGTGGAAGACTACCACAAAACCTGGGTAGGCCCTAGCGAGCCCAAGCCCTCAGAAAAAAAGAGCCGCCGGGAGGACAACCCGGACGAAGGACGTCGTGGCAATGATCGGTCACGGTCTGGTGAAAGACGCCGTGACAATAACAGGTCACGATCTGATAAATCTGCCAGGAAACAGGACTCGACGGGCGCCGGGTGGAGTTCGGGATCGTACCGCCAGAGGCGGTATAATGATAAAACCCCCTCGTCGTATCGGCCGCCGAGGTCTTCGCCCGAGCAAGCACGAGGGCATGAAGTGGGAAAGGCCCCCAAGCCGAAAGGAGACGGTGACACGAGCCGATCGTGAGTACCACGGCCACACCGGTCACCTTATCGACAACCGCCGCATCTGAAGAATGCCATTGAAGAACTGACCCGGAAGGGGAGCCTCGACAAGTACGTTGCCAAAGGCCAAAAGACTGACGCCAGCAGTTCAGATAAGAAATCCGTCTTCGAACGGATAGGAGTGATCCATGTTGTCATCGGGGGCAACGAGAACGGAGGGTCCGCTCATGGGCACAAACGGCACCTGAACGAGCTATATCAGGCCATCAACTTTGTGCCCAACACAGCGATCCCCGCTTCCAACATCCCCGATATGACTATTGGAAGGAAGGACTACGAAGGAGTCATCGCTCCTCACAGCGACCCGCTTGTAGTCAATTTGGACATATCTAACCACCTGGTTAAGAGGTGCCTGATTGACATAGGCGCCTACACGAACATCATGTTCAGGGAGTGCTTCCTCAGCCTCGGTCTGAAAGCCAAGGACCTAAGCCCCTGCACCAATCCTCTGTACAGCTTCTCTGGGGCCGGCCTGGTACCACTGGGGTCAATCAGACTGCCTATGATGTTCGGCGAAGGGAATGCGGCGAAGAATGTCCTAGCCGAGTTCGTGGTCATTGACGGCTCGTCCGCCTACAACGTTCTCATAGGCCGAGTCACTCTGAGCGAGGCCGACGCAGTGATGTCCATCCGGGCCCTAACACTGATGTACGTCTCGGACCGGGGGGAAGCGCATAAGCTCGTCTCCAAAGACGAAAAGGACGAGGTGGTCAACGTCCAGATAGCTGCCAGAGGATGCAACATGCAGTCCCTCAAAGTGGCAAAGAAGTCAGAGAAAGGAAAAAGTCCATCCTTACAACAGGAGGGCGACCTCATGGATGCAACTAGCGGCTGACTGGGAAGGGGTGTCTTTGATGAGCCATTAGGACGCTGGTAATCTCGGGAAAACTTTGTATAGCGGCGGAGGTGTCCAAGATAGCTGTGGGCACCCCAACGCATGTTTATACCTAATGAAAAATCGTCCAAGTCTTCCATCAAAGTGTCCATTTTTTCCCATCAGTCGTTAACAAGAAATAGATGCCAGCTCATACTGTTACACCGACAAGAGCGGTAGTCTCCGTAATGAAGCAGGCACCGTCGCAGTCACCCCAAGTAGTAGACGCCACGGCAGTCACCCCAAGAGGTAGACGCCGTCGCAGTCACTCCAAGTGGTAGACGCCACGGCCGTCATCAAGAAATAGATGCCAGCTCATACTGTCACACCGACAAGAGCGGTAGTCTCCGTAAGCGAGCTGTGCACCGTCGCAGTCACCCCAAGTAGTAGACGCCACGACAGTCACCCCAAGAGGTAGACGCCGTCGCAGTCACTCCAAGTGGTAGACGCCACGGCCGTCATCAGGAAACAGATGCCAGCTCATACTGTCACATCGACAAGAGCGGTAGTCTCCGTAATGAAGCAGGCACCGTCGCAGTCACCCCAAGTAGTAGACGCCACGGCAGTCACCCCAAGAGGTAGACGCCGTCGCAGTCACTCCAAGTGGTAGACGCCACGGCCGTCATCATCAGAAATGATGCCGCTCATACTGTCACATCGACAAGAGCGGTAGTCTCTGTAAAGAAGCAGACGCCGTCGCAGTCACCCCAAGTAGTAGACGCCACGGCAGTCACCCCAAGAGGTAGACGCCGTCGCAGTCACTCCAAGTGGTAGACGCCACGGCCGTCATCGAAATGATGTCACTCATACTGTCACATCGACAAGAGCGGTAGTCTCCGTAAAGAAGCAGGCGCCGTCGCAGTCACCCCAAGTAGTAGACGCCACGGCAGTCACCCCAAGAGGTAGACGCCACGGCAGTCACCCCAAGAGGTAGACGCCGCGGCAGTTACGGCAAGCGCAGTCGATACTCGCAGAAACGGTCAAAACGCCTTAAAAGCTTTTAAACACAGTTGGGATGCGCACTCTAGACTGCCTCGGCCAGGCCGAGGCGAAAACAAAAAGGCAACTCAGACGAAGACGCTAAGTACAGTTGATATGCTCAACTATTAGCGCAAGGAAACTCAAAGTGAGGTAAAGACCTCGGCCAAGCCAAAGACAAAGGAAACGAACTCTTATTAAAAATGATAAGTTACAAGTGAGGAGAATACAGGCGACGGCCGTCCCCTTAAGGATAAGCCAAAACACAACCTACCAAAGTTGTACAAAACACAAGGAAAAGAAAAGCAAAAGATTACAGGTATCATTTGAAGCGCCAAAAGTGGCAGGGAGGGAAGGCTTAATAATTGGCTCCCGAACAGCTGAAGCTATCCGAGACGCCGGGTGAGCCTGGTGACGACCGCCCGTCTCCCTATGCCTGTTGCTGCTCGCCATCAGCAGCGGTAGCAGCATCTTCTTCGATGGGCAACCCAGCGGTGTTCTTAGCAGCCTCAGCCTGAGCCTCGGCAGCCTCAGCTGCCCTTGCCCTCACGGCTTCCTCCTTGGCCGTCTTAGTCTTCTCAGCAAGGGCTGCACTCTCCGCGGCCGCCTCTTTCTCTATCTTCACCCTCACCGCCTCCTTGGCCTTCTCCTCCACGGCTTTCTCCTTAGCCTCGAGCTTATCATCAAACAGCTCGTCAAATTTGCCCCACGGAAAGGAACCAGCAAGAGGGAAGAGCTCCTCAATCACTTCCCTGGCAGCTTCTTCGGCCAGATCCCGGAATTCGGTGCACATGTTAGGGAGCAAGTCGGTTTGGAGCATCTCAATGTCCTCCTCCTTTTGCCTAATAATGGCCTCCTTGCTCCGAATCACCTTCCCCTGGATCTGAAATTTGCCTCTGAATTCATTCCTCTGCTGGAGATAAAGGTCGGCGTGCCTCTGAACAAGGTCACACTTCGCCAGCAGCTTTGCAACTTCGGTCGCAGCAGCCTCGGCCTTGGCTCTTTCAGCAAGGACCTCCTTTTCAACGTCCTCCCTGAGCTTTCTCTCCACCCAAAGCGCCTTTTTCAACCATCTTCCCTAAGCCTCTGCTCATTGAGGAGATCCAGCTTCGCCTTCGTGGCCACCTTCCTAGTGGCATCAAGCTCAAAAGCGGACTGAGCCACGGCCTTCTCCTGCTCTATAATACGAGCACCGGCCAGCTCGTTCCATCTCGCCAGCTCCTCGACCAACCTCACGCCTTCCGCTGCAAGCAGTCGGGAGGAGGAAGCCTGCTGGGATGAAGGGTCAGTGGTGACGTTTCGATCACCAGCCTGCAGTCGGGAAGGGGAAACCTTCTGGGATGAAGAGTCGGTGGTGACGTTTCGATCACCAGCCTGCAGTCGGGAGGAAGAAGCCTTCTGGGATGAAGGGTCAGTGGTGACGTTTCGATCACCAGCCTGCAGCCGGGAAGGGGAAACCTTCTGGGATGAAGAGTCGGTGGTGACGTTTCGATCACCACTGCAATCGGGAGGGGGAAGCCTTACGGGATGAAGAGTCAATAAAGTGACGTTATGATCACCGGTGCGCGGGTCTCTCCTCCACTTCTTTGCTCATTAAGAGCGACGGCCGGCAATGGCCGATCCGCAAAAATTTAACGAAAGCATCAGTATCAACATACAGACATGCCGAAAAACCCGTCATCAGCAGCGCCTAATGAACCGGCCGAATCTGAGCCACAGAGTAGATCAGTACCATGCTTGGCCTTCTTGGCCGAAGGACGCATTTCCTCGCCAGTGGCAGAAGCAGCGACGGCGGTAGAGGCTGTCCCCTTCCTCTTACGGACAAGGGGAGGCCCCTCCTCGTCAGAGTCCTCCCCATTGGTGATATCAACGATCTCCACCGTTGCCTTCTGAACAGGGGGAGTAGGAGGTGGAACTGATGTCGACGCCATCGCCGCCGAAGACTTTGTTTTTCGCGTATGGCGCGGCATGTTACTAACAACCTTCGCCTGGGCCTCCACCACATTCAAGCTCCTCAGCCGCTGATCCATGAGATCATTCGGCGACGTCCTGCGATCATGGGCAAGAGCCTTGGGGTGCAAGTTAGCAACGGTTTTATCTTTGTGCAGCCCCATTCTCCGGAGAATATTCTCGACGCAGTCCGGTCCGAAGTGGTGCGAAGGAAACAAAGCAAGAATTAAATAGAAGAAATAAACCGAAACTCGAGAAACAGGAACATTGAGAGCGGTGATAGGCCTCGCACCGACCCCACTCACCCTGTGCTAGGGCCGGTATGAGGCCGACATGACAGAGCGGCTCATCCTATAGGATGATCTGCGTTGGGGGAATCCATCTTTTCGGCACCCCACTCTTGTCCGCCTCGAAGAGCCTCATCGCGCCTTCTCATCCTCCTTAAGAAGGACCTTAGGCATCCATCTTGAGCTTCTTCCGGGTGACCCATCCGTCGTGCTCCGCCTTAGTTTCACACCGCAAATTAACTTGGTCTTTGAAAGGAGCGGGGCGGCGGGTAGTCATCCCAAGCACCTTAACATACACCCACCGACCTTGCCGGCCTTTGCGGGAAGAAAGCTTGTCAACAGAGACATAACCCCGCTCCGTTTGCACACTTTGTACCATCCGACGCGCCGAGAGATTGATGGCCGGAGTGAGTGAAGCCGGCGGAATAAATTCACCGTTGGGGCCTCTCCCTTGAAGAGACAAAGCCGAGACAAAGCCGACTATGGTCCTCACAGCCCAACGGGTGCGGTTGGGCAACAAGAACGTTCATGGCCCTAATAATGGCCATAACGTACTCATTCAGCGGAAACCGGAGCCCGTACTCCAAGTGCCGCATGTATACGCCGGTGTAGCCCGGTGGAGGGCAACAGACGGCCTGACCCTCCCCAGGGATAACAATCTTATATCCCCTGCCAAAGAAAAAATGGCCCTCGAAAAATTTCTCGCCGGAACAACTGACGAGCTTATGGGTCCAAGCACGGTCAAGGCGGACCTTACAGGCGTCGCCGTGATCCATAACGTACTGCCTCTCCTCATTAGGACGAGCCTTTTCAGCATCACCACCAAAATCGTCTGCGTCGTCATCGACTTCATCATCGTCATCCCATTCCTCCAAAAATCGAGGATCAACTTCAGGAGAAGGAGACCTAGGGCCCCCAGATCTTATCGGGATGGCGTCTAGTTTCTCCTCCTCATCAAGACGCGACGGGGATCCCCCCGGCGCGGAAGTGCTAGTCCCAGCGTCAGCAGAAGACATGATAGCCATGATTATTTAACAAGAGAAGAAAGGAAATTTGTTTGTTTACCTTGAAGAAAAACGCTCGCCGGATTAACAACTCTGAAAGTTAGAAAAAGAAACCCTTGAAAGTTTAGAGAGGAAAATTTTGGGAGAATGAAATTGGTGGCCAATTTCACGGAACAACTGCCCTATTTATAGGAAAAAAGCCCATAAAGCGTCAGCCAATCAGCGAACAGACACGTGTCGGACATGCAACCACGGAATGTCAATCATCGCAACAGTTAAACGTCAATCAACGCAACAGTGATCAAGCGTCTTCAACACGCCCTTTCGTATCTCTGCCCATTCATCTTCCTCAACAAATTCCTAGGTATCTGCTCTCCGCCGCCACACGATCAACCATGCTAAGGAGCAGGCACTGGGGGCAATCAAAAGCAACCGGCACTCCCAACCCTGGTCTCGGCCAGCGTCACTTCCTTTTCCACATCGGATGCCCTTTACACATCCATGCGGAGGGGGGATATATATGGTACGGCCTGATAAAAACCAGGCCGAGATAGAAGAAGCCGATACAGAAAAGTTTCAAAAATTACTTTCGCAGAATATACGCTCAGCATACATCGGAGCCCATACCACGGCATAGACTACGCTGGGGGCAAATTGATGGGGCATATTCTGCACCACTGACCAAGTCAACATATTGAGCAAGGTCAAGGATATCCACAACAAGTCAACGACTCGATAAACTTAGCCGATGCAACCCATCGGCTGTCACCCGGGTCTCGGCCGGCAACCGATCACCGGGGCACATATCCGCGTACTCATATCCAAGACCCTCGGCGGCCCGCCATGGGTCCGGCCGATGGTAGAACGGTCTTTCCACCTGCTAGCCACTTGGCCACTTGGCCACTACGTGACAAAAGGTGAAAGTCTATAAATACTCCTCAACCTTCATTGAGGAAAGGATCCTTAAATTAACCTAAGAATCACTATTCATCTGGTAATATCTTCCTTATCTCTCTACAATATATCCTGAGCCGAGTAATAACAACTTATCCCACTAAGTTCACTGACTTGAGCGTCGGAGTGAGTACGCTTGGCACAAAGCCAAGCCCTCAGTTCGTTCATTGTTGCAGGAGAGGCCGAGAGGAACGATAGAAACGTGAGGAATCCAACTAAAGACATCATTCTACAAGCCACGGGTGGTAACAATACTTGCTCTGGAATTACACCCGGAACACTTATTTTTTTTATTTTTTTGGAAACCTCATAACACGAGTACTAGATTTTATTAATTAAATCAGCGTTCGCAATACAATCAATATAATGAGGTAAGACATTTGTCCAAAATCGTCAACCTATCGACCAAGGGACATAATGAGCTAGCTCATGGGCGACACTATTATACTTCATACGAGCAAAAGAAAAAGATACAGATTCAAACCAACGACTAATTAAATGGATCTCCTCATAAACCAAAAAAAATATCGCTCATTCCTATCTTACGCTTCTCTAGGTCTTTCAGCACAAGCCAAACAATCGATCTTTACTATAATCTTCCTTACCCCGACATCCTTTGCTTTCTTCAACCCCAATGGAATAGCTTATGCTTCCGCAAATTTAGGATCCCGCTCAACCGTATCCTGTATTGCAACACCCTATTCAACCTCTCCAGCCTCATCTCTACACACTACACCCCAGCCAACCCCAAGACCATCCAATATACCCGCATCCACATTAACTTTCTTCACCCCCACTCCCGTCCTTGTGCAGCAACCCAATTCCTCCTCAACCTCCCGCCTACCAGCTACCACCTCTGTCCCCATACCTCTTATCTCAGCTAGAAGATTCTCTACCCTATCAAGAACCATGTCATTCCTCTATTCACCATTCTCGAGGATAGCTTTATTTCATCTTCCCATATAGCCTAGCATCCCGTCATAAACTCCATACATTCCCTCTCGTCCAACCCACGCAATATCATCTCAGCCCACTCCCTTACCCGCGCAGGTCCACAAACACCTCTAAACCGAGCTCATCCCACACCCTTCTTACCCACCCACAATCACATATACATGGAGACACGATTCCTCGTGATAATGACATCGAGGACAAGAACCGTCCGTCTCTCTGATACGTGCAACAATATTAGTCTTTGTTGCTATCACATCATTACATAGTTGCCAGAAAAAGACCATAATATGGGGTATGACAGGAACTTTCCAAATCCTATTCCACAACCATTGATCACGTGCCGCCTCTGATTGTCCCTCACCATCCTCATTACTTTCAAGCAGCAGACGGTACGCTTACTTGACCGTATATATACCATCTTTCTCAACATCCCAACACCTATCATCTTTTGGTCTACTATGACATAACCTGATATTCAATATCCTCTCTTGTTCAATAGGTAGGAAGCACGTTCACACCTTCGTTTCATCCTACCCATTCCCATTCTCCTCCATCAATTCCGACACAGTCATCCCCACATTATTATCCCCAATAGGCGATATGATTCTTCGTGATCGAGTACCTGAGATCCACGAGTCCACCCATATTCTAGTAGTCAGACCATTTTCAATTCGACTCCCCAACCCCAAGTGCAACACATGCCTAGTCTCGCATATAGATCGCCAAGAATAGCTGGGATTTGATCCCAATTCAGCTTCAAGAAAACATGTGTTCGCAAAGTATTTCGCCTTAAGAGGACGGGCATATTAACTGTCCGTGGTCGTCAAAAGTCTCCAAGATTGCTTACCCATAAGAGCGGTATTAAACTTTCCCATGTCTCGAAAGCCTAATCCCCTTTACATTTCGGACGACACAAGGAATTTCAGGCTATTCATGCCTATTTTACGCTTACCATTGCTCGCGCCCCACCAAAAAGCCGAGATTAACGATCACAATTTATCGCAAAAATTAGCAGGGAGTTTAAAAACGCTCATCGCATAAGTTGGTATAGCTTGACCAATAACCTTTATCAAGACCTCTAAGACCATCCCCAAGCAAGGTCACCGACTGGGTCGTGACCTTGTCGGGTCACGCTAATGACTCCTTAAACTAGGATTAACAAGATGATTTTGGTGACCTTGAACAAGTGAGGGTCACCTGGTGACCCTGAGTTGAGAATTGTGAATTGTTGGTGACCTTGTATGTGGCATCATTTGATTGGTTCTTTGGACAAAGATGAAAGAGAAAAAGGACCGAGTCCAAAAAATGCGCTAGAGTCTTCTCGCCATTTTCGCAAAAAATAAGAAGATTGAAATATTGATTAATATCTAAATTAATTGAAAATTATATACCAAAATCAAAATAAAAAAAATATGAACATATAAAAAAGGGTTATATTTTTTAATTGCCAATAAAATAAACTCAATTTTGACATATTTTAACCCACTTTAACTAAATCGGAGGTGATGAGCGATGGTGATGATGGCCTTCGACGATGGTGATGCCCGATTGTGGATGATGATGATGGTGATGCGATAATGCGATAACTGCCCTGGAGCGATGGTGATTTATTGATTTATTTGCTTCGAGGAAGTAATAAATTAGAGAACAACCTTGATTTATTTGTTTATTTGGGATGGAGAATGAAGGAGATGATGAATTGATTTGGGAAATAAAAAGAATTTGATGATATTTAATTGATTTAATTAAATAGAAGATGATAAGCGAGGTTTAGATCTCGGAGGATCAAATTACTAGTTTTGTTGGAGAGCTTGGGAGGTTTGCACTAGAGAAGATGATCTTTGTTAATGAATGGATATGTTTTGGTGTGAGGATGTGGTTTAACCACGTCCTTATTTTTGTCCCCCTTTTTTTTTTTTTTTTTTTTTTTTTTTTTTTTTTTTTTTTTTTTTTGCTTTTTTCAATTTTTTTTCTTAATACTCGGATAAAAATTAATAATACGGTATTTTTATAAGTTGGATCACATACGAAATAAAATTAAAATACTTATGAGATTAGAGTAGTTCTTATTTTGTTGAAATATTTACAAAATTTCAAAAATAAGTTATTATAATTTGTGAATAAATAATAATTGTAAAAAAGTAAGAGAGGTTTTGGTGGGGTAGTGAATGTGGTAAATGATTGGAAATGTTGGAAAGTGGAAAAATGATTGGGTTGGTGACCAGGTCGTGCGACCTCCTGGGAGGAGGGTGAAAGTGGGTCAAGATTAATAAGGTGCGATTAAGAGGAAAATTTTTGGTGACCCAATTAAGGCGACCTTCTGCTTGGGGATGGTCTAAGGAACGAACCCCACCATCCTTGCAACTTCTTCCTAAGTTTATCCCGAATGATATAAGAGAGGACTTTTTTTTTACTACCCAATTACGGTAGGTAGCCCAAGATACTTCTCCTATGATTCGACCACCCTCACGCCCAAGACAGCGGTGACCTGAGCTTTACGAGCTATAGATGTTCCTTCACTAAACGATACAGTAGTCTTATTAAAGCTCACAAGTTATCCCGAAACTTGCTCATAATCTCGTTTTAGTATAAGTGGATTAAGCTAGTTTCCTTCCTTAAAAAAAAAAAAAAAAGAGGATAATTTAATTTTAAATCCCCAAAATTTCCCAAATGCGTAAACCCTAAATCCAAAATCAATTTCTCAATCATCTCCATCAATCATCTCAACAATGGGGAAAAGCAGCAAGTCAAAGACGAAGAAGCGTTATTCAGATGAATCCGAATCCGAATCCGAACCCTCACCTTCACCTTCACCTTCCGAGAGTTCCGACGATCAGCGCCTTTCTTCGAAATCACGCCACCGTCGTCGTCGCCGTCGTGACGAAATCTCCGATGGAAGCGACGGCGATGTACGGAGGAGCAGTACGGTGAAAGAGAAGTCTCGGAGTAGGAGTAGTAGTAGTCGCCGGAGAAAAGACGATCGCAAACGAAGTAGAGATAGGGATAGAGGAGATAAAAGACGAAGTAAGCATAGAAAATCGACGAAATTGCGAGGTTCCGGTGACGACGATGATGATAGTGATCGTTGTTCTTCAGATGATGATGAATTTTCTGAGGCTATAGATGTTGCTAGGGTTTTGCTTAAGGAGTTTCCTGGTGTTGCTGATGATCTTAAACAGGTAATTATGATTTTACTCTATTTTGAATTATTTGATTTTGTTTTTAATTGATTGAATTGCAGTATGATTTTTGAGTTTCTGGAAAAATGATTTGAATCAATTGCAATTTGTTTGAGAGGTTGTAGTTATTGTTCTTGGAATTGATTGAACTGATTGAATTGATTCGAAGTAGGATTTATGAGTTTCCTTTGTCTGCCAAGTTTCTGGATGAATAATTTGAATTGACGCGGTTTGGTCTGTAGGATTTGTATTTGATAGATGAAATTTCTTGATTTATTCGACAATGAGGAATTTATACGTTGGAAATTGTAACAGTGGGGGATTTGAGCTATAGCTTAGCGAATGAATTTGATTGAGAATTTAAATCAAGTTCGAGTTTTGGTAAAATTGGTGGGTCAATGGATGAAGTTCCTTGATTTTTTCGACAATGTTGAATTTATACGTTGGAAATTGTAATAGGAGGGGATTTGAGCTATAGCTTAGCTAATAAATTTGATTGAGAATTTTAATCAAGTTCGAATTTTGGTAGTTTGGTAGAGTTGTCCTCATTCTGGGATGATTCATGTCAGCCATGGACGATTCGAAAGGATGATTCATGTCAGCCGACCCCAAATCATTTTGGGATTAAGGCTCTGATGTTGTTGTTGTTGGTAGAGTTGTCCCCATTTGTGTGGGATAAATGTAGCTGGTATACGGAGTATCATTTATGACGTTGTATACATCAAGTTCAGACCCTTGCTTGAAAGTCAGAGCATAGTTCTCTTCATGAACAAAGTTATCAAGAAGGGGTTAGGCACTGGAATACAATTCTGTTATCAAAGCACGTATGACTGTATGAGCTAGCTTTGCTAGGAATCACAAATCTTGTCTTGATCGTCAGCCTTTAGGCCTTCTGTAAAACAAAGTAATTTTGATGGTTGGTATGTTGCTATCGCAGCTGCCCTAAGGTAGTGGAAATGCCTTTGCGCTTTTGTATCTAATTCTAGCCATCGATTGAATTTAAACTGACTTCACAAGGTGTTGTAATTTACTAATGGTAATTTGACGTTTTTTTTGTTTTTTTTTGGAGACTCATTTTATCTCATTGTCATTTCCGCTTGGGTGCTTTGTTGGGGAAAATTAGTTATTGATCCTTTTCCCCTGTTTTTATTGGACTTAGCTTTTACAAATGATTGATGATGGGCAAGCTGTCGATATCAAGGGAATATCTGAAAAGGCGTTAATGAAGCATCTTAAGAAGCTGTTCTTGTCTTTAGACCTTAAGGAAAAAGGCGATAGAGTATTCTTGCTACGGTCTAAGGCTCGTCCAACTTTGGAGGTTATTGGACCTATTATATCCACACAAACTGGAGCAGTTGAGGAGAAAATAGGGGATGACGGGAATGTTGAAGAAGCTACGGAAGATGTGCCTTCTGTTACCATAGGTCCGGCTGATGAAACTACTGCTCCCAGAAGAAGGTTTGAACTTTTTGGTTCTCTGTTGATCTTGCTGCCCACTGCCAGTTTCAAAATGCTTGTTCCTTTTCCTTTCCCATGGAAATTTCTGTTGCTATATTTAGTTTTAGTAGTTTGTATTTTTTTTTTTTTTTTTTTTTTTTTTTTTAAAGTTATCTTCTGTGATGAGATTTTCATTTCCGCTCAGTGTCCTGTAAGACTACTCTGATATTTTTATCAAATTTGGGTGTGGTTGCTAATTTATGTGTTCACACTTGATTAAAAAATTGTGCAGGGTGATTGGACCTGAGATGCCATCTGCCGAACTACTTGCTGCAGCAGCCAAATTAACAGACGCTGAGGCTAAACTCAGGTATTTACTCCCTTTATCCCATATTTTATTGCGCTATTTCCTCTTTGATCCAACCCAAGATAATTCGCCCCTTTCTAAATCTAGTAAAATACCGTATAAAAAACTAAACCTTCCATACAGTCACTAGCTCAGTATTCCGTAACATACCTCCACTCCGTTGATACTTCTAGTGGGAAGGGAATGATACAGCTATGCGGTACCTCTACATCTAAAATTCTTAGGCCAAGGGCTAATAGTGATAATCTATCTTGAAATTAATATGACCATCTAGTGAAATTCAAATGAGGATAATATAAATGGGATTAAGCGCGTATAATACTTCTTTGCATTCTAAATAATGAAATATACATATACTTGATATCTGGTAGAACTTCAGAACCCAATTAGATTAAGTCATGGATATAAGCTCATATCTGAGCTGCTGATCGTGCCTAGTTCCGCACTCTAATGGCTTTTCTCAGCTGACTTACATTGACATTTGCAGGGAGGCTGAGTTGGATCTAGATGATGGAGAGTTTGTTGGGCCACCGCCTCCTGCTCTTGTCACAGAAGCTGCATCAACTAACGAAGCAGAGCGGTTTGAAGAGGTTTGAATATCCAACTTTGCTCATCTCTATGACTCTATTGGATGAACTCATGTTTCTCCTTGACTCAGTTATGCTACATGACTAACATCATCACTGTTTTATCCTAAGACTTTATTACACTGGTTGGTAAACTGTATTTGGAAGTTTTAGATAAACATAGTTTTTTTTTGAGGAAATAACGAGTTCAATTCAAAATGTGTCGGTGGATGTTATTTATCTGGAAATTACCGTTATGCAATTTGTTTCATCAGGTAACGAGGATTATGGGAGCGGATGCCAACAGCCCTTATGATATTGTGGGAGTGAACCACAAGATGGTTGCTGAAAATTTGAAGAAAAGGTCAGTGGCTTATTCTTTTTGTGCATGCTCAGTTACTCACTTACTCCCCTGGGTGGTAAAGACTGCGGTTGTAAAGTCAAGTATAGGTGGTACCGTGGTAGATGTGAATTATTCCGGTGATGGTTGATACTGAAATCAAATTGAAAAGATGGATATAAAGCCACAAAAGTAAATTTTCAACGAAGGAGGAAGTAGTGATGGTTCGAACATAAGCTGGCTGTATTGTTAAACTCAGTTAAGGGTACTAATCCGAATATCATTTGCTAAAAACAAATGATAGAGAAATGTTTTGACATTAAAAGATGAAACACTCTGCGGATCTATGGCAGTGGTCCCATATCTGTATTCTCTCGTAAAGGATCGTAGCACACAAAGATCGAACTACTTTTCCGGTCTGCAATTTCCTACACAAATTTTTATTATGGTCATTTGGAAATAGTAGTTATATAATTAAAATAAAATAAAAATTCGACCAGGCTAGGTTCTTTCAGGTACTAGGTAATGGTATCTTCGATGACACGTAAATGGGCCAGGTGATGCTACTTCATGCCTGGTTCCTTGGTTTCTCTTCCTTATCTTACATCCTTTCTTTCTTCTTTCTATCATTTCCTTATGCGGTATGATTGCTATCTCTTCAGGTACTGGAAACTCTCTCTCATGGTGCATCCTGACAAGTGTCCTCATCCCCAAGCCCATCAAGCATTTATCAAACTAAACAAGGCTTTCAAAGATCTTCAAGATCCTGATAAAGTGAGTTTCTGGAGGCCATATTGCTATACATTTGCGCATTTCTAACCCATGTTTCCGTTAAAGCCAAATCTTTTTTTTTTCTTTTTCTTTTGTGTGGATGTCTTTGAAGCTAATTAAGACCAAAGTCCAAACCTTGTAGTGACGGTAGCAGTGATAGACCCATTAGTAGTAGTGGTTGAGATGGCGTTGGTAGTAGTATTAGTAATAATAGACATAGGTTGTGGTAGTGGTAATAGTAGTAGACACATTACCCTCCATTTTTTAAAGCATCCCCCTATAACTAAAAGAATGTCTATCCAAAAGTTTACCCTCCAAAATTGCCTATACTTTAATAAGAAAACAAATAAATTTATGATGTCATAATTTCTCCATTTCAATAATGAAATAAATGAGAATTGGAATTATACCATGTGATAAAGTTAAAAGAGCCAACACTAATTTTGCATTTCAAAAAAATTAAGAAAACAAATAATATGAGTTGTTATGGCATCCTTAACTTTTTTTAACTAAAAAAAAGTTTGTTTACGAAATTATTATAATAAATAAATTGTGTGTGTTACAAATCCTAAAAAACATTAGCTAAAGTCTGAAGACAGAGAAACGTAAAAAAAAAAATCCTAGGTAATTTATTTAAATAATGTTTTGACCGTAAAACTCAACGAATTTAATTAAAATTAATCGATCAAAGGAATGAGAATTGTCAATTTCCATATTTTCTATCTTTTTATTTTCACCTTATATACGAGTACTAATAACATTAACAACATATAATGTAATATTGTTTTTAAGGTTTTTGCTTATTTATATATCGTTTCCTTGAAAACCATGCTATAGCATGGGATTTAAACTAGTTATGAACAACAAAGCACCTAAATTACACCTACCTTCCATTTTTTTTTTATGAGAGACTTTATTCTTGGTATTTTATTATCTCGCTCTGTATGGTGAGAGAAATTTGCGCTTTGGTGTATGTGGCCTTGTGTTTTTTCTGCATACTGCGATCCTTGTGAACAAAAAATTTGAAAGATTGTCCACGAGCATTGGCCTTGTACCTGCTTGTTATTTGGGAGCATAACATATTTTCTACACCATGTCACCATGATTCTCTTCTATTTATTTTCCACTGTGATTTGCGATCTCTTCCACTCATGACCTGGCTGTTCTGTTTGTGTGTAGAGGAAAGCATTGGATGATAGCATCAAAAAGAAAGAAGAGGAAGAAGAAATGAAGGTGGAACTACGATCTATGCGTGAAGCTGCTCTATGGAGACGGTCACAAGGTGAGGAATACAAAAAGATTAATAAGGATAATTGCTTTTTCAAAGATTAATAAGGATAATTGCTTTTTCAAACGTGAAATCTGTTGTTATTTCAGTCCTGTGGAAAAAGTAGAACTTTGGAAATGAGTGTTTATTTTGTTCATTGGCAGGTTTGTCTATGGAAGGGGATGATGTGTTGCTGGCAGAATTAGAAGTGAAACTACCGCCGAAACGAGATGAATGGATGACAGACCTACCCCCTGAAAGAAAGGTATTACCTACCAAATTTTGGTTTTCATTCTAAGCGAGAGTTGTTTAGCTAAGCAATTCTTCCTTCATTTTGTTTTTGTTTCTTTCTCCCCATCTTCAGTTGTAAGGTGTTATTAGAAAGTGAAATGGACGTGTTTCCAAGGGTTGGTGTCACCTTTTTTCTTTAATGTAACATCCTCATGTTCTGGTTCAAAATAAAAGTCCAAGTTTCATACTCTTGACCGGACACATGTACTGATGTACGGATGTACATGAGATAATATGATGTGTTAGTGTAACATTTGATACAGGGATGATTAGTTTTGTTTTATTTATCATTCGTCCTGTTCGATTTGCTACCATACTAAATTTCGTGTGATATTTTTCCAGCCTGGTGGTATGCCTATGCATTCCACAACCTTTAGTAGAAATGCCAAAGAAGGTCGTGGAGATACGAGTGCCTGGACAGACACCCCTTCCGCCAGAGCTCAGAAGGCAAAGATGAAGTACTATTACCGTCTCTACATCTTTACATTTATTATAAGCCCTGAATACTCCTTCCATCCCGTATATATGTCCTCCATTACTTTGATAGTCACCCTTGACCGCTATTTTCTCACACTGTTTTAGACGTCTGAAAATAGCTGTTTCAATTAATCAAACATTTCAAATTTGACAATGTACCTTCACAATTCATATACGGAGTATATTATAGTAGTAATGATCAAGGTGACCAACAAAGTTAAGGGGACAATATAATTATAAGACAGAGGTAGGATAATGTTTTCTGATAATTATGTTTATTCCTTTGCAGCTACTTAGAAGCCTATAATCAAGCAACAGCCCTCGCGTCTAATGAAGTGATGTCCAAAATTTCTTCAGCTGATGCCGCTTTGGTTGACGAATATAACAAAGCCAAGAGATCAAAGTCTCTGGTGCAAAAACACAAAGAAGAGATTCACAAAAGTCATCCGACAAAAAAGTCTAAAAAGGGCAAACACCAGCCTGAGGATAGAGATTGGGAAGGCAACCACCCATGGAAGCCTTGGGATCGGGAGAAAGATCTCACTGCTGGACGCCAGAATGTAAAACTCGATCCTGAGAACTTGACTCAGGGTTTGACTTCTCGGTTTTCTTCGAGTTCGTTCCAGAGGAGCTTCCTTTGAAGTGTACTGTTGCGGTCTTGTCTTTCAATTTTGTATTACCAAGAGATTGGGAAGGCAAACCACCCATGGAAACCTTGGGATCGGGAGAAAGATCTCACCGCTGGACCTAAGAATGTAAAACTCGATCCCGAGTACTTGACTCAGCGTCTGACTTCTTGGTTTTCTCCGAGTTCGTTCCAGAGGTACTACAACTTGTCAACTAGCGGATGTCAGCTAATTTTTCGACTCGTCAGAATCAAAGTTGTCGCATTGTAGCTCCATACACATAAGCTGTTACTCGTCAATTGTTATTTTCGTGTGTGATTTGGAAATCACTGTATTCTCTGTTTTACCAGTATAAAAATTTACAGCATGTAAATTAGCTGATATCATACATTGTAAACTATCCAAATTGGAAACGAGTAGAAATAAATTACCCTAAATTTTTCACTGTCGGACCTATATCCAGCTTTCTATGATGTCAGATAAACAGCAGCCAGATTTGAGTCGTCCTTGAACTGTTCTTGAATGTTCTTGCCGGAGTATTTTCAGGGAAGCAAAGAAGACGCAACAAAATCCTACCACCGAACCAATAACCATGCTTATATAAAACTGCCGCATCCAGATCTCACTGTCATCATCTTTCTCAGTACCTCCAACACCAGGCGACATTAATGTAGGTTTCTCATCTTCAGGACAAGCTGATAACGGGGAACCACAAAGTCCGGGATTCCCAACAAAAGACAGTGCTTCAAAGCTCTGCAACTGAGTTCCTGGAGGAATTCGTCCGGCCAAGTCATTGTATGACAAGTCCAAGGTACCAAGTTGAGATAAACTCGACAAACCCGAGGGAATTTCTCCATCAAGTCGATTTCTAGACAAATCCAGAGCATCCAATGATGTAATCTGTCCAATGTCATTGGGAATTCTTCCAATTAAGTGGTTTCTTGACAGATTCAAGGAAATTAAGTTGACTAATCTGGTCAATCCCTCAGGAATTTCACCGGTAAGCTTGTTATGAGAAAGATCGATGAAATTTATCAGTATGCTCTTGCTGTTAATCTCTCTTTCTATTCCTTTAAGTTCAAGTAACAGAATGTCAGCATACTGTGCAGATCCCCAAAAGCTGTATCCAAGACATATTGGTTGTACAAAATAAGGATTGAAAGACCATCCTTTTGACATGGCAGTGAAATTGTCGAAACATCTTGGAATCGTTCCTGATAAACTGTTAACTGAAAGATCCAAGACATGAAGTGTTGAAATTCCACATAAACTCGAAGGTATTTTCCCACTTACCTGGTTTTTCCTCATAGAAAGGACAAGAAGATTTTTCAGTTTTTTTCCGATCCAAACTGGTATACTCCCGGAAAAATTGTTGTCATCGAGGTCAAGCACTTGTAGGGAAGAACAGTTTTTCAGTGAGTAAGGTAATCTGCCATACAAATTGTTTTTCCTTAAATGAAGTGCCCTTAAGAAGGGCAAAGACCCTATAGATTTAGGAACCTCTCCTGAAAAACTGTTGTTTGCCAAGTTCAGGATGCTTAGTGACCCCCATTGCTCCCAACAATCAGGAATTGTTCCTGACAGTAAGTTGCTAGACAGATCGAGAGACATTAGGTTACCTCGAGGAGCTGTACATAGAGAAGAGATGGACCCGGAGAACATATTATTCGAGAGGGATAATGTGGTCGAGTTCATAAGGGTCGGAGGAATAGAACCATTCAAAAGGTTGTGGCTTAAATCAATGATGGTCATCCGAAACTGAGTTGAGTTCAAGAGCAAATCTTTTGGCAAAGACCCATGTATCTTATTATTCGACATGTTTAAGTACTCTATATTCGACCCACTAAAATGTTTCCAAAACCCGTCTGGAATTTCATCAGAAATCGCGCAGTTAGATAAATCTAGAGTAGATAGCCTATTTAGTGTCATAACCCATCTCGGAAATTCCTGCCCTACATTGCAGGAACCAAGCATCAAGAGCTTAGCCTGTTGAAAAGGCGGGATCCAGTCTCGACTAAAGTTTAAGGTTATGAAATTGTCAGACGTGTCGAAAACACTCAGGTGAACAAAGCTGTTCAGGTGAATTTCAGATATGGTACCATAAAGCTTGTTAGATGAAACATCTAAGTCTCTGAGATTATAAAGCTGAGAAATGCTGTCGAAAAAACTGACATTAAACTCGGTATCACCCAACCCGTTAGAAGATAAGTCTAACAACTGCAAGTTCTGTAATTTGCTGAACGATTTTGGGATAGCGCCTTTAAACTGATTATATGAAAGGTTAAGTTTTGTAAGAGAACTGATATCACCCAAAAATGCAGGGATATTACCTGAAAACCGATTTGAGGACATGTCGAAAGTCTGAAGAGATGTTTTGTTACCATCTGCTCGAAATTCCGGGAATTGGCCTGAAAAGTTATTTCTTGCAATGCTAAGATGAGCAAGGGAAGGAAGTCTTTGAAGGAGATCACGAGGTAAATCGCCTTCAAAAGCATTATCCGAAAGATCAAGGAATTCGAGTGAAGTGACATTCCAAAGAATGTCAGGAAGTTTTCCACTGAACAAATTTCCTCTGAGATCAAGATGGTTAAGGTTAGTCGAGATATTGGAAAACCAATCGAAAATATCTGAATTGAGACGATTAGTACCAAGACGAAGAAACGAGAGCTCAGTAAGATACCTAACATCAGAAAAACTCGAAAATGGGATTGGTTCTGGCATGGGAAGGTGACAATTATACATTTGCAAATGCTTCAAGAAATGAAGGTTTGCAATTGAACTAAGCCAATTTGAAGCATTAGAAAGCCTAACATGGCTCAAATCGAGATATTGTAACGACGAAAGTTTAGAAACCCATGAAAGATTGTTAGAAGTAAGACCATTAAAATCACCTAAAGAAGAAGTAGGATTATAAATGTAATTATCATACCATTTAATGTTAGAACTATAACCAAGATCAAGAACTTGTAATGAATTAAGATTACCAAGTTCGGCCGGTATGAGCTTAGTTGAAGGGTAATGAACTTGTGAGAGATTAAGGTATGTTAACTTACTCAATGATCCTATAAAAGAAGGGATGTTGTCTAAGGCACTTCCTCTAAGATCCAAGTGGGTTAAGTCCTTTAACTCGAGTAGTGAATTGACGATTTTACCCTTTAAACCCGCGTATCCAAGGGAAAGTGATATAACATGTCCTGTTTTATTGTTGCATTTAACACCTTGCCATTGACAGCAATCTTCACCTTTCCATGACGAGACGACATGACTTAATTTGACATCAAAGCCTCGCTTGAAGTCGAGTAGAGCTTGTCTTTCTCGATCTATGCATGTAACGTTAGAGCTCGCGGTGTTACTTAAGCATGAAAGGTTAAGTAGCATGATGATCAATAGTACTCCTTTATTGATTTTCATGGAAGAAAGCATGGTTTGTGGCTTATCAAGTTCTAAAGATTAGTTTTGAAGTTGAAAACTCTCAAATTATGTTGTACTACTATTTATAAATTTTAAATATGGTTTAAAATTCTTCTTCAAACGACACTGATTGACTTTGATGTAGACTTTTTAGTAGTATATAAGTTGCATATTTGTGGATGATAATGGTCCCTCCAACTTTACTAAAAAATCATATCATGGTGAACTATGGAAAAAAAGGATGTCGCGCTATGCACATTAGCGGAGTCGGGATTTACGGTTAGAGGGGCGAGAAATTTCAGCGGAGGCGAACAAGTAATGACATGACGTATTAAAATTTTCGAAATTTCCCTGATCAGCGGGGACGAACAAGTAATGACATGATGTACTAAAAAAAGGGAAAATTCTACGGTATAACCCTAAGTTTTGATGTACTTTTTAGTAATACGTTGGCATATTTTTGGATAATAATGGTCCCTCCAACTTTACTAAAAAATCATACTCGTATAATGGTGAACTATGAAAAATCATATAAAAACGTTCTTTGTCTTAGTGATCAGATTTATATAACATTCTCCGATGTTTATAACTATAAAAGAATAGTATGAATTATGAAGTATGTTTTCTCGACCTGGTAACTTATTAGAAAAATTGGTTTTAGAGCTACTAATTTGACCGACTAATAATCCACCGAATAATTTGGCTTTATTATACTAATAAGGTGAAAAAAAATGAATAGTACATGCACCTCGATCATAAAATTCAAGTGAATGCATCTACAATTTTGACTAAAAGTGACAAAAGAAGGTATGAATGTTCAGTCATTTCAAAAGATTTCTCAAAAAATGCATGAACTGCATGAATGTAAAAAAGTGTGTTATAATTATAATTAGGTGCTTGTGTTTAACCCTCTTTTCTTCACCAAAACACTAACACATCTACTTACTATTGACTTCGTTAAAGCAACCACTAACTAAAATAAAAAAACCTTATCTAGGTAAGCTAATGTCGTTGCGGCTTAGTAATTATTCACATTGATGTACATGCATTTAGGGCAAATACTAAACAAATTGGAATATCATCTACTTTTAAGGTTCAATTTTACACTTGTCTAAAAAAAAAATGAGTACCCGGTTTTCGGCCGAGTATAGTTTATCGAATACCGGCACACTTCAATATCCTTTGTTTCTTCTCAAAATTTGTGTGACTGCTATAACTGACCCTAGGAATCGTTCATATGAATTACGGACGTATTTGTCCCGGGATCCTGAAATTCTGAAAAACCGTGTATTATACACTTAAATTTGAGCCGTTTGGAGGGTCGTATCGGGTCATGTTTCTTTTTCTCCCATGTTTTCCACCACTGGGACTTTCGTTCAAGACTCATTTTTGTGGGGTCTTATCGGGTCATGTTTCGTATCGGGATTTTAGTTCAAGACTCGTTTATCGTGTACCGGCACCCTCAAATGTCTTTCGTTGTTTCTCAAAATTTGCGTGCCTGCTTTATTTGACCTGAGGAACCGTCCGTATGATTTAAAGAAATTTATGTTTCGGTACCTTGAAATCCCGAAAACCGTGTATTATTTATTATACACTTAAATTTGAGCCGTTTGGAAACCCGTACCGGGTCATGTATCTTTTCCACCCTGTTTTTCTACCACGTGTATAGGGTCGCTTCATTAGTCACCATATTCGATTTTTAACCCTAATTAAGAAGTATTCATCTATTTTTAAGGAGTACTTGATTTCCGTCCCAAACTCGTTTATCGTATACCGACACTCTCAAATGTCCTCTGTTAGCTTCTAAAAATTTGTGTGGCTGTTTTATCTGACCTGAAGAAACGTTTGTATGATTTAGAGACATTTCTGTTCCGGGACCCCGAAATCCCGAAAACCGTGTATTATACACTTAAATTTGAGTCGTTTAAGAACTCGTGCCGGGTCATGTTTCTTTTTCTTCCTGTTATTCAACCACGTGTCTGGGGTCGCTTCATTAGTCACCGTATTCGATTTTTAACCCTAATCAAGTCACTGTATTCGATTTTTAACCCTAATCAATAAGTATTCATCTCTTTTTAAGGAGTACCTAATTTTCGTCCAAGACTCGTTTATCGTGTACTGAGACCCTAATCAAAGTCTTGACAATTGTGAATTTCGCTGAATTTGGAAATTGAATATTCCTCTAAAGTTAAAATTCTTTCTTTGTAAAACCTGTGTTGACGGCCGGCCTCCCAACGAAAGGCAGACTTCTTAATAGTCATATCAATGTCCCACCTAATCGTGTTTTATGCAATCATTCTATTGAAAACAAAGATCATTTCTTTTACAAGTGTCCCTTGAATGGTTCTGTTATCCAAGACATGAATATTATCAGTTTTAGCATTTTTTTGTCAAATTATGATAATATTGCAAGTCAAAATTTTATAACGAAACTCAACTATCTCAGAGATTTAATTCCAAAAGATGATTTCATTAAAATTATTTTTATTTGGCGGAATGCATGGTTTTATAGAAATGATATTATCTTTAATAATGTTCATTTTAATATCAACAAACTTATTCTCTTATGCGGTAATAACATGAAGATTTGGAATGAAACTTGATATAGAGATCTCATCAATCGCGAGAAAGACGGGTCAGTTAGAAACGCTACTAGTAATGAAAAAATATGGTGGGAGAAACCTAAAAACGATTTTCTAAAGCTAAATTTAGACGGATCGAAAATAGATGAAAATAAAGCTGCTTTAGGATACTCTATAAGAGATCATAATGAAAAATTCGTTTTGTTAGGAGCAAAAAAGTGCGGATCCTATAATATTCTTGTTGTGGAAGTTCTCGCTTTAAAATAAGGCATTTTAGCAGCTAAATACTTCGGAATCTCAAAATTAATCGTGGAAGGTGATAATTTATGTGTTATAAACTCAATTTGTAGTACTTGGCTAATTCATTGGGAAATTTTTAGTATTATCAAGGATGTGAAATTAGACATTCATTTCTTTGATGAAGTGATAATTAAACATTGCTTTCGTGAAACCAACAAGGTTGTTGACTTTATGTAACACCCCAAGTTATTGAGAGTAAGGTTGTCTCACATCGGGGAATTGAGGAGGTGGTGATATGTTTATAAGGAATTCCACCACCACTTAGTAACAAGGCCTTGTGCTTTTGGGCTTAAGTGAGGACAAGTAATGGGCCCAAAGGTACATATCCCATCTTATTGGGCTGTGTTACGACCGTGGTGGGTCGGGTTGTTATACTTTATGACTTTTATTGGACATTCATGTCCAACTCTTTCGAGGTTCTTTGAACTTACCTCACTTATTAGAAATGATTAGATAGATTGGCTTACCCTAGAGGATCAATCTAATTTTCTTACCTTATCAAAAAAAAAAAAAAATATTTAAGCTAAGCTGGTAGGATCGACTTAGGCCAACTTTGAATCGCCTTATGGCTAGGCCGGGTTGGGCTGGACTGGATCTAAATTATCTTCCCCCCCCCCCCTCTTTCACGGTGCTAGGTAAGTGAATAGACCTAAAAAACGGGTTTTTTTTAGTCCAGGTACAGATCAGACTAAATCATATCAAGGGGTGTTTGTTTCAGCACATAAAAGATATGGGGTATGAGTTTGGAATGAGTCAAACCCACATTAGGTGTTTGTTTGGTAAAAATATAGGTTTCATACCCATACCTCAAACCCATGAGGTATGAGTTTCTCATACCCAAGGGGAGGTGAGTATCAAATAATAAAACAAAAAATCATGAAAAAAAACTATGTGGTACATTTTTAATGAATTTTTTTAACATTTATTTGATCAAATCTTCATTTTCATGATTTTTCAATATAAAAAATAATTATTTTTAATATTGTATTTTAGATTTTTTAATTTTGATTATGTTCAACCCATTCCATTCAAAATTGAAACAAACATAAGGCATGAAGAATCAAGTTCCAAACCCATACCACCCGGGTATGATTCCTGATTCTAAACCCATACCCACGCGCGAACCAACTTGATTCCTAATCCAATTCTTGTTGATTTATGTTTTCTAGGTCATTTGCTTAACTTTAGTTTCGAATCATTTAGATTTCGATTAGTTACCTTAATCGATTTATACAGTTTTGAACCAATAAGAAACGAGCTGAATTAAAACCAGATCAAGTGAATTCAGGTCATAATTTTATTGAATTGAAAGTTACCGACTTACCGTAAACGAAATTATATTTTTCATTTCAGATGATAATAGTTCAATATATTATCATTATTATAACTAAATAAAGAATCATTTAAAAAAAATAATCAACGTAGATTTTTTTTTTTTGTTTGAGAAAAAAAATTATCTCTTAAGATTTGAGCCAATCGGTTCAGGGTTCAGATATATTCAAGTTTAAGTATGGAGTATTTGTAATGTTTGTTTGTTGCTATTATGATATGTTGAATCAAATTTAATTTCAATTCAAATCAAATCAAATTGAATTTCGAATACTATTCAGACTACTCCTAATCACGTATTTAATCCGTCATCACTTGCAAGATATATTCAATTCTTTCCAATTTCGATTTTGTGTAAAATAAAATGCTTTCCGACAATATTCATGGATTTAGATTCTAAAATTATACCCTTTGATACTAACGTACCAACTCCACCGTTCATTTTCAATTTTAATTAAACTTTCAAAATTAAAACAAAATCGAAATTTCAACATTTTTTCGCTTTTCACCGTCATCAAAAGATCTCAAAATCAACCTCAACAACAATTCAAATCAAATCAAATTAAATTATCCCCAAATTCATCCGCCAACAACAACAAATTAGGGTTTCGGAATCCCCAATACTCTCCTCCCTCCTATCTCCCATTGATTTACGCATCAATCTGCAACAAAATGATCTGGAAAACATAAATTAACAACAAGAATTGGATTAATTGAAGGTACGGTACCGCATACCAATGGCGGCGCCGAGAATAGTAATAGTAGGAGGAGGAAGCGGTGGAGATGAAGAATGCGTGAAAATGGAGGATTCGCCGATGAGTAAAAAGTCGAAAATGGAAAGTAGGTATCCGATTAAAACCGGCGAAGTTGTGGTTGCTACGGCGGTGTTTGCGGTGTTTGTTTTTGGATTGTTTTTCATTTTTTGGAGAATGCCTGCTGCTCAATATGGTCAAATTAAGTTGCCTCGTACTATTTCCGATCTTCGCATTCTCAAGTAGTTTCATCTTTCTTCTCTTTTGCTTTGTTTTGGTTTGTTTCTACTTTCATCGATTATCGGTTTCGTTTCGTTTCGGATTGAGGATTTTGTTTTGAGTTGATCGATTTCTATATTATGTTAGGTAGTTGTTAATTATTTTGCTGTAAGATAGGAGCTAATGTAGAGTTATGGAGTTCGGTTCGGTTCGGTTTCGTTTCGTGTTGAGAATTTGTTTGAGCTGATTGATGAACTATATTAGGTTAAGTAGTCGTTAATTTTGTTGTTGTAAGATAGGAGGCAGATTAGATTAATGGAGTTATCACTCCTGGTTTTGTTTCGGAGCGAAAATTTGTTTGGAGTTGATGGAGGACTATATGCATTAGTAGTTGTTAATTTGTTGCTGTAAGATAGGAGCTAATATAGATTTATGGAGTACTCCGTCTGTCTCCGAGTAAAGTTTGGACTTACCTTCACAGGATGTTTCTTATAATGAGGTTTACACTTTGTTTTGTTCCTTATTATGAGACGGAGAATGTATTTGACAAGGATGTCTTTGGGTAATGTGTGTCAGTGTGTGTTTACAAAGGATGTTGTGTGGAGCGGTTAAAAGTTTGAGGTATTGGGTGACTCATTGGGTCACTTCCATTGTTTGAGATGATGGATGATTATATTAGCATAAGTAGTCGTTAATTTTGTTATTGTAAGATAGGAGGCAGTTTAGATTTATGGAGTATTTGAGAAGGATGACTTTGGTTGTAGTGGTGACTCTTCTTATTGCCATATGACGGTAATTAGAGTTTGTGTGTTTACCTAGAAAATGTTACTTTGTCCGTCTCTAAATAAGGTTAACACCCCTCCATTGAAGAAGGATAAAGGAGCGTAAGAATGTGGTGAGGTAATTGAGGAAAATGCAAGTTGGGAAATATGTAGATACCCAAACGGCCAAACCACAAGAAACACAAATTACAGAAAGACAAAGAATAAAATAAATTGCAAACCTTATTATGAGATGGCCTGAAAAGAAAAGTGTGAAACTTGTTGTAATACAGATGTTGTATTTTCTAGTGGTTAAAAGTGAGGTATTGGACGACTGATTGGTTCTCATCCACTCTACTGGTTAATTATCCCCTAATGAAGGTAACAGTTACCCACCATTAGCTCCATAAATCTAAATTAGCTCCTACTTCCTCCATTCAACTCCACTCTACCACTTTGCTTTTTCACGTTTGTCAACGCGTGTTTTACGTGTTAAATATCGTTAGCTACGGATTTGCAAAAATTATAAAAGTGGATATTTTTAATGTACTCGTAAAGGCGAATCAAACAAGATCCCACATGAATATATTTTCACTTATGTATTGAGAGAAAATCGAAATTGAATGTTCACTTGTTAATAGTGTAGAAACTGGAAAGTGGTAGAGTGGAGTTGAATGGAGGACGTATTTTACAGCAATAAAATTAACAACTTTTATTCAAATATAGGGCGAATGCATTACTCTAGAGCCGGTGTTAATTAATGTCCCTTTATGGACCGATGATCACCTTAACCACCACCATTAGTGACTCTTTACTCCAGGGGGAGGGGGAGGTGGGTAATTGTTACCTTCATTATGGGGTAATTATTACTCTCTCTTCATCGTTTTCCTCAATCCAACACCATCGCTGATTTTTGTTTCCCTCCGTTATTTCATAATGTTGACTCCCAGTCCATGCAAACACTTAGTAGTAATCAAACGTCCAGTTTTTTAGTTTTATGCTGATGCTGCATTGGATCTTTGATTATTAGCTTTTGTGTTTAATTGGTGCAGAGAAAATCTTGCAATGTATGCAAGTGACCACCCAACACAGTTCATTGTTGGTTACTGTTCGACATATATATTCATGCAGACTTTCATGATTCCTGGTACCATTTTTATGTCCTTATTGGCTGGGGCTCTCTTCGGTGTGTTTAAAGGTCTTCTGTTGGTTGTGTTCAATGCGACTGCTGGAGCATCGTCCTGCTATTTTCTATCTAAGTTGATTGGCAGGCCCATTGTCAACTGGCTGTGGCCTGAAAAGCTGAGATTTTTTCAGGGAGAGGTATAACATTTGATGATTTCTCAATTGTTCTAGGCGGGTTGTTATTTCGCTGTTAATGTGACGTCTCTAATCTTCTCCACAGATTGCGAAGCGTAGGGAGAAGCTGTTGAATTATATGCTTTTCTTGAGGGTCACTCCAACTTTACCCAATCTTTTCATCAATTTGGCATCTCCGATAGTGGATATACCATTTCATGTCTTTTTTCTAGCAACAGTTGTCGGTCTTGTTCCAGCTTCATTTATTACCGTAAGGGTAAGTGCTCTCATTTCACTCACAAAATTGTGGTTTTCTAGTGTGGTATATTAGAGTCCGACAAGTGTTTTTGGGTCATTCACTTGCCTCAAAGTATTTGAGAGTAGTAGTTTGCATTATATTGGAAACCATTGTCAAAGAATATTTTCTGTTTGAGTCTGAAACTGGTGAAGGACTAGTCTTTGTTACTGAACTTAGCATAGGGTTTGTCTAAATACATAGAAAACTTGTCTCTTGGCTTCGTGATAAAACATACGACGCTCAAAACTAGTCCTTTCTGGGTCTTGTGTGTTGTTATGTATGATTTTGATTTGGCTGCACACATTTTTTAATTAGTGGTAACCAAGAATGGTTTCATTAGTTTGTTTTGGTGTTTATCTTCGACGATGAAGAATTGTTATATCTGAAAGTATCTTAAAGCCTCAATATATTCACATCTTAAGCTAACTTGGTCGTCTTAAAACATTCATTTCAATGTAGTGGTTTGGACATAGAGTTATCATTTTAACTAGAATAGTAGATTGTAACAGTATTTGATCTGTAGATTTGTGATTGGTTAGAGGATCTACCAAGTTATTATCCCGCATTCCTACTGCTTTGTGATTAAACTCTCTGATATGGAATATTGATGAAAGTCGAGTGTTGGGAGCTAGGCTGTGAGCATTGTGACTAATAAATTTGGAGTTTGATATAGTATTCTTTCATAGGGTGTGTTTGGATTGAGGTTCTTATTACGGGGATAATAAAGGTCAAAACAAAGCAAAGGAGGGAAATGATGATCAAATCTCGACCCCCCTTGTGCGAGTCTGCTGACTGGAGGAGAATAGGTGTGGTAGGGAACTATTACTTCAATTAAGAGGTAGTGCATTATCCCAGGGGGAATGTAAGCGATTATTACTTCCCTTTTAATGGGATACTAGTACCCTCCCTTATAATCACCTGGAACTCGGGAAAGCCCTTGGATGAATAACCCCAAAAAGGACCAAATAATTAATGTTTTGTATTACGAATCAAAAAGCAATTGACAGCAAGTATCCAAGGTTGGGGGAAGGGAATAACATATTATATAGGAGTTAGGACGTAAGTAATACGGAGTACTATTTAATATTTATGCAGCTGTCAAAATTTTAAGTAATAGTTTGTGATTTAAATTTTGTAAATTATTCGGTTTAGGTTTATACACCTTTTAGAAAAATTAGGATACGTTCATCACCTTGTTATTCTCACTTTCTATTCTCATGATCCCATCTTATAACCCTTGTAAAAACAGGCTGGACTCGCACTTGGAGAACTAAAATCAGTGAAAGATCTATATGATTTCAAAACACTGGCGGTACTTTTCCTGATTGGCGCTGTCATCATAATTCCTACTGTCCTCAAGAGGAAGCGAACCTACGAATGAAGTTTTGAAAACCCACACGGTTAGGCAATTTTCCGTTTCTCCTGATCTACGTTCAAGGATGGTTGTCATTTGAACACCATATCCGGATTCTAGTGCCTTGCAAAACCAATGTATGTATACTACTCCCCTATTGCATACTCACTACCCTGTACAAGAGGAAGGTGAATGGGAGATATTTTCTCCGTGGATGGAGATATAGTCGTATAGAGTATTCACAATTGTACGAATTATCGATAGTTGTTCCTCTCCTTGTATTAGATTTGTGCCCTGATTTTTTCAGTATAAAGTGATGAAAATTTAGATGTCTGAAATCAAAAGAGAACCGCGTGTTGATGAATTTCTGTCAAGATTTTCCGAAACCTGTAAAAATGTATGCCTGCCTGCCACTGCTATTGATGGTATTTACATCTTTTTTTTTCGAGGAAAAGGTATTAACTTGTATTGGGTTGGCTCTACTCGGATTGTTGGTAATTTTGAAACTGCGACTTACAAAACTAGGAAATTTGCCCCGACTGACAAAACTGATGAACAAAACCGACTTGTTACGTTTGGAGGGCAAATTGATAATTGACTATATCGAATTTATCCCGTGCCAAAATCTGAGGTGACGCCTCATTCGATCCGAGTGAGGAACGTCAAAGAATTTGCTATAAAGATAAACATTAAATTATCTGCACGAACTTGAAACGAGCAATAAAATGACGGGTGATAATTTAACCCAGCTTAACCTAACTCAACAGTACTTGACTCGATTATGTCCTGAAGTGAACTCGTTTCATTCTAAAGGACGATGTTGAGTCGTTGACATGACAAAGTCCAACCCTAGTATGACGGATATGAGACTAACACAATCAGTAGCTCAAATCGGAGGTCACACTGATCATATATCTACTAACGCGTAAGTTGCAACGCATTCAATTGCGTTACAACTTACGCATATTGTGCCATTGTGATGCATTGATTCACAAAAATAATGCCTAGTTTTTCAAATTGGAAGCAGATTCCAAATTTCACTATAATCATTCAAAAATTAATTGAAGTTTTTCTTTGGACTGAAAATCTCAAAAATTCAATACATTAGCTCAACACAAGTAAAGGTTACACAGATCAACAACCTCCGGCCAATTACCGACCTTTCGAACCTGTAAACCATGGTGTTAAATATCAACTCCAATCCCGATATGTTGTTGCAGCGTATCACAGTCGTCATGTCATCAATAACACAATACCGTCTCAAAATGCAGTCGTGGTAACGTACAAAAGCAGTTGCAGCTTTTAAGTAACTTTAACTCCCAATTCTTCAGCCAACTTAAAATTCAAGTTTCCTCTTACTGTTCTTGTACCTTCTTCTGTATCAGCTTTCTTCATCATTGCAGAAAACTCTTGAAAGTCGATACGGCCGTCCTATTCATATTCAAATACATAGCATTCATCAGAATTCAGAACTGATATGCATTGATTTTTTTATTTCGGATTTCCAGGAGACTAGACCCTGTTCTTTTAGACTGAAACTGATTTGATCTGAACTGAACTTATAGAATCGGAAGTGAACTTAAATTAAGTGACGTATAGGATCTGAACTGAACTTATAGGATCTGAATTCTGAACTGAACTGAATTGAACTTATAGGATCTAAAGTGAACTTAAATTAAATGACTTTAAGTCCAAAAGAACAGGGCCAACTTTTGACAAGGAGGATGAGAGGGAAATAATACTTACATTATCAAGGTCAATTTCCTTAATTGTATCATCCAAATGACCCTCGCCTAGACCGAATTCTTTGCATGCCTGTTGAAGCTCATCTATGGTTATATAACCGCTACCATCTTTGTCAAAATATTTGAAGGCGGCTATCAAGTTCTCCTCCCTTTCCATCTTATTCATGTGAAGGGTAGCAGCAAGGAATTCCCCGTAATCAATAGTTCCACTGTTGTCGATATCAGCCTACAAGAAGCAACATTCATTTAACACACCTCAGTGCATGGAAGCTGACATTTGCAGGCTACAGTCTCAGTTGAGTCGTAAAAATAAAAATAAAATAAAGTTTTGTTGACGTTAACAGTCGTGTTGAGTCTGAGGGACAAAAATAGTCCAGAAGTATCGACTTACTGCCTGCAGAAGAGATCTGATGTCAGACTCGGTCATTTCTGACCCGACACTCTTTAGGCCGACTTTGAGTTCATCAAAAGTTATGGTTCCACTGTTGTCTGTGTCAATCATTTTGAACAGTTCTTTTAAACCGCCAATTTCTTCCTCTGAAAGACTTTCTGCTATAACCTGTGCAGCGAAATATTCGATCAGTTTAGCGGACACAGGCGGAAAATGCCACCATTATTGGTTTCCATGATAGCATACTAATATGGAAAAAAAAAAACAAAAAAAAGTGGTAGGAACTTACGCGTAAAGCCATCTTTTTAACTTTGTTCATGGCTGAAAACTGTTTCAAACGCGTCATAACAGCTGAGTCCAGAGGCTTATCAGGCGCAACAGTGTCGTCTACAATCCAAGGGTGACCTACAAAAGAAATACTCCGTATTCAAACTTCACGCTCGATGATTTCTGAAAAGAAACACTATTTGTACAATTTTGTAGTATACAGTCAAGAGTTGTGAGTTATGACTCACATAAAACTTCGTAAGCTGTCAACCGCTTCTTTGGGTCTCTATCAAGCATTTTGCGGATTAAATCCTTGGCGCTATCTGAAATACTAGGCCATGGGTCTGACCCAAAGTCTAACTTGCCATGCAAAATCTGTCTGAAGATTCCTGCTTCAGTTTCTGCAGAGAGAGTAAATTGAACAAGCATTACAAAGTTTAACAGACGGGATGAAATCGCATCTTATATAAGCCGTTTTTGGTGATTGTTCTAAAACACGGAGTATAATGCTAATGCAAGTATGAAACAGCGGCTGAAGAACTACCTGCCCAAAATGGAGGAACGCCGCTCAGTAAGATGTAAAGGATAACACCAGCACTCCACACATCTATTTCCTGTCCATAGCGCTTGCGCAATACCTCAGGAGCAACGTAGTAGGGGCTTCCAATTACGTCAGTAAAAGAATCCCCTGCAAACAAAGATCTAAAGACTGAGTTCAACACCCTAACAATAGTTGAGCAGAAATTAATATAAGCTTATGACAGCTCTTAAACTGCTGTTCCAGATCTTTAATTAGAAGAACTACTTGACCAGACAACAACAGCACCTCAAACTTCAAAGACTTCCACCCATTGCGAGGTAAGGAGACTCAGATGTATGCAGCGTTATCCTTTGTGTTTAAAACACATATGAGGCACATGAGCTATTTCCACATGACCTATGATGAAATTGGGTTTGAATTGACAAAAAGCTACTACTTGAGAATAAAAAGAAGCGCGAGCTGTTTGGTGAGCTACTTAATCGGACAAGCAAACCAAAACTCAGGGCATTCTGATGACCATCAGTTTTTAAAGACACCTGGATATCCTAATTTAAGCTCCAAGCAATCAAAGCTATATACATTACATATATACAACCATAAGTACTTAAGTAGTGTCCAATGACACAATACACACCCAAGACCAATGATCAAAGGACTACTACTTCGCAAAGAGGTTGTTTCCTAATAAGCCAAGATGAAAATTGCGTGGAGAACTGCATCAAAGGACTACTACTTCGCAATAGAATCAACACTAAATGCAAAAAGACACAACAATGACTCCCAGACTTATCCTTGTGTTAGCAACACAAAGAGGCTGTTTCTTGACGACCCAAGGTGAAAAATGCGACAAGAATCAACAATAAAATTACAAAAAACTACAACAATGACACCCAACCTTATCCTTGTGTTAGCAACACAAAGACGTTATTTCCTAATGAGCCAAGATGAAAATTGCGTCAAGAACTAGACTACTATTAGCAATAGAATTAACACTAAAAACACAAAAATTGACAACAAAGAAATAGAAAAAGAAAACTAACCAGGCTTAAAAAACACAGAAAGTCCAAAATCAGTAGACTTAAGAACAGCATCTTCATCAGTAGAATCAAACAAAAAATTCTCAGGTTTAAGATCTCTATGCATAACACCAAGAGAATGACAACCTTGAACAACTTCAACAATAGTTTTCATCAATTGAGCAGCTTGTTTTTCACTATAATGCCCTTTTACAACAATCCTATCAAACAATTCACCACCTGCACACAATTCCATAACTAAATGCACAAATACTGTATCTTCAAATGCACCCTTTATTCTTACAACATTAGGGTTTTCAGATAAATGATGCATTATCTGAATTTCTCTATAAACATCCTCACAATCTTCCTTACATAAAAGTTTCCTTTTTGGGATTGATTTACATGCATAAAGACTACCACTTGCTTTTTCTGTACACATATATGTTGTACCAAATTGACCTTGACCTAATTTTCTACCAATTAAGTAATTTTCTCTTAATCTTGGTGTTTGGTATGGTAATACTGATACTGATGATGATGGTTTTCTTCCTGATGTTGTTATTAACTTTTTTACAGAAGTTTTGTTTTCTGATGACATTTTTACTAAAAGTTTTGATTTTTTTTTTTTAACTTTTTTTGTGATTTTGTTATCTGGGTATGTTTAATTTTGTGTGTTTTGAAATGGGTAGTAATCAATTTTTTCTGGGTACTAAGAATTATGATCTGGGTCTGAATTAGATATTTATAATGCAATGTAGGAGTGATTTGTTAATGTTAATTAAGGGAAAAAAAATGGGTATGAACAGAGAATTAGAGGGAAGAAACAGGGAGTAAGAACAGTGTAAATGTCATGTTGAAAGGTTGGAGACAACTACTCAATTTTTAAACACAAATTTTCATTTAAGACGTAATTATCTGTCTTAAGACAGTTTAAATAATTACCACTTTATAGATAAGACAAATAGCAAAAGACTTGTCTTTATTTATGCAACTAACATGTCTTTGACCCGTTTTATCCGTCATAAGAGAGACTTATTATTTTTTAAAAGTGATAATTATTAATTATTAATTTGGTTACAAAGTCATTAGTATTCAATCATCAATTCATCATGCATGAAGATGGATAATACATTAATACAATAAATACCCTATTGATTGATTGGTTGATGGGTTGATCATTGATCTAGTCAGAAAATGTGTGCGCAAGTTGCAGGGATAAGCCAAAGCCAGACTTATGATGAACTAGTTGGTATCCCACGTTTCCACAAGATTATTATATCAGTTTTAAAATTATAACGGATTAAATATTGCTATAATTCATATAGTTAGATATTTATATGTGACGAGCTTTTTATTATTATCAAGTTATTTTTTGTCTTGTCTGGCTATTGTCTTGTTTCGTGTTTAAGACGGATATATTTGTGTTAAACAAGAATTTATGATCTAGATACTTTCAACGTCTTTGGAATGGAGGGTCAATTACCGAATTAACTGTCCGAAATAAATTAGGTAATAGAGAGAATAAATGAGGAGTGAGTTGATGTGCATAAGATCAGATCGGAAATATTGACCGGGAAGTTGAGAGGAAAATGGAGAGAATTCTGACTTGGTACAATTTGCGATTGTAAAATATATTTCATGTGCAATTGACATATGGTTGTTAAAATGATGATAAGAATATTTCAAAATGCAACTACTATAGTTATCAAATTGATAAGAAGTATGGAGTAATAGATTAATATCAAATTGAGTGGTTAATTCAGTCAAACAATCTTCTATTTGAGCTTGAGCAAGTAGTGATTTAAGACTTAGTCTATTGCCTATAAGGCTACATGGTTAGCACTTAGCACCAATACTAATTAAAAATAAACTCAAAGGCAATTGACTTAATGTTATTAAAATGATAATTAAAGTAGACTTGATTAATGGATTAATTAATTAATTTGCTTTTAGGAGGACTTAATTTTAATTTCGTTTTGATTCGGTTTACAATCATTTCGACTAGTCATTTTAATCATTATATTTAGGTCGATAGTGATTAAACTTAATGTATTAACACTTCGAGTCAAGTCATATTTAATTTGGACCGAATGTGAGAATAGCGCACCAAAGTCCATTATACTTCAATTCACTAAAAATGTACGAAGTAATATTTTGGAATTTTCAGATATTAATTGAGTTGAACAATTTCAGTAAAACGGTTTTACGAGAAAAAATGAGACTACAAAATTGAGAACTAAATTGAATTAAATTGGAGCAAGTTTGATAATATCGCCAAATATATCGAAAAACACAGTGCAAGTTAAACCAACATGCCAGAAAGATTCAGCAAGTCCTGTACAACCCGTCTTCGACTCCGCGGGTCTCGGATCAGACCAACGCAAATACTACTAGTGCTAGTTAATATTTGATGCAAAATATTAATCACTTAATTTACATGGGTATTTAAAGATAGTTCTACAAAAAGACAATCTCATCTTAGACAAAGCCAGCACTCTCAAGTATCGGAAACCTCGAATTTGTCAGCCTGCACTGAAACACCAGTCCATAAGCTATGCATGAAATCCAATTGTCGGAAATCGGTCGACTTAAGAGACATTCTGTATAGTTCCTTGAGTTTCTCAATGTCTCCTGTCCTTTTAGAAGACGGAGAAGAGGGTGTCGAGGCAGTTTTGTTTTGACTTCTTGGAAGAGAGGAAGCTAACATTGTCTTCAGTAACATCTGTAGTTGTCTCCAGAATTTAGTATAAACCTCATTTTCTGGATTTTCTGACAGCGGTTTCTCGGAGACGTGGCGTCCTTCAAGTAGGCAAGACAATGCTGTTTCTAACATCTGCAGAATTAAAGGATTGTCATAATTCAACTTAGAAATGAAGCAAAGCAATTATATCTGAGCCTAGTAAACAGTGCTGCCTATTATGATGAAATAGACGTCATTTGACGCAATTCTAAGCAATTTCGTGAGGCATCCTTTGCAAGAAACTGATTGAACTAATTGATGTACAGATCTGGCCTATACGGATTCACACGCTTATTCTTCATTGCACAACACACGTCTAAAAGGGATATGCGGACTATTGGCTTGGGCAGAAAGAGTACTATACCCTGCCTAAGGAAGAATTTGATGCAAAAAAGAGGTCAAGACGTAGAAAACAGGATTGAATAAATGAAATATACAACTGGCTACCGTTAAGTGGTGAGTCACCCGTTGTTTGGATTGAGGGATTTGGAAGGACAGGTAGAGAGGGAAGGGTCTTGCACTCTTGCACGTGTGGTTCTAGCCGGGGAGGGAAATGAGCGGAGAGCTAGAGACAAAATCCCTAAGTATGGTTGAGGGGGAGAGACATGGCGGTAGAGGGAAACAGAGGCGTTCATTTTCCCTCCTACAAGAGGAACTAAAATCCTTCCAAAAAAAGCATTGCTTTATTCTCCCTCCTCCTCCCGTCCCTCCATTTCCCTTCCCCCTCCTCAGGAGGGTGAAGGTACAAGATACTTCAAATGACGAGAGTTGATAGCAATGAAACCAGACCCAGCTAAGATAGAAAACCCACGTCTTTGAAAGACAGCCAAACCTTAGGATGAGTTCAGCTTCTAAGGGATTTTGGAATACGTTTTCAACTTGGAATTTGGAAATTTAACGTACCCCAAAATCTCAAATCCTCACCCCATCTAACTGTAGGGCTATTTTACCCAAATTTTTATCATGAAAAGTTTGTCATAAATTCAACCAAGTGCGTCAAATCCAGGACGTGAAGATTTAAGGGAAGGGGTGTAATGACTAATGAGCCTAGGAACAAAAACATTTACGAGTATAGGAACATACCGTATGCGAGTGAAAAGAAGTGGATAGGCTTGATAACAGTACTGCTCTCTCAATAAGCATTGTTAGGTACATGAGAGGATGTGTCTTGGCACTGTAAAATTCCATAGCTTTTTGCCAGTTCCACTCGGCTAAGGAAAGATATTGCTTTGCCTTTTGGAGAACACTGCTTTCACCTTTAGATTGGCTGTTATTTCTAAGGCTAGATGTAGAGAACTTCAAGCATCGATCTCTCTGATAGCAAGCAAGCTGGAAATAAGCATACGCAGCTTCTTGTTTCCGTAAATCACCCAGAGATTCATAGATAGACAAAGCCTCCCGAATGGCATCATTAGCCGAAATCCCAATCTGCTTGTTATCATTCTTGGTTCTTTTCTCATTAATACCACGAGCCCGCACCCGGTCTTCCATGGCTCCTTTTGCGGAAAAATATGCAAATGTATCTTCTCGAGCTAGCAGCATGCCGAGCTTCAGATAAGTATGAGCAAACTGAGTAAAAACTTCATTTCCCAAACTGTTTAAAACATCATCTTTTTCACCAGTAATGTTGATAAACTCAGACTTCGCTGCGCCATAGAATTCAATTGACCTACAATACTCATATTTAGCGGTGTCCATAGCTTGTTGGTGTGCATTGCGTGAAACCATGTTTGATTTAAGATATTCCAAGTTTGAAACTAACTCCTCGGCCAGTGCCCGTCTACCATGACCTAGGTTGCAATAAATCAGTATAACATTGGTATGATCAGATACCTCTCTGAATGCATCTATAGCCTTGGCAAAAGCAACTTCAGCTTTGCTCAAGTTTTTGCCTTGAAGCCTCCTCCTTCCTAGTTCATTGCAAGCCCATCCTATTTTCTTGAGCACGGACTGCAACTCATCGGAACCCATAGGGAGCTTACCAAAGGCCTTTTTAGCTGATTCAAAGCATGTTAAAGCCGCTGAAAGAATGTCATCTGCATCCATATTTTCACGGCTTTGAAGGTACTTAAAGATTCCACCACTCCTATTTTTAGGTGATTCTCGGGAAGAAGCCGAAGAATTTGACCGATATTCATCTTCCTCATGAGTCGCTTTACTCGTTTCCTCGACTGTACCAGAGTCTACTTTGGGCTTTATGTTTCCCGAATTTTCCCCGAACGTTCCTTTTTGGTGAACATGGATATTCTCGGAGTCTCCTGGGAGTGTGGCTGCTGTGTTACGGGAATTTCGTTTACCCTGCCTTCTGCCACTAATTAATGGGTTCGTGTCTCCACTGCTGCTTGCACTGTTGCCACTGCTAGCCCGATCACTTTGACAGCTACAGTTCACTAAAGAGCATGTGGTACAGTTCTCTACATCCTGACCCAACTTTTTCTTAAGCCGTAGGAGTTCCTTCACAACTTCTGATGACATTTTCAACTCCTGAGTAGAAGGGTTTTGGGGTAATGGTGAAGCGATCTCTTTGGATTTTACAGCAAGAAAATCAACATAGACATCTCCAACTAGCATCCAAGCTTTCGCCCAAAAGAGATAGGTTAAAGAGAAATCCACAACATTATTATCAAAACAGGTCCTTTTCAATCGAATTTTACCATCTATTAACTCTCGTCCACTCTGGCTATGTGGGCCATTACCCATGGAGGAGATAAATTTTGTGTCATCGAGATACTGAGGCACTGACCCATATACAGAACATGCAACTTCAACGACTTTTAAAGCCTGTAAAAGCTGGCCATCTTCTTTGTAAGCTTGCCCAAGCGCTAAATAAGACTCTCCCATCAGAAGAATCAATTTCCAAAGCTTGTTGTCGATCTTAGATGTTGGTAGCCACTCCCGAATGTCGCAAACTTCAATACAATCAGTGTCCCCACAAGCACAGATAGAAAAGTTTTCAGCATCAACATTAAAGGGATCATCTTCAGCAACCTGCAATTGCCGGGTCCACCTCAGTGATTTGATGGCTTGAGAAATGTGATGAACAGCAGCAAGCTTGGATGAGATTGGATCCGGGATAGTCTGAATCAAGTTAGCCGAGGTTGACGTCATCTTATAGCCTTCATCCCCCTTAGCATCCAAATCATCAGATGTGCTAAAACCGTTATACTCCAAAGGATCGGCTCCAGATGCCTCAGAAGATGAGTCCTGAGAGTTCTCGAGATCAACAGATGGTGTACCATGGATGCTTGATTCTGATATACAACTCACAATATCCAAGGATTCCTCTTCTTGATCAACAATAGTAACTTCGGAAGTGAAGGGGAAAACTTCGGCTAAATCCAATTCTTCGTCACTATTTAAGATGAGCCTAGCGAACTGCTCGTGTGCATATGCACGCACAACCTAGAGAAAGGGGATTCACGAGTCGATCAACAGGTCTATTTCAAAACCAAAAAAATGAAAAATAACAATCCACAATTTAGGCGTGCAAGCGTGCACTATTCCATTATAAACAACTGATAAACAAGACACAGTAATCATAGAAGAGTTACCAGGTGATCTGGCTGATCTTGCTCATCCAAAAGCTCCAAACATTTTCGGACATATTCAATGCACTTGTATCGATTGTTGGGAGCCTGGAAAAAAACCCACCGATATCAGTAAAAAATATTGACACAAAAACTCATATGAGACAGTCTTACATATTTGACCAACCAAGTAACCTTACACTTAAATGTGAATCCCATGAAAGAAAGGTTATTCACTTGTTCTCACATGTGAGACCGTCTCAATGTGAGTGAGACTATCTCATGCACGACTTGAAACTTTGAAAAAGCCAACTTTTAAGTATATGAAAGTATATGAAAGCAAAGATTTGAATTACCATTACCATTGAAAGTGATAGTCTATGTGCTACGCGATAAAGGAGCGTTCCAAGGGACAATAAAGACTCGGTTCGTCCTCTATAGATCAATGATGGCAATGGGCTTGAACAATTATCATTATTCTCTGATGAATGGTTTTTGGGAATCACAGAGAGATCAAATAGTTGAATCACATCTTCACCCGCATTTTTATGTAGCTGGACAAAAAACAATCGGGTTCAAAGAAAGGAATAGTAAACAAATAATTGATATACAAGACCAATAAAGCGAAAGGAACTAATATAAAAGGCAAACACCATACCCAATAAGCACCAGGATCTTGCTTGCAGTTTGCTTGAAGAAACCTTAGCACGGAAAGACCATTTTGCTGAACAACATAAGGATGAAATGCTGGACAACCATCCTCGGATACGCCCTTTACAAGAAAAATGTCGTCTGTTTTCAAAAGCTCATAACTTTGAACGACGCCATTTCGATGATAACATATGGCCAATTCTGGAACACTTGCCATAACATTATCCAACCATGCTTCAAGCCATGCTAATGGCGTAACCTGAGAATTTTGGGAAAAGAAGAACATAAAGGAGCAAGAAAATGTTATCATGATCAACAGACCACTACATGAGGAAAAAGGAACATAAAAGAGCAAGAAAATGATATCACGATTAACAGACCACTACAGACAATAATTATTTTCATTTTTGATAAAAAAAAACACATAGGGTATTGATTAAAGCACGCCAAGAGTGAAAACAATGTACAAAAAACGATATAGAGAACAATTATTTAACAAGCGTATGACACACCTGTCGAGATATATCCCATAAATGTAAGCTCACAGAAACATATTTTTCATTACTGAACACAAGTAAGTCACTCCCAAGGAGCATGCGAAAGTTGTGAAACTGCCAAAATTGAACTCGTAAGAACTCGTTGTTCGTGTTTGTTCCATTTTTTTCAGTTTCGTGCACTGGACGTCTGGGGGGCTTGTTTCTCTTGTTCCTATTTTCCCAATAAAAACCATCCTTTTTGCCTTTTGAATAATCTGAATGCTTTTCACGATCCTCATGTGTATCAAATTTATCAGTGGAGGCATCAGGTGGTTTGACAGAACTTCCTGAATTATGCAGAATAGAAGATTTGTTATCTCCATCAGAAGACGTGAAATGAGTTGGTGGACAGTCACAAGCCTCCATCCTAACTGAATGCATTGCAAAATTCAAGAAAAGGGACTCATTTGAGCTTTTGGGTTGGTTTCTCCTAACTAATCGTTCTCCTTCTTCAATATCAGGCCTGAGAATTTGTAAAAGATACTGTAAAAAAACGAAGTATATACATTCAACGGACGACAAAAAACCCAAAAAAAGGGCAAAACCATACCCAGCATTAAGGATAAGAGTCTGCCCAACACGGTGAACTGCAATTGATAATCTCGCTTTAGAGTATGGCATCTTAAAAATTTGCTTAATTATGTCAGCCGGAGCAATGACATCAATTTCATCACCATACTCCACCAACCCCGAAACAGCAAGAGCCTCACCCTTCCTAGACAGATTAGATGTTACGGCACCATCATCCCAGGGGACACCTGCAAATCCATTTGGCCATTAGCACAAGGCCACGATTATTAATTCAAGAACCCGAATAAACTAACAAGAAAATCATGAATCAACACACTCCGCCAAAAGGGGGTAAAAGGGAAAGGCAACACGTGAAGAAAAGAACACACAGCACAGCACAACAAAATCAGAGGTTCCAAGGACTAATTTCATCATCCGTCTTTGGTTCATATTTCAAAATCACCGATTCAAGAGTCATCCAACATGCAAATTCCTACTTTGGTTGATCGTACAAATACAAAACCAATATATATGGAAAATCAAACATGAAAAACGAGTGACTTTGAATTCTGTGTCTATTCGTTTGGCTTCTTTCACCAATTAGGTCTTACACACATATGCACCTTACTATCCATAGCCTCTGCACAACGTAGCCAAAAAGAAACATCTTTGTGCTCTCAGCAAGCCTACTTCCAACATTTACGATCAATTTTGCCAACCAAACACAATGTGCTACCCCCCAACCAAATGTCAATCTAGTGATTAAATTGTGACACAACCAGGTGCCACTATTTAAGCTGAACACTCTAAACTGAAGGGTATTTTTTCCTTTTGGGTCTAGCACTTCATTTGAGAATCATACAAGATGTGGATCATACTTTTATCAAACCTACGAAATTTTACAATCACCCATATATGTGAAGTTCAAAGTAAACAGAACCACGACATTTAAAATTCTTAGCTCAATAAAGGTAGTAACTTAAGAAATATTAGCACCGGAATTACCATTACCTTCAGGAGGTTTAGTGGGAAGCACAGCCGCAGGATGAACAGGAAGAACCGTATCTGGAGGCATATTCAGATCAGTCTCAGTTGGCAGCATCCTATACCTTGGTGCACTCACCCTATAATTACATCACATAACACACACCAATCAATCTTCAATTATTCACTCAGATGAACAAAAGTTGCAAATTCCATAACAAACAATAACTGATAAAAACTTAAGATAAACCCAAAATCTACCCCTAAAGGGCGGCGGATGTATGCAGCCTTACCCTTGTGGTAACATCACAAAGAGGCTGTTTCGGAATGACCCAAATTGAAAATTGCGTCTAGAATTGCATCGAATCACTGAATGAATAAAAGTTGAAAACTTCCCAATAAAACCGATATCATATCAAACAAATTAACTGACAAATACTCCTAAACATAGCAAAATCAATACAATTGGGAAGAAACACACCAATTAACTATCAATCAAACAATCATCCAAATTAACAAAAATTGCAAACTTTACAATAAACCCAATAATACAACAAGCTTAATCAACTGGCAAAAAGCTAAATACAGCAGAATCAATACAATTGAGAAGAAACCCACCAATTAACTATTAAAAATTCATCCAAATTAACAAAAATTACAAACATTACGATCAAACACATATCAAAACAAGCAAATTAACTGATAAAAAACTAATTGCAGCAAATTGAGAAGAAACCCTACCAATTAACTATCAAAAATTCACCCAAATTAACAAAAATTACAAACTTTATGATCAAAAACATATTAAAACAATCAAATTAACTGATAAAAAAAAAAAAAGATAGAAGAATTAATACGTTTGAGAAGAAGGAATAAGATCAGAAGTGAAAGAACGAAAGGATTTATCAGTAGGAACAGGTATTGAACCACATAGAAATCCAACTGGTTTTGGTCTCACTATTTCCAATCTTCCTACACATTGCAATTCTTTTGAATTGCTTGTTTTCTCCATTGTTGCTTTTTTTGATGATTTCTCAACTTTTCACAGTAATTTTATTCATTCAACTGTTTGAGTTTTTGATCAACGATTTAGAACGTTTCAACTTCTGGGTTTTTTGGGGTGCAATTTTTTTTCAGGAATTTGCTTGAGAGGTAAGAGTAAGACTTGAGACGAGATCAACACCTTACCCTTTCACGTTTTGGGTGAGGTTGCGGGGTGCCGGTGAAACGAGACAGTTCGTTAGTAGAATAAGCTTGGATTGGTTAGAGTTCGGCTCGTGCGAGTTCAGTGTTCGAGCTAGAGTCGGGAGTTTTAACGAGTCAAGCCGAGTTAACGTTAGGTCGGTTCAAAAAGTTGTAATGGCACGGACTGATGCCATAAAATAATACTCCGTAGTATCTTTCTCGTATTTTATAAAATATATTACTATTTTTATGATAATATACTAGTTTAAATCGTGTGCAATATATGCACGGTATTTATAGAATTTTACTTTTTAGTGTACACTGTATTATTTATGGATTTTAAATTGATAATTCACTTATCTTTTATGTTTCTCATCACTAATATTAATTTGAGCAATAAAAATTTAAATTATAAAAAGTCATGAAATGAATATTTTAATGAAAGTTTTCTTTCACCGGAAAATTAATGATGTTATTTCTAAAATATTTTTACTATTAACATTTTTGTGCAACTTCTTATCATTAAAAGTCAATGAATTTTTATGTAGAATTATTTTTAAAAAAAGTATACAGTTTTTTTTTATCATACTCGTATAATAATGGAGATAAATTTATGTACACAAATAAGATTATACATCCAGTTGTACCATAAGCATGGTACAACCAAGTATAAGAATTCGAGCTTACGTGTATTCTTTCTGAGCTAATTTAAATTTCATGTTTTTAATGTGTAAATGAATGAACTCAATACTTTCTAATAAAGCTCATATTCTTTAATATAAAGCTCGGATACTTTGACACAAAGCTCAGGTTCTGCACCGTACAACATATACAACTGGTTGTATAGTCTATGAATTGATTTATGTATAATGTGAAATAATATAGAATGTTTTAAATATTAAATTTATTAAAAGATTGTGTCATTAAAAGATTGTGAGATAATATATGCTAAAAATACTACACTTTATTTTAGGAAATATTATTTAGGCGGGAAAAATAAGAGTCGCCTATTCATTTAGTAAATAGGGGATTTGTATAATCATATTAAATTTTTTGATTTGGCCCAACTTTAATATATAACCTTCTAATCCCATTATTGAAAATATCGAAAGAAGAAAATCGATATTTAACAATTATATATAGACTCAAGTTGAGCTTCAGGCTATGGGTAAAGCCGTGAACTTGGTGATGAGCTAATGTTTACAAACTCGGGTGAGCTAGGGATCGAGTTTTGTTTCATGAACACAAGCCGAGCAAGTTCAAGCTACTGCTCGACTCGACCCGTTATCATCCCTAAGCCCAACCCAGCCTAGCAGGAATTTGCAGGTCTTTGACGATTCGGTTTTCACAAATTGTTATATAGGACAATGTCAAGAGTACGATTAGCCTAAAAATTAATGTCAAAGTGTACGAGTTAGTAACTATATAAAATCATCAATTTTTTCATAATATTTTGTAGTTTATTGTGATAACTAATAACTGATATCATATATTATATTAAAGCTGAAACCATCAGCCTAATCGTCCGCCATGTGTCATCGGCTTAAAAATTGCCACGTGTAATCTTCCCTTTTAATCTGACGCGTCATTTACGAATTATGCATGTTGTGATTGACTTACAAAAAATCAACTGATTCAAAATAAAAAAAAAAAAACATTCCTTAAATGACTAACTATATAATATTCTTTGACTCCTAATTTAAGTCACGTAATTAACAATCAATTTAAAAAAAATCAAGTAAAGATTCCTTAATTAATCATGAACCAATATCTTTTGGATTCTCTTAAAAAATAATTTCCACAAAAATATGCTTCAATTCATATTTTCAACATAGAATATTCTTAAATTAAGTAGAAAATAAAATCTCTTACTGGTATTACCGCAATTAACTATCTATCATGCTAAATATAATAATTTTGAAAGTTAAGATACATATATATGGTAAGAAAATTAATATCCCGTTAATTTCCAATAATATTCCAATAATATTCTACCACTATTTTCGGAAATAATTATTATAATGATATAGGTAGATATTATATTTGCATAAACAAACATAAAAATGGTACACGGTAAAATCCCCAATAATCATGGAAAACAAGTTAATTGCATATTTTTGAAAAAAAAAAACTTGGAAATGATGGGTTGATTTAATTTGAATTTTTTACTTTCTTTGAGTGAAGACCGTTTTTTAAGATAAGACTATTATTTTTATGGTTTTATTAGACACAATACAAATCCTCTGTTTCATTTTAAGTCCTATATTAATTATATTCTATTTTTGTTTCCTTATGTCATATATTTGGGTCAAATTTGATCGAGTCGGTCATTTCAGCATTCCATTTTGTTTTATTTCATGTATCGTATTATCAACACAAAATTTGATATATTCGGAAAAGAGTTTAAAATCGGTTTTATCAACACAAAATTTCCTATTTATAAGGTAGTGTTAGACTATTGAATTTTTTATTTTATTTTTGATGATAATAAGCAAATTCATAAATTAGTTATTTTAGATCTTTCAATTAGGTTGGTTTAGATCATATATATCCTGGTTCGGAATTACAGAAATGACAGTTGTATTATCCGATAAAATTCATTCTTTTGTCAAAAATATGACAAAATATATCAATACTTTTGAATTCCTTTTTTTTTTGTCACAAAATTAGTGAATAGCCGTGTAGATGCAAACTGCTCAAGAGTTGGTCAATGGTAATAACTTTCAAGTAGACCAGTCAAACGGGTCGGGCGGAACGGGTCACACGAGTCGGGTCATATGGGTCTAAGGTCGGGTCAGCGTCAGAGTACGGGTCAAAATAATGTTTATGACGTCTTTTATTTTACATTTTTCAGCTAGAAAACATACATTTTAAATTAAATCATATTCTAATAATATACTTATATTCATTACGTATCGTGCTTATGTTAAGAAATTTATAAAAATAAAAATTATTTTATTAAAATTGCCTCTCATAAACTACTATAACGTGTAAGTTTTGCTACTAATCATAAATTTTGATTTTTCTCTAAATTAAAGTGTGTTATTTAATAAAAGGAGCGGAAGACAATATTTCATTACCTTGAAATAATCTTACTTTATGAGATCATGAGCAATAGATAATACAAAATAGCCAAACAATCAATTTAGATACTAATTGGAGTGACTTTAAAAATTTTCTAACTACTAATGCATAACATTGTCACATTGAAAGGTAATGAGTAAACAAGTTGTTAGCAAAAAAAAATACGTTACACATTTTAATTCTATTGTTCAATCTCCTATTAATGCAATGGGTTGGTGATGATGGGGTGGGGAAGTCGCATAAAGTTACGATAAGGGTTAGAGGTTACACATGGGGTGGGCAGGGATGATGGTGGTTATACTGGAGGTACGGTGGGGGACATAAGGGATGGTGGAGGCAAGAGGTGGTAGGGTAGTTGGAGGACGTAGGATATCAATTGCAGGATGGTTGAGAGGGACGTCGTGGTCCGAGGTGTTGGGTGTGACCACCACTTCACTGGAGGGTGTGCTGTTGGGTCTCAAGGTAGTCGATCAGTGATAGTGAATGCTGCTTCTAGACATCCAGGTGATGGTGGCTGAGATATGAAATGAGAGAAAAGGTAGAGAATTGATAGAAGAACAAAAAAAAGGGGTAATAACAAAAAAAACGCGTACAAAAATGTGTAAAATTAAATGTATACTGCGTAAATATTCAGGTTACGTCTACAACAATTTTATATCCCCTTTTTAGATTTCACCTCTCATAAGTTAAAAAGTTGAGGAAAAAAAAAACAAAGTATTTCAAATAAAATTAAACAACATAAACATATCAAAAATATATGGGTAGACAAAGTAAAAATTTCTAAACTTTAGTAATTTACTAAATCCAAAAAATACATAAATTTTACTTTTAATAATACTTTTTGTTACCACCCGTGTATTGCACGGGTTCAAAAACTAGTTAGATTTGTTTTTGTTGAACTCTTTTGTAAAGTAATATAGCTCATTTACAAAGTTATTGAACTCTCTCACAAAGTTATTGAATTAGCTTTAAAATCAGTTCTGTTACATCGTAAAAGAGCTCGTTTTGTTAACAAAAATGTATAACAAATGGTAAACCTATATACTCCCTCTATTTTTTTTATATATGACTTTCTCACATTTCGAGACACTCCCTTCTCTCTTCAATATCTCTTAAAATATAAGACTAAATATTATGATATATATACTCATATGAAAGAGTTTTTCGTAAGGAATTTAATGTTACCATTTTTATATTTTTTAAACAAATATATTTTTGTAAATATTAAAGTCAAAGGCTTACCTCGTAAATGTAAAACATCATATATAAAAAAGTGGAGAGAGTATTAGGCTTAACGCAATTCGATTTCATGTAAAATATATTTAAAAAATAGATATAAGTAGCTAGGTGCGACCGGATACCAACACTTCAAGTTAATTGATTAACGAGAATAAAAGTAGAATATTTTGAGCCCATTTTCTCTCCATTTCCCCAAAAGAAATTGAGAGGCAATTACCTATTAATGATCCGGATCGCATATTGACAACATCTAACGGTTCTAAATTTACGCATAAAAATAAAGGAAAATGAGGGTAAAAGAGAAAATTATTATTTAAGGAAATTGTGAGAGAAAATGGAGAAGATTCATGTCCGAATATTTTTTGGTACATATAATGGGATTATTATATGGTAGAGTTGTCACATTTGAAGACTTTTGGTACGACTAAAATACTCCGAAACTTTTTGTGTATTAGCCAAGCATAAGCTTAGTTAAACATGTTACATGTCCAACAAACATCCAGTTATCCTATGGAGTTTCTTTCCTAGTCCCTCTAATTTAACCGGATTATTTATGTTTGATTAAAATACTTTTTATAAAAGAAAAAAGTAAAAATATAAACAACGTGTCGTGTTGAATTGGAGGGAGTAATTATTTAGTACTAACATGAAACTCCCTTATGTATTCAAGAGTACTAGTGAGGCTGAAGGAAAATTCTTAGGCCTTTCGTCGGAATCGGATCTGGATTATAAATTATCTTCTCTTGATCAGGATTAATCTTTTTAAATCTGAATTTAGTCACAACATTATGTAAAAAAACGAGCATTTCTATACGTGCAAATTCCTTTCCAGCACACATACGAGGCCCTCCTCCAAATGGTACGAATGTATAAGGTGCTGGTTCATTATTTGCAAATCTTTCTGGGTCGAATTTTTCCGGATCCGGGAAGTAATCAGGGTTCTTATGTGTTGAATGCAATGTCCAATGTACCTGCGTAACAATATTAATGTTCTAGTAAACAAACACAAGATAGACAAATGCCATAATCAAAGACAAGTAGTATTGGCAGAGATATCTTAGTTGGTAAAGTCAAGAGATGTGGTACTCATGATCAGAGTTTAAACCCTGTCACTCTGTCAGCACTAAAAGAGATGTGGTACTCATGATCAGAGTTCGAACCCTGTCAGCACTAAAACCGGCCACCGTCTGTGTTCGAACCCCGTCAGCATTTAAATAGGTACGTTAACATCGTCTGAATGTCCAAACAATATAGATATAGAATAAAAAAAATTATATAGATAGATTTGTTCATACCTTCTGTTGGAAATATAGTATCACTATAGGGGCGAAGATATAATTATAGAATATTTGTTGTTGTGTCGTGGTATGGAGGCCACTGAATGAGAAACGAAATCGCCCCGACTACGGTACAAATCGATATAGGCGTCGTCCCCCAAGGTCACACAACACTCCTAAAAGTTGTGTACTCAACCATTAGGAGTTGGAACTCATATGGTATGCTCAAAATTATCATAGAGAAGTAGTATAGATATATGGAATATGTATGTCTCAAATGACTACACTTCTCATATTTATAGTGATTAATTAACATCATAATCACAAAGATAGTGGCATAACTCCACCATAAACATGGCAATAAACATGGAGTTAGTGGCTATAATTATGCAAGTAGTGGTGAGATGCTTTTACGAGGTAATGGAAGGCATCTCTCTAATACAATGTATTTAGACGACATTGCTAGCCTTAGCATTACTTCCAACAATCCCCCACTAATGCAAAGGATAGACAAAAATTCTGAGCACATTAATAAGGATCGATACTTAAGTATTAGTGTCTTTCGACTTGAACTAACACATTAGTGAAATGGAACAATTCTTTCATCATCTAGAGAGTGAACGAATCTTGAACTCCTAGACTCCGGGGTAAATTCCAAACACATACCTCACCTTAAGTTCCAAACGAGTTCCGCGATACAATTCAATAAATTTATGGCCAAATGAACCTTGGGATTCTCACGAGTGCTCTAGAGAGATAGCCTAGTCTCTCATAGAAGGAGGTCAATCCTTCACACTCGCGTAGGTGATTCCAACAAGTCTATCTCCATATAAACCACTCACGCATGAGCTATAGAATCATTAAGAGCTCTAAGGCTCAACCTCTCAACATAGCGGTGAATCCATCAAATCTTTCTCAATAAGACCACCCACATAAAGGGATATGGATTCATTAAAAGCTCTAAGGCTCAACCTTTCAACATAGCGGTGAATCCATCAAGTCCTTCTCAATAGGACCACCCATATAAAGGGATATAGATTCATTAAGAGAAATATCTCAACCTCCATCATTACGGTGATCTCATCAAGTCCGTCTCACAAGGACCACCCAATTTTGGGCTATAAGACAATTAAGAGCTATATGCCCAACCTTCCAAAATAGTGTACATGTCATAGGAATGGGAAGTGTACACAAGTATGAGTTATCTATGGCTTCGTTAGACCACCCTTGCATAGCAAGTTCCGGTATCCACCACAAATTCCTCAACTAATAGGCTTTTGCCCCATTCCCCTCGACAATTCTAGGACTTATTTCTTTCTTAGTCCATTAGCTTAAATATGCTCCACTCAAATTTCACAAAGATAATAATTTGTGAGCATATTATTCCCAATCAACTTTCTCAAATCAAATCTGCATCAAATGTGTAAATCTGCAAGTCATTATACACATTATTTTAGCATTACTAAGTTGATATTAGTATTATGCTAAAGATAAACATTAGGCAAAACTCCATGCCCCCACAATTAAGTAGTAGCTAATAATAGCTTCACAATCACCCTGCATCTTACCCTGCAAGATTAAGAGCAATATAATATGCTTACACAATAGACAAGGTTATAATAGTCTTCTCAATAGACTTAAAACAAGATCACCATTAAAAGGTGAAAATGTATAGTACTCACCATAGATCTCACCTTATCGATCGTCAATACCTTTTGGTCGATCCAATATCTTTCTAGATATGCAACATAATGCAATTCTTAATATTGCACCTTAGGCACTTCACCAAATGTGAATGATAACTTTGGTAATGAATACACAAACAACATGTACTTAGCTGCATAAGCTACATTGAAGTACCTTAATTATACATATTAGACTTCTCACAATAGTCAAAACATTATTCTAATTAAATATAGAGCTCCACTCTCATGTCGTTTAAAAGAACAAATAACCTTCTTTATTATTTTATCTTTCTAATAAATTGACATAGAATAAATCATACACGTAGTATTTGTGATTTTGCACCCAAAATCATTTTATTTACTAAAAGCTCTATATACATCATCATTCTTATATTAGAAAACAACGAATCTCGATGATTGTTTTACTTATATTTACTCTTTGCAAATCCACAATATTTTACAAAAAGAATTGTACACCTTACTCATATAATAACAATCATCATAATCTCATATAGTGTGGTATAAGCTAAGTGACGTAACCAACAAAATACACTACAATATTTTGGTCAGTTAATCATGTATAAAACATACACTCATGTATAAAACAAACACTCGTTATTTTCTATGTATCCCCACAATCAAAATATTTCTTAGATACATACTCCACATAACTGAAATATGAAATCTAAACATGATGAATAATTTTATCAAATAATAAATTGAACGTCTTCCCCCACATGTTGTCACGCCACAAATTAGTGACAAACATACTCGTTCAAACAAAATATATACATTATTCATTCATTAACCATCTCAACTTTTAGATATCATATAATTGTACACGACAATTTATAATCTCCATAATCTACTTTTATGAAGCTTTGACAAATATTCATTTTCAATATTTGTCGCACACACAAACATTTCCAAGATAGTATGTATATCAATTGAAAAAAAATATTTAGCCCCCACATTTGGTTCATAACTCAAATATCAATTTTAGTTCATCTCATAATCAAAACTAAAAAATCAATCCAAATGTGTGAAACATTTTGCATGATATACATATTATACAGATAAAAATATCTTGGACACTCAATCATTCTAGCTACTTGTCAATCAAAATCTTGGAACAATTTTCTTCACATATTCTTGAAATCAATTATCAAGACTAATATTACCAAGATTTTAGACACGTCGTACCAAATAAAGCAGTAGCTGAGAAACATACAAAAGATTAAGGCATATATAATTGACCAAACCTTTATATTTATCATCATAAATATTTGTAAAGGAAATTCACGGGAACATACCTTAATCACAAGAATTAATTGAGCAATAAAATTATAGATAATACCATTCTTCTATGAATCTTCAAAAACTTTTCAGCACACTACCAAGACATTGCTGCCCATTTTAAGGATAGAATATGGCCGAATCTGCTCAAGGCTTCAACTACAAAGTTGTAGCCCTTCTTCTTAGCTTTCCAACGCCATATTACACGCCTCAAACAAAGCTCTAGAGACCGAGTTATGGCCAAAATACCGATCTGATGTCTCACTTTCCGCGGCCTGATTCTTATACACGAAGAACAATATTTTTGGCCAATAGAAATAATTCCAATGACAAAAATAATGAACACAACAACAATAATAGCGATAAGATTTCGTTTCTCAATTGTTGGAAATATAGTATCACTATAGGGGCGAAGATATAATTATAGAATATTTGTTGTTGTGTCGTGGTATGGAGGCCACTGAATGAGAAACGAAATCGCCCCGACTACGGTACAAATCGATATAGGCGTCGTCCCCCAAGGTCACACAACACTCCTAAAAGTTGTGTACTCAACCATTAGGAGTTGGAACTCATATGGTATGCTCAAAATTATCATAGAGAAGTAGTATAGATATATGGAATATGTATGTCTCAAATGACTACACTTCTCATATTTATAGTGATTAATTAACATCATAATCACAAAGATAGTGGCATAACTCCACCATAAACATGGCAATAAACATGGAGTTAGTGGCTATAATTATGCAAGTAGTGGTGAGATGCTTTTACGAGGTAATGGAAGGCATCTCTCTAATACAATGTATTTAGACGACATTGCTAGCCTTAGCATTACTTCCAACACCTTCCACCCTTTTGGGATGTGAAATCCTGCATAAGTAAAATCAGATTTAGCTTCCCTAAAATTTCCAGGAACTGGTGATGAAACTCTCATTGTTTCACATATTACATTCCATGAATACTTCATTTTCTGAACATCAATCCATGTTAATTGTTCTCCTGCTTCTTTTGATTCTGATATCTTCAATTGTTCTGATATGCGGAGTATGAAATATGAAAAATATTAAATTCAGTTTTTCCACATCTTTAAGAGAAAAATGGAAATTTTGTGATAAATATCATAAAAAATTGAAATAATAAGCACTTTTTTAGACTTTATTGTCATATTTATCATAAAACTTTTCATTTAAGTCTTCTTAACATATTTACTTATGGCACACTTTAAAAAGACCGAGTTAGTAATACTGTAATACTCTCTATATCTAAAGTATTTATTCACTTTTTTATTACTCTTTGCGAGAAATATTTAATCAAATACGAGTATAAACATAATATATTAAATTCGTTGTCCTTGGGTGAGCATCTTTGTCTCCGAACCTAACAAAAAAATCTACTTATTTAGACTCATTTACATATAAATAGTTGGTGAAGAAAATCCTATACTTTAATTATTTTAATTTACAATAAATAAATGAATGTTTATTACATAAGTACTTATAGTCCACGCAAATATGATACAAAAAAGCCAGGATGAAAACTGAAAAGTACAAGAAACCACATAAGTTCAGGAAAAACAAAGCATACATGTTAAACATCAAACGATAAGACTCTTTTCTTTTGGGTTGGAAATAGCTAATTGCACTGAACTGAATTTAATAAAACTGAATTAAATAGAGATGAACATAACTGAACTAAACATGGCTAAACTGAAATGAAATGAATTTAATTAAGTCTAAAAGAACATGGCTAAATAATTACTAAATAATTGTTAATTAAGACAATGATATAAAAATTTTATTATTAAAAATAAAAATAAAAATCAGCTACTTATTTTATTTGTCCCGATGAATTATTTTGATCTATTTTCAGTTTAGGATGTATTAGTCAATTGGTATTTAATTAAAATTTTAACAAGTTTTTGGTTGAAAACGACACGTGTAAGTGAATGAAATAATGTAAATAATTAATCATTTTACATTTTCTCTTGTTTTCAATCTTGAACTTTCAGCCAAAAACAATAGATAAATATCGAAAGTAAGTCGCATCACTTGTGGCCTCGTCCCGGCCTACTGTGCTTGAAGGGGGAAATGGCAAGACCCAGAACCGAAAGGTAGGCTTCGTGCCAGGCTGTGTTGTGCCGGTAAAATGAAAATAATGGACTCGACACGACCCATGATGTGTCATGTCATGCCGTGTTTGAGCGTGGACCAACACGACCCATTTCTTTGTATTTTGGGTGTGTCTAACTGTCTAACTTGTGTCGTGCGTGGTTTAGGCACAATCTTTTTTTCTCAAACTTAGGCCCAAGCACGGCCATGTCTGTCGTACGGTGCTGGGCCGTGTCAATTTCATGTGGTGCCAAAATGGGTTATGCGTGCATGCATGCCGGGGCATGTCAGACCAACTACCCGCGTGCCTGTTTCCATCTCTAACTAGAACGAAGGGACTATAAAAAAGTGTTTGTAGTACATACCTTGGAGAACTTTTTCATAAACATGGGGGTGATCCGCAAGGTGACTAATCAAAAAAGCAATAGTAGTGCTAGTAGGATAAAAACCAGCAAACATTAGACCAATAACCTTGCTAGCAATTTCCTCTTCACTCAAACCCTTATTATTTTTATCACAATCAATAATCAACCTACTTAACAAATCCAATTGATAATTATTATTATTATTATTATTATTATTATTATTTCGCATAATTATATGTGACATTTCTTGTCTCCTCTGCTTAATAATTTCAACAAGTTTCTCTCTAACAAGTTTCCCTCCCTTAATAGCCTTATAATACGGCATACCGGGAAGATTAATCGGCACAGAGAAAATCCCGTCGAGCAATCGAAAAAAGGGTTTTGCAATATCACTCAATTGCTCTAAGCTTGGATTGACCAAAACCCTACAAGAAAGTGCAAAAATGAACTCTTTTGCTAGTGTGTACACTTTAACCTCATTATTAGGCAACCAATTTTCACGTACATGTTGTTGTACCATAGAGTGTACTAGTGGCACGTATTGTTGAATTGTGTCTCCTCTAAGGAACTTATAGGCTAAATTGTCGGCCGGTTTCCCGGACGCTGAGTCCTTATTATTTGTTTTCGGATAAGAAAGTGCACCGGCGACAGAGCTAGGTAACCAGTAATTGACCAATTTACCCTCATTCGAGAAAAGGAATTTATTTGCCTTTGGACCACAAAAGACCACGGTTTTTTCCCCGGCTAGCGAGGTTTTAAAGACCTCGGGGGAGTACATAGTCATACGATCATGTATGAATTTTGCAGGGCATGAGACATATGCTAGGGTTTCTCCAAATATAGGCCAACCAATTTTGCCTGGGGGTAGTTTCGGAATTTTGGATGGTTTTCGAGTTTTTGAACGTTCATTCAAAATTATGAGACTTATAACAAGGAGGGTAATTATGCTTGTAATGCCTAGGCTAAAGTAAAAGAAATTTGGAGCCATGTTAAGGTATTTTGTTGAGTACATTGCTACTTTTATTTGTAATAATGAGCATAAGCCAAAGCCAAACTATCTATGTGCTTAAATAGCCTTCACCTTTGTTTCAAGGCCTACCAAATTCCCAATCAAGAATTAATTAATACTGTATATATCTCGTCACGCATTTTGATAAATTTTAAAAAAACGTATGGAAATGAAATTAATAATTAAGCAAATAATGTTGACCCTTTTTTTTCAAACGGTTTTTCTATCCTATGCCCACTAGGCATAGGATAAGAAACTCAAAAAGGAAAGAAATAAATGATATTTTTATGGGAAATTGCAATATCAATTACTTTTACTTTTATTTACAAGAAAATACATTTATTACTTTCTTTTTTAGGGTTTTTATCCTATGCCTATTGGGCATAGGTTAGAAAAGCCCTTTTTCAAATTATTTATTGATAAACACCTTAGTATAAAATTTTATAATGCAACACATACATAACTAGAGACAGAGGTTTAACGTCAGCCCTTAAAATATCTTGACTAGTATATATATAGAGGAATGAGGATTTAGATTTGAGGCTTTTCACTTACCATCTTTAAAGTCGGTGGATAGTAACCATATTTAGGTGCTGTTTGGCCTTGCTTATGGAAAATGACTTTTCCTTTTTTAAAGGAGTTTATTCACAAGTTACTTTTCGAAAAAAATTTAGTTGTTTGACCATACTTTTGTAAAAGCGCGGTTTCTCACAAAATTATATGTTTGGCCTAACTACTTTAATACAACTTTTGTTTGCTTATTTGGTTATTTTATGTAAAAAGAAAAAGTAGAAGTAGAAGTAGTAAATATCTACTTCTTCTTTTGGGGGTGAATAATCAGTTTTTGACTTCTCAAAAGCACTTTTGAAACTCTCTAATTTACCATGTTTGGCCAAGCTACTACTTTTTCAATTACAAAAGCACTTTTTAAGCTTGGCCAAACAGCACCTTAGTATTATTCATAAATTCTTGTTGATACTGAGATATTTATTTTATAGTTAAAACATGTCACTTATTACCCATTTGCATCAAGAATACAAAGACTAATACCTAGAGAGTAACAAAAATTTCCCCAAATCTATTCAAATAGTATAATACTTGATCTGTTTTTAACTATAGAATGCTAACTTTCTTCTAAGGAAGACTACCTTTTAATTATTTTGGAACTTGTTGTTTTATTTGGATAAAAAAGAGATGAGAAAATATACGCGTTTTTTACTACTTAGGTTCCTTTTTCTAACTTAGATTAAGTCCAATTTAGTATATATTTTCGTTCTTTAATTTAATAATTCAGTTTAGTTTAGTAAAACAATTCCAAAGAATAGAGTGCTATCCAAATTTTGATAGAATTATTGTATTGAAATGTGAATGTATGGTAGGTCATTCATTTTACTATAAGAGAAAGACATCTCAGAACAAAACGAGATATTTTCAAAGAAGATGAAGAAAGTAGATACCCTAATCCAAACCAAAGGTAACACTTGCTTTTTGACACTATTTATAATTGTAGGAATTTTTGATATTATTTTTGATCTATAAGACAAAATATAGTCATGTGAGAACTTGTTTGATTTATCGTTATGAATGTTTTTCATAAGAATATTAATTTTTAATAATATGTAACTAAAGATATTCACGTTGCAAAATGCGTCTCGGCAAGTGTGATAATCATCTGTTACCTTTGGTTTGGATGAGAGAGAGTATATAATATACTCAATACTACTTCATCCGTCCCGGTTATTTGTTGTTTTTTGGTTTTGGCACAAAGACCAAGGAAAGATAAATGAGTCAATTACTAAATGACAAGTGGAACAAATTGAGTGTGAATGATCAAATTGTTCATCAAGTTCATTCTTAAAATAAAAAGGACAACAACTCACTTAGACACCCCCAATATGAAAAAGGACAACAAATGACCGAGACAGTATTATTTTAAAGTTATTGACTTGAACACTCATGTTACGAAATAAATAAATAAATAAATACATATGGTGGTATGACCGGTATCACAACACTTATTTCGTCATACAATATTTTTTGCACGTTAAAGAGAACACAAATTCTCATTGAATATAGACATTATCTGTCACAATCTGAAGATAGATAGTGTCTCTCTTACAGATGAATAGTGCAAGTGGGGTGAAATGAATATCCCCATTTAGCCTCCCACTTGCATTTTATGAGAGGGTCACTATTCATCTTCAGTTTGTAACAGATAGTAGTCGTCTTCAATGTAACGGACGGGAAAGAGAATGCCATACAAAAAGGGGACAAAACTTTTCCCATTTACCAAATGTTCCTTATTTTTTTTCTCACTCCTTTTACGTATCTACTAGACCCATTTTTCACTTAAAACGGATATTATTGTTTTATGCTCCCTCATATTCTCAATAACTCTTCCTATTTTTTTTTATCTATTCACAATACTTTTCATATTATCTTATTTGACAAACTTTTATACTTATTTTAATCACCTCACCCCACAACAATACTCATACGTTATCTTATTTTAATCAGCTTACCCACAACAATACTTATTTTAATCACTCCACCCATAATAATAGAAGTATCATACAATACCTTTCCCCAATCTCCTACCCCACTATAATACTTTACCATATAATACTTCATCCCTTAATTCTCGTGCCCTCCATAAATAGGGAGAGTTATTGAGAACAAGATGGAAGGAGTATAAAAATTTGTGAATTTTTAGGAAAAATGACACATTGATTGAACAACTTTTACCTAATTTTAGGCAAAATATCAAACAAACTCAAAGTGATGCGACATTAACTTACTTTCTAGTTTCTCCAACAAATTAATTTTTTTGGCGTTTAACCTCTTATTATGAATTTATGATAGATCTAAATAGTTGCATAATGTGATTCAATTATAAGTTTGTAGGCTCAAATAGCGTGCCAATTAAGTTTGGGAACGCAAAAAGTCTCAGTTATACAGAGAATAAGATATGTAGCGTGTTTTATCAAGACTATTTTAAATAACTCTCTCTATCGAATGTTTTGTCCCTCTTTAAAAAAAAAAGATTCAAGTAAAATTGATAAACTATCTACCGTATCCCTTTAAACAATAGTGTCACTTACTATAAAGTCGCCCTAGCGGAGTCGCCAAAACTCTAGTAGCGATAGTGCAATACGCCAACACCATTGACAATGAAAAATCGGGCACAATAGTTATCGACACAAGCCATAAGTTATCGTACCCAAGACTTCGAAATGGCGATAGAAACCATAAGCTTCTCCAAAAAGACGTCATACAACGCAAACATAAGTTTTACTTGTATCGAGTTTGAGAGCAAAAGTAGTTGTTGTCCCTCGCCTTCCCCAAAACTCTAGTAGCAATAGGAAGGGTTTTTTTTTTATAGCTCTAATAAATTACTTAAATGACATAATAAAGGTAATTATCAGAATTTTCAATTATAAACTTGCAAGAAATACATCGTTGTATTTTCTTGCATTCTTCCGCTTTGACCGGACATTCTACCAAATTGACACCATAATCCCCTATTTACTAAATGAATAGGCGAAACTTCAAATTTTCCCGCCTAAACATATTTCCTAAAATAAAGTTTAGTTATTTTTAGCATATTCTATAAGTTGGTGCACTATAATACATATAATCTTTCGGATTTATATATTTATGTCATTTAGTATTTTACATTATATACAAAATTATCTCCAATCTTTTTATAATATAAAATGTAATTCTTTTTTTTTTTTAAAAAGAATCATACGAAAAAAATTATCTCCAATCGGTAATAGGAAAAACTTTAATTGAAATACTCATTTCATGATTAATACGATTTAGACTTTGATTTTTCAAATCAAAATATAACGATAAGAAACGTAAAAAAAAAAGTAGCTAATTTATATTTCATGAGTATAATATACTAAAAAAAGTAAAACTCTATATATGCCGTGCATACATTGCACGGGAGTTAAACTAGTATATCATATTAACCTAATTTTTATTAGCACATTCTACGCTAATTAATACTCCCTCCGTTAACATTTGATGAAAATCTCACGTGACGAAAAAAGAACAAATGGCTGGAACAAATGGAGTGCAACTTTTTTAATTTCTAAAAAAAATTAGAAAATTGCACCATTATCGAATATTATAACAAGCTGAAGAGCTCATCCTATTTTTCCTCACCTCAGTTACATTAACATATACGGAGTATGTCACAATACATCGGAACTGGAAATTATTTGCTCTAACAAAAAACAGTATAATGGAACTGGAAAGAGGCAAGATTTATTGCCAAATAATATGAAGTCACAAAAATTGTAGAAGACCGGTAAAGTTCATGAAAACCAGAATGCCGGTGGCTTTTCGAGAAGCTCACTGCCATCTGCCACCGGCTGTTCCATGAGAAGGCAACAAAATATTTGAGCAAAGCAGCCTAGTAACGGTTCATGTAGGTTCTGCGTCTGAACCAGTTGTAGTCTGGTAAATTCTTAATTGGACCCATGGCCGCAATGGTCACATCCTGCATATACAATCTCACCTTTTGAGAATCTTCAGATCATAACTTCATCGCCAAACATCAGATTTCAGGTTTCCGAAGTCTCCAAGACGGAACTTTAACCGCGTTTTATCAATGTTTATTTACTTATTTTTATCGAAAATATTATTTTGTGAAAGATGTTTTAATTATAAATATAAAAAATTTAGTTAAATATTTTTTTTTATTCTGCAACATATTTACAATCAAAGCTCGGTACGTTTGACTCTCAAAAAGCAAATGGGAAGAAAACGGGAAAATGAAGGGAATATTTGTCTAATGCATCAAATCATTTAAGTAGATAGTAATACTTACCTTGTCATAAATAAAGCGATCTGCAACACGTTTTACGACGCTAGCATCTACAGCATCGATCCTAGCAAATAGTTCCGCGTACGGCATCCTCCGCCCATAATTAAGTAACTGAAGAAGCAAGATGGACATTAATATCTTGCATTGCATTATAGAATAAGCCAGACTTTCACAACTGAACAAACCGAACATAAACCAGTTAATTTTTTGGGCCAAAATGGGAGAGAATAGCTCTCGTCTCTTAAAGTTTATGATTGAAAAATCTTTCCAAAATTGACGGTTTGCCCAAGAATCACCCTCCACCATTATCTGTCTTACCTCCAAACGCTATCCATAGTCATTCATGCTCTTAACTATGCTTATGATTCTTGAATGTATACATATTACAGCCTCGTTATATAAGAAGAAATCAAATATTGGAGAAAGATTAAAAACATAACCCCGGAAAACAATTCAAAGTTTTATTATGGGCTTCATTGTGCATCCACGTGTTTTTACTTACACTCTGCTTTCAGTTGACATCTATACCTTTGCCATTCCTTTATTTAAAATTTCACTAACTAATTAATGAAGGTTAAATACCTTATTGAGTAAATTAATTATCGCAATATATGCCTAAAAAAATACACAATCAAACAGTAATGATCAAAATAAACAGGTTAAGGGGAATAAACAAACAAATACCTGACGACCAATATCATCTGCAATAGGGCTTGTTCCATCCAAGTGGAGAAGCAGAGATGACTTCAACTAGAAATTTAAAAAACGAGTAATTAGATGTTTATGACTTTTAAGTCCATATTAGAAGTTAGATAAAATGCAGGAATCAATAAACAGAATCATTTAATGCTGAATTCAAAGAAAATATCAGACATTGAAACAAGATAAAACTGAATTCAAAGCATGATTTTAAAGGACGTGGATAACACTGCAGAACACTCTTGTTAACTCGTAGATTAAGAAACATACTAAAGTGTACCTTTCAACCTGAAAGATAGCAAAAGACAACGAAAACATATAATAGTAGTTGCGGGAGTATGATCATGGAGTCACACACAGAATAACAGATATATCAGTGCTCCATATGGCTTCGGAAAAAAAAAAGTACACAACCAGAAGGGAGGGTATACCTGGTTACAAGCACGTGTAACATCATCATCAGAAACACGATAACACAACTTGCTAAATTCATGCATGATAGCCCATGCCAAATCATCCAAGCAATCAGGCTGAAAGATAAATGTAACTGCCACAGGTAAGTCCCAATGAAAGAAAAAAAAAACGTTGATACTATACAATTAAATAGACAGAGAAGTCCGCTCACAACTTTTTTTCTTCATTTCAGAACTACACAAACTCATATGCAACTTAACCAACTCAAACAATATTTATGATTCAATCATACAGGCAACTCTCAAATGGTCACATGTACTCTTAAATAGACAGAGAAGTCCGCTCACAGATGTTGAAAGAGACCATATAAGACTGACTCACTTAGACAATTGTTATAAAAGCAGACAAGCATATGTATTAGAACCCACGGCACATATAGTACGCAGCTTCACTGGACAAAGAATTAAGGGGCCGTTTGGTTGGGGTTTACAGGAAAAGGAAAGGTAAAGGGCAATTGCTACAGTAGAAATTTACACCCTACTTTGGAAATCCAACTAAGGACATGTTAAAACGCTAAGAAAAAAATACTTTTAGATCCACATGATAAAAAAAATGCTCCACACTGAGGAGCCCCAAATAATGACTCTTAATAAGTCAGTCATCCCTTATCTCCTCACTTTCTTCAACAAACTAGGCGTACTCCAAAGCAAATTCCTCCGGTTTTTTATCTTCTAATTTAATTTTTTCCCCTTCCCTTGCCACATTATCGGTATTATTCATGTTAGCTCTCTTCTATATTCAAGAAACGACTAGTTTTCCATGCTATTTTCTATATTGAAAAACAAGCTTGTTAGCAAAAACGGTGCGCCTCATGTGTATGATCTCCACTACACACCTTCCACCTTATTGCCCTGTCATGTAGGTGCATTCACGCCTTTTGAAACAACAAAGGTTCCTACTCCCCTGTTTTTGGGGTACTATAGGCTACATTATGGAGTACTAGTGGCAGCATTTATGGAACAACTCACAACCCATTTTACTTAGACAGTTAGAGTTGGTTAGAAGTATCCGACACGGGTGTATGTCCCAGCGTCGGACTGGGCTATTATATAAAAACTTCTCATATTTTTGGTCTAAAATTAAGTGTGTGTCATACTCATGTCAAAGTGCCGTGTGTCAAACACGAATACACAATGTAATATGAAAAGCCGAAGTAACATAGCGTCATAGCTCGCCACAAAGCAAACTCAAAGTAAAGTTTGTAATGAACAAAGTGTAATAGATTCGCCAAATGTGCTTATCGTTAAACCCCAAAATTAAATATCAAAACTACGCATAAAAATTTAAATCATGTGAAAAAAGATGTGAATATTTGGCATTAAGCAACTTGACTCTAAATTTCAACCATTGTTTTATCTTCAATCAAACTGGTACTGAAAGTAACAACCTAGGTAGATTCAGTCTCCGAAAAACAAATTATGTAACCTTTCCTTCAATTAGAGATACAATCAAAAGGAGAGGTGGCATTCTTGCACAAACAACTCAAAGGAAGGCTTTTATCCCATGGAGAGAAAAGATCACTTGCAATTTAAAAGACACTCATGTAAATCATGTAAAATCAGCGTCAAGAGCTAATGTCATCTCACACAAGTAGTGACAAGTTTAATTACAAGAACACAAATGCATTACCACATTTGTTAAAATAGATGAAAAAAATGATAAAAAGCAAAAAGAATTGGAGCGTCTTCAACGGAAAAACAGCAGAAAGCAAACTGCAACCCAGCAAAAAGAAGTGAATACGCTCAAACAAAAAAAAGACCCCGAATCCCTGATGACAAAATAATGACAAATCATATAGTAGTATTCAATTGAAAAAAAAAAAGCGTTTGTGCAAGTGTAAGAGGTTCAACAGAAAGCGAGCAAGCAAGCAAGAATCAAACCCACGGTTGTATTAAATGATGCAACGGAAATCACCATATAAGCGTAGGAAACTTGTCTTTTGCTGGCCTATTTAGAACCCAATAACCCTATAAACAAAGACTCTAACATTCCAGATCCCAGATCACTCTAAGGTCCACATCCCCTAGAAATAAAATATGAGCAAGTAAAAAGTAAGAATAATATATAATTTATCAGTAGTTACAGCTCAGACCTTTGCAACAGCATAAACGCCGAATAAACCTATATCTCTGTAGTTTGTGTTGAATGTCATTATGCTTTCAGCAATTTCATTGATGCTAACTCTTTGCACAAGCCCAGACCTATCCAATTTTTGTAAAAATAACGTCGAATTATTATAGGCAGTAGCTTGAAAACAGTTGTGTAAAAAAATGTTTTAGAAATGTTGTAAAATGCATAACAAAGCTGTGATTGAGGCACAAAACTTACCCCACGTGTTTTCCACCGCCAACACTCTTATCCCAAGATCCTAGCATTGATTGCATAACCATCAAGGCAATGGAATCGGGATCTGTGTATGACGCTCCGCTAAAGGCAATAACAAATTGCGCTAATTCCACATCATCATCAAGCATCCTAACCTAGTATCAAGAGGCGAAACATAAATATGCCCTATGAATAATGAAATCCAATCCGATGATGAAATCAAATCAATATAGCAGAGAGAATATATGAGACCTCAGAACCAGTGAATGAAGCTGGCTCATTTGCGACCAACTGTGATGCTGTGGTAGGATCAGTTGATAGCTTAGTAAAATACTTTTGCGCTTGAGCGACAACATCCTCGTGTTTGACTGCCCCAGAAGCAACAATTGCCTGATATAGAATTCTCAATTTAGATAAATGTAGGCAGCAAATTAGGCACCAGTGACAGATGTGATTTTATTTGGATCATTCATACCATTCTAGGTGCTGTATAGTGTGTTGATATATAACTCTTAAGATGTTCTTTTGTCAATGTCCTAATATTTTCAGCTGGACCAAGAATTGTTCTGCCCAACGGTGTATACTGGAAGGCCGTTGCGTGCAGATGATCAAATATCACTTCCTCTTTCTCCTTTTCCACCTGTAAACATACATACTCCACTTAGACATTCTATATACGACTCTCTGATTTGATATACCACGAACGTAGGTTGCACTAATTCTCAAACCCCAACTCAAGAGACAATGAATTTAAGATAATGAAGCCCTTTCTTCTACAGCGGCTCGAATTAAAAAGTAAATGAATAACAGGCTGCTTGCAGACAAAATAAAACTACATATCCCACCAGAGATCATATGAATGAATAACACGCCGCTTGCAGACAAACTAAAACTACCTACATATCCCACAAGAGATCAGATGAATGAATAACACGCCGCTTGCAGACAAACTAAAACTACCTACATATCCCACGAGAGATCAGATGAATGAATAACAGGCCGCTTGCAGACAAACTAAAACTACATATCCCATGAGAGATCAGATGAACGAATAACATTACAAGAGGCCGCTAGCATACAAACTAAAACTACATATCCCACGAGAGATCAGATGAATGAATAACAGGCAGCTTGCAGACAAACTAAAACTACATATCCCATGAGAGATCAGATGAATGAATAACATTACAACAGGCCGCTAGCAAACAAACTAAAACTACAGATCCCACGGGAGATCAGATGAATTAATAACAGGCAGCTTGCAGACAAACTAAAACTACATATCCCGGCAGAGATCAGAGATCAGAGATCAGATGAATGAATAAGAGGCGCTTGCATACAAACTAAAACTACATATCCCACCAGATCTTAACAGGCCTCTTGCAGACAAACTAAAACTACATATTCCATGAGAGATCAGATGAATGAATAACATTACAACAGGCCACTAGCAAACAAACTAAAACTACATATCTGCAGACAAACTAAAACCACATATCCCAGCAGAGATCAGAGATCAGATGAATGACTAACAGGCCGCTTGCATACAAACTAAAACTACATATCCCACCAAATCTTAACAGGCCGCTTGCAGATAAACTAAAACTACATATCCCATCAGAGATCAGATGAATGAATAACATTACAACGGGCCGCTAGCCAATAAATTAAAACTACATATCCCACCAGAAATCAGATGAATGAATAACAACAGGCAGGCCGCTTGCAGACAAACTAAAACTACATATCCCACCAGAGATCAGATGAATGAATAACAACAGGCCGCTTTTAGACAAACTAAAACTACATATCCCACCCACCAGAGATAGAGATCAGATGAATAAATTACCTCCTCCATTTCGCGCAAAATAACATCACGCTCTCGAAGAATCCGGGATTCTTCAAAAGTGGAATTCTGCAAAATATCAGCCAAAATATCCAAAGAAACACCAACATCCTTATCCAAAACCTTAGCAAAAAAAGTAGTCTGTTCCCTAGAAGTATAAGCATTCAAATGCCCACCCATATTTTCAATCTCTTCCTCAAGAACCCTAACAGACCGCCTCTCCGTCCCTTTAAATAAAATATGCTCTAAAAAATGAGCAGTACCATTAGTCTCATCGCTTTCAAACCTCGAACCCGCATCAATCCAAACCCCAACAGTCGCCGTCTTCACGGCAAGATTCGATTCCGTCGCAACACGAAGCCCGTTTGGGAGGGTCGTGATTCGGGTCGCGGGTGCGGTGAGGATCGGTGTGTGGTCAGCTAGGGTTGGATGAGGTGAGTTGTGTTTTAGGAAACGTGGGTCGGGATTTGAGAGACGTTTTAGCTTTGATTTGACGATTTCGGCGGCGTTGTCGTATACCATGGCGGTTGGGGGTGGTGGGGATGGAGTTGCGACGGCGGTGGCTGCGGCGACGGCGGCGGTTGAGAATGGATTGGATCGGTGAGGTAGGCGTCTGCCCATCTTCAGTAGACGGCTGAAACCCATCATGGACGGTGGTTTGTACGGTGGTTTGTATGGTGGTTTGATGGAAAGGAAAGAGGGAGGATCCTTTCTTCGGTTTTACAGATGTTATGTTAGGTTTCTACTTTCTGGGGTTAATAACATAACACAATTACACAAGGATCAAACAATTCCGGGCTAACCCGAAAAATTTTCAATATTTCAACCTAAAACGCGAAGGTTGGCTGGTGTGAGTGGTAAGAGTTCTTATTTCGTAAACAAGTGTTTAGGAGGATTCGATTCCTGACTTTTACAAATGAAAAAAACTAATTTTGAGAGGGGTCGACACATTAAATTGCTTTCAGTATTCCGAAAGAGATTGCCCCAACTTTCGGTAGGGGATATTTCTGATCAACATCAATAACATTCATCAAGTGTGAGATTAATTCTTTTAGGTTTTCAAATGTAGTGATTAGGCCATATTATTTTGACTTAAAATAAAATTGAATTCAATTTTTTGGTTTCCAACCAAAATGACACCAAAAATATCAATTTTTATCAGTATAATAAAAGTTGTTATATATATATATATAAATTGTATGAAATTTAATACACAATTTGGGAAAAATTAATATTTGAACTAATCAAATAAAATTTAGAATTTGTAAAGTAATTTCATATGTATTTCGGTTATATTAAAATTAGTGAAAATATTAAAAGTTTTCAATCTAAAAACTATGTTAATTAATGAATTATATAGATACTTTTAAAATATTAAAAAGGGTAAATTGATTATTACACCCTTATATAATCCACTTTTTTGAAACTTACTCACTTATATAAATTTTTTTGAAACTTACTCCCACCATATGTAACTTTTATCAAATATTGCTCCCATTTAATTATTACGGTCACAAAAAAGAGAGTATTCCATCCAAAATTTGAAATTTGATACTAATTCTTGTTGCTTATGGTTGTATTTCCATTTGCCTTATTATCTGATCAATTTAAATCAACTTGCTTCCTCCCAAATTTGTTAAATCCCTTAAGCTATCTATCACTGTTTGACGAATTTGGGAGGACGGAGATTAATTTAAATTGGTCATGTAATAAGGCAAGGACAATACATTAATAACCAACAAGAGTTAGTACCAAATTTCAAATTTTGGACGGATATTCTTTTATATGTGCCAGGAATCAACCTGTTCGATTTCAGCCTCAAATAACGAGCTTTAACACATTTTTCACGATAATCTGAGTTTCGGCGAATGCTGATTTGTGGCATACCGGCACCCCCAAATTTCTTCCGTTGGTGATCAAACTTTGTGTGGCCGCTTTATCTGACCCGAGGAACTTTCTATGTGATTTCCGGAAAATTTTGTTCCGGGACCCCCGAATCCCGAAAAACCGTGTATTATACACTTCAATTTCAACCGTTCGGAAGGTCGTACCGGACCGTGTTGTTTTTTCTCCCTGTTTTTCAATCACGCGTCCGAGCTCATTTCAGGAATCAACATGTTCGATTTCAGAAATCAACCAGTTCCATTTCAGCCTCAAATAACGAGCTTTAACACATTTTTCACGATAATCCGAGTTTCGCGAATCTTGGTTTGTGGCACACGGCACCGCCAAATGTCTTCCGTTGGTGCTCAAACTTTGCGTGGCCGCTTTATCCGACCCGAGGAACTTTCTATGTGATTTCCGGAGAATTTTGTTACGGAATCCCGAAAAACCGTGTATTATACACTTCAATTTCAGCCGTTCGGAAGGTCGTACCGGACCCTGTTTCTTTTTCTCCCTGTTTTTCAATCACGCATCCGAGCTCATTTCAGGAATCAACCTGTTCGATTTCAGGAATCAACCTGTTCGATTTGAGCCTCAAATCACGAGCTTTAACACATTTTTCACGATAATCCTAGTTTCGGCGAATGCTGATTTGTGGAACACCGGCACCCCCAAATATCTTCTGTTGGTGCTCAAACTTTGCGTGGCCGCTTTATCTGACCCGAGGAACTTTCTATGTGATTTCCGGATAATTTTGTTCCGGGACCCCGGAATCCCGAAAAACAGTGTATTATACACTTCAATTTTAGCCGTTAGGAAGGTCGTACCGGACCCTGTTTCTTTTTCTCCTTGTTTTTCAATCACGTGTCCGAGCTCATTTCAGGAATCAAAATGTTCGATGTCAGCCTCAAATAACGAGCTTTAACACATTTTTCACAATAATCCGAGTTTCGGCGAATGCTGGTTTGTGACACACCGACACCCCCAAATGTCTTCCGTTGGTGCTCAAACTTTGCGTGGCCGCTTTATATGACCCGATGAACTTTCTATGTGATTTCCGGAAAATTTTGTTCTAGGACCCAAATCCCGAAAAACCGTGTATTACACTTCAATTCCAGCCGTTCGGAAGGTCGTACCGGACCCTGTTTCTTTTTCTCCCTGTTTTTCAATCACGCGTCCGAGCTCATTTCAGGAATCAACCTGTTCGATTTCAGAAATCAACCTATTCGATTTGAGGATTCAACCTGTTCGATTTCAGCCTCAAATAACGAGCTTTAACACATTTTTCACGATAATCCAATATTCGGCGAATGCAGGTTTGTGGAACACCGGCACCCCCAAATATCTTCCGTTGGTGCTCAAACTTGCGTGGCCGCTTTATCTGACCCGAGGAACTTTCTATGTGATATCCGGAGAATTTTGTTCCGGGATCCCGGAATCCCGAAAAACAGTTTATTATACATTTCAATTTTGGTAGTTCGGAAGGTAAATCAGGACCCTGTTTCTTTTTCTCCCTGTTTTTCTATCACGCATCCAAGCTCATTTCAGGAATCAACTTTGTTCGATTTGAGGAATCAACTGTTCGATTTCAGCCTCAAATAACGAGCTTTAACACATTTTTCACGATAATCAGGAGTTTGGCGAATCTTTGGTTTATGGTACACCGGCATCCCCAAATGTCTTCCGTTGGTGCTCAAACTTTTCGTACGCTTTATCGACCGAGGAACTTTCTATGTGATTTCGGAGAATTTTGTTTCGGGACCCCGGAATCCCAAAAACCGTGTATTATACACTTCAATTTCAGCCGTTCGGAAGGTAAATCTAGGACCCGTTTCCTTTTCTCCTGTTTTTTAATCACGCGTCCGAGCTCATTTCAGGATTCGCCGAAACTCGGATTATCGTGAAAAATGTGTTAAAGCTCGTTATTTGAGGCCGACATCGAACAGTTGTTGATTCTGAAATGAGCTCGGACGCGTGATTGAAAAACGAGGAGAAAGCGAAACACGGTTGCACGACCTTCGAACGGTGAAATTGAAGTGTATAATACACGGTTTTTCGGGATTCGGGGTCCCGGAACTAAATTCTCGGAAATCACATCGAAAGTTACTCGGGTCGATAAAGCGCCACGCAAAGTTTGAGCACCAACGGAAGACATTTGGGGGTGCCGGTGTGCCACAAACCAAAATTCGCCGAAACTCGGATTATCGTGAAAAATATGTTAAAGCTCGTTATTTGAGGTCGAAATCGAACAGTTAATTCCGAAATGAGCTCGGATGCGTGATTGAAAAACAAGGAGAAAAAGAAACAGTGGTCCAGACGACCTTTCAAACGGTCGAAATTGAAGTGTATAATACACGGTTTTTCGGGATTCCGGGGTCCCGGAACAAAATTCTCCGGAAATCACATAGAAAGTTCCTCGGGTCAGATAAAGCGGCCACGAAAAGTTTGAGCACCAACGGAAGACATTTGGGGATGCCGGTGTACCATAAACCAGCATTCGCCGAAACTTGGATTATCGTGAAAAATGTGATAAATCTCGTTATTTGAGGCTGAAATCGAACAGGTTGATTCCTGAAATTGAACAGGTTGATTTCTGAAATGAGCTCGGACGCGTGATAGAAAAAACAGGAGAAAAAGAAACAGTGGTCCTGACGACCTTCCGAACTACAATTTGAAATTGAAATGTATAATAAACTGTTTTTCGGGATTCCGGGATCCCGGAACAAAATTCTCCGGATATCACATAGAAAGTTCCTCGGGTCAGATAAAGCGGCCACGCAAGTTTGAGCACCAACGGAAGATATTTGGGGGTGCCGGTGTTCCACAAACCTGCATTCGCCGAAACTCAGATTATCGTGAAAAATGTGTTAAAGCTCGTTATTTAAGGCTCAAATTGAACAGGTTGATTTCTGAAATCGAACAGATTGATTCCTGAAATGAGCTCGGATGCGTGATTGAAAAACAGGGAGAAAAAAAAACAGGTCCAGACGACCTTCCGAACTATTTGAAATTGAAGTGTAATACACGGTTTTGGGATTTCGGGGTCCCGGAACAAAATTCTCCGGAAATCACATAGAAAATTCCTCGGGTCAGATAAAGCGGCTGATAGTGGGTTTGTCGCACTCCCCAAATCAAACAAATAACTCAACTAATGTAGTAGGGTAGTCGAGGTCGAACCACAAGGAGATCAAGTTTGAATACTAGTTTTGTCTTACATTATAAGTTAGCTACGTGAATCAAGAAACTGGTTGATATTAAACTAATTAACTAAATTAATAACTACTAAAACAATTAAAGTAAGAAAGCAAGTAATAGAAATGGCAATTCAACAAGAGAAGTGAAAATGAGCAAGAAAAGATTAAGTTGTAAATCAAATGATTAAAGGGCCTAGAACTCGGTTCTCCCACAACGATTCATAATTCCACGTCACGATTCCCTAGGCTAATTTCTCGGGTAGACAAGCAAGGGGGAGATGGCTCTAATTCGCCTACTAACTCCCTCTCGGGCTCATAATAGGACACTAGCTCTACCCACCAACCCCCCTCTCGGGTTCGAAGGTCGGAATCCCTAACTCAACACCCAACTACCCCAAAAACATGCATTTTTCCAAGGTGGTCAAGTAATCGGTCAAGGTCACTAAGCACTCATCGTATTCCGGGTCATCCCACTCCTCCTCTCGGAGGTCGATTTCAAACGCTAGCCTAGAGGTACCCTCCCTTGGTTCTCCCTTTCGGTCTCAACCTAGGTTAGTGATAAGACCAACTTAGGGTACCCAATTTACAACCTAACCAACTCGTTGGTGGACAAGGGTTACAAATTGACACTACCCAAAATCAATCCATAAGCCAAATCATTCCTCTAGACTACCCTTACCAATTTCCCCAAACAATTAACCTTTATGAGAATCAATTAGTGAAATTACTCATGTCGGGTCAAACCGAGTCCTAGTAGAAGACTACTCGCTAATCATGTTTCTAAAGGCAAGAGAAACAATAAAGATGGATACTTTAATCATAAACATGGTGGAAGAACAAATTCTATTACTAATCATGCAAATATCCAACACAAATTATGAAGAAAGACAAATTAAATCGAAGATGGGTGAGAATTGGACTAAAAGACACAACCTTTAACACAAGCAACTCAAAGATTCAATCTTTGACACAAGAAAGTTAAAGACTCAATCTTTGAGAACAACAACAATGGAAAACAAAGAAAAGATGAACAAGAAAGAGATTAAGATCAATTAAAAACAAGAAGTAGTATTCTAACATGAACAACTAAACAAGAATTAAGAGAAAAACAAAATGTAAACAAATGAAATTAAAGAGAGAAATAAGAGTAAAGAATTATACCAAATAACTTTGGGAACTTGAATTGATGGAATGAAAAACTTGGATAAACAAGAGATTGATTAAACTAATTAAGGAATGATTACAAATTTAATTGAAGAAATATTGAGAGGGAAATATTTAGGGTTCTACAAATGTTGAGAGAAAGATGAACTAACTAATCTAATTTATTGTCTAATTTCTAAGATAGTGTGGTGTAATGTGGTAGTGTCCAATGTAGTCTTTTTATACTCCTTATACTAATTACTACTAATAATTATAATAATATTAAAGTAATAATAATACTAAGAATCCTAAGAAGCAAAACAAAAGACGCATCCCCAAAAACAAAACAAAAAGAAGACAAAAAAAAGGAGAACAAAAGGAAAAGGACGGGAAAAGGAGTTCTTTGCCGGTCCACCGGCGGCCGGGGCACCGGCATGGAGCACAAAGCTTCATAAAAGCTCAGTTTTCGATCCCGAGTCCAAAGATGCACGAATTTGATGATGGTAATGGGGGATGTCGCTGCTGCTGGTATCGGGTTCGCCTGAGATGCAACCAAGTCGAAGATGATGATGGCCGAGGGCGGTTGTCATGGTGAAGGGCGGCTGCTACTGTTGTTGGTTTAATGGAGGTGAGCAGGGGAGGTGTAATGGTGGCGTGAATGTTGCAGTGGAGGATGATGGTGATGATGATGAATGGTGTTGATGGCAGGTGAAGTTGGTGAAAATGAAGAGCAACAATGGTGATGCTCGAAAATGGCGTAGGTGATGTCGATGTTGGTGCTCGTTTGTTGTTGTTGATGTCGCAGGTACAGGGGAACGAAAATGGTGAGATTTGTAATGGAGGTTTGGTGTTTAATGGTGAGTCCAACAAAGAACGAGCATTGACCTTGGAAATTGTGATTTTGGTAGAACAAAAGCCAACTTTGACTTTTCTAATCATTTCCATTTCTTTTGATTTAGGCTCTTATTCATTTGGTTTCGGTCAATTTGATCCGTCTTCACTCACTTTATTCGACCCGCTTCTTCTCTTTATGGTACCTACACAATAAAATATTATATTCCAAAAAGTAACATAAATTGACATTAATTAATATAAAGTAACTAATATTCTATTTTATTCTAAAACGACTAAATAAAAATTAATCGAGTGATCAAATAAGAGATAAAATATGGGACGAAAATGAGTAAAATATTGTGTTATCAAACCTCCTCACACTTATCTCTTACTCGTCCTCGAGTAAGCTCATTTAAACTAAATCGAGACCCATAATATAAAAGACTAGATAAAATAATAATATCCGATGAGAGGCAATTAACGGGCCTTCTCCGTCCCTTCAACTCACATTGAAATACAATGAGGTATGTATTCCGATGCAAGGCAAGTGGGGGCTTGCGAAAAATTTTGATACATCCAACATTTAAGCACGAATCAACATATAAGATGCATCACAAAAAGTCAAACCACTTTCCTCATCTAAGCGGCCGTTTTGTTTCAAAAAAAAAAACGAATAAAGAGAGTCATTAGTGGAGGATGTCATCTACGGGTCTTACCAAGGTGTCAACTCCCTAATTCTAGCTCAAGTACCCAACATTGACGACACGAGGTGCCTTAGAAACAAATTCTAGGCGGGAAAGGGGAAGTACTTCGCTATACTCCCAAGAATGACACGACACACGCAAGATTCGACTCCATATCAAACCGTTGACCAAAAGGAGACCAAGGCCCGACTCTCACGGGTTTCACTAGTCACTCAATGATAGAACGGGGTGATTTTTGTGACAAAAAGTAACCAAAATCACTCTCCTAACTCGACTTGCGAAGCATGCCCGCAATCTAATATGGTACTATATCCAATATCCGCAAGAGAAATGTCAAATGATGCACATACAAGAGACAATCGGGTTGTAATGGGGTTCGGGTTCGGTAAAAAGGGATCGGTGCAAGCACCGTTTTATGACATGTGAGGCTATCGGATCGAGTAGTCGCCACATCCAACCAATTCACTAAACTGTACCAATGCAAAAGAATTCTTTCACAAAATATGGCGAGATTGCCATCCCCAAAAATCATTCAATTCTTTACAAAGCAAGACTCGATTTGCAAATTACCAACCCTTTATTTGGCACAAAAATATACATTCTTTTCTTTTTGTTTTTTCATTTCATTTTTCTGTTTTTCTATTTCTTTTTCTTCTTCATTTTTTTTCTTTTTTTTTCTTTTCTTCTTTGATTTTCTTTCTTGCATTTTTCACGACTTGTTCATCTCTTATTAAACAAAAGTAGCCAAAGTTGCATTTCACTCATGTGGCATTAAGATCATACACCTCAAGGTGAGTCAAAATTTCAACCCAAATATACTCCACAAAAGAACCACAATGACGAACTATTCAACCAAGGTGAGTTGTTTATGGGATGTAGTTATTTTGTTGGCAATAGAAACGATAAGGCTTAGGCTCAAAATGGGTTAACAAAAGGAAACAATTGACTCAAGGGCATAACAAAGCTTATTTGGCTATTGTGAGGTTACTTTATTTGAACAAAATTGTCTCAATATGCACACCGACACTTCTACGGTAAGGAATGAGCACCATACTTATGCGTTTTGACATGACATACCACGTAAGGAGAACTACTCTCATGACCTAAACGGGACCGGTTTGATGGACCGGCCATATGGAGGCTCTATCCTCACATTTTAGTAGTTATGTCGAGCCTAGGTCAAGTCTAGGGCCTAATACGGTCTCACAAGGTGGTCGCAACTTGGTTGTTAAGCTAGACTTCCGGGTTTTTGCAAGCAAAAACCCTAACATGTATCATCAAGAGGCACGAGCTATCAAGAGGGAAATGACACGGGCAAAATAAATTATCATCATTGGCAACATATGCCCTCCACATTAAGACCCTCTATCCAAAAATTTACAAACCAGATGCAACGTGTATGGATGCAAACTACACATATGAACAATCTACGTGAATGCGAGTGAACACATATATACATGTCTAATCTAAATGCATACAAGTTCTAGTCCTAACAACACACCAACAACACAATCATATCCAAAACGGTTCCCAAAAGGAACACCCACATCACATATCCCGTCCTCCTCCATGCTTATATATACAAAAAGGAAGGGAAGGATAAAAGAGAAATGATTGGAAGAATTTTACCAAGCGTCTTCTCCGATAATTCATGTGTTGCCTATCAAAATGGTTAGGACGAATGCAATATATATAATATAAACAATGCAATATTTTTGAAATTTTTGAAATTTATAAATTTTTAGGCATTTTTGTATTTTTTCCAAATTAACAAGTATATACAAATATAAACAAATATACACAAGGTGAATATTTTCCTCCCCACACTTAAAATTTACATCGTCCTCGATGGAACGAAATGTAGGGAAGAAATAGGAAAAATAAAAGACATGTTTTTGTATTTTTAAATAATAGAATTTCCTCCCCACACTTATTTATTTACATAATTTCCAATGGAAATAAATGTGTGGAGGAAATTCGGAAATGAAATACATGTTTTTGAAGATTTTTGAAATAAAAATTTCCTCCCCACACTTATTTATTTACCATGTTTCAAAAAGAAACAAATGTGTGGAGGAAATTGAAATTAAATGCATGTTTTTGGTTTTCAAATTTTTTTCAAAGAAAAGAACATGTTTTTGGGTTTTAGAAAATTTTATCAAAAAGAAAAAGAATGCATAAAAAGCTTGGGTTGCCTCCCAAGAAGCGCGGTTTTAAGGAAACCGCCAAACCTACAAGTAGATCCATTAACTAGCCGGGATCCCACAATCTATGGCCAAGGCCACTCATTCCCTTTATCTTGTTAAAGAAGCTCAAATCTTTCCAAATTTCTTGGTTTTGATCATTCTCCTCATCATTTTCAAACTCAACCACATAAAATATTTCCTCCTTCATTGGAGGAGAATGATCAAAACCAACAACTAAGGGACAATCAACAACATAGGAGACTCGATTAGTCACCTTGTCCCTCACTCTTACTTTCTTAACTTTTTCAAACACATGATCCTCAAAGAGATTAAATGACACATCATATTCATTAAATTTATCAAGAAGAGAGGTTTCAAACAATTCACCCATGTAAGCTTTATCAAATATAGGAGCTTCATACTCCTCATCAACAATCATGATCTCAAGCAAAGGGGTAAGAGAAATGAGGTCTAAAGAATCAATGGGTTCAAGGAATTTATCATCAACAAGGAGGAAAACATCAAATTTCTCCAAAATAGGCTCCTCAACACATTCTTTAATCAACTCCTTCTCCACTACCTCATGGTCCACCTCAAAAGATACTCTCTCAAACTCACACAAACCTAATTCCTCAAAACTTTCACTAAGAACATTATTTGGCTCATTCAACCAATCATCATCATCATCATCAAATTTCACCCTCTCCAACTCACAATCATCAACAACATTCACTAAGTACGGTGTAGATTGGAATAAGGGGTGTGAAAGCTCTCTTGGAAAAGGGTTAGATGGTTCACAAGAAGGTTCAAAGGCATGCATATCATCATCAACATCATTCATCACATTCAAATTCACAAGTGGTGGAGATACATAAGAAAGGCAAGCATTAGGGTCATCACCACAAGATTCATAAGACAATGTTAACTCATGCATAGATTCCACATCCATGGGGGAAGGAGGAACATGGTGATCATGAACATAAGGCACATCCATAGGAGAAGAGAAGTCCACATTTCCACTTATAGCATCAAACAAAGAATAATCATTACGTTTAACACTACTTCGTGGTCCTCTCTTAAATGTAGCCCAAATAGAATTCCGATCCTCATCAACACGAGTCATGTTCTCAATTAAATCCTTAGCCTTATGAACACTTAACTTATCAAATGCCCCAACTCCGGATGATATAGTCACAAAATTTTTAAGAGAAGGAAGCAAATTATCAAAGAAAATAAGCATGAATTGGCAAGGTGAAATACCATGGTGGGGACAAGCTCTCAACAAACCCTTAAACCTATCCCAAGTCTCACTCAAAGTCTCAAACTCACCTTGTTGGAAATTATAAATTTCACGTTTCCTAAAGGCGGTTTTAGAGGGAGGGTAAAACTTGTTTAAAAAGGCTTGAGCTAAGTCATCCCAAGTGCAAAAGGTGCTAGAAGGGTGTAAGCGTAACCATCTCTTAGCTTCACCCTTAAGACTAAAGGGAAAAAGTAAGAGTTTAATGGTTTGGTCCGATAATCCCTCCTTCTTAACAAGGTCACAATTTGCCTCAAAAGTCTCTAAATGGTCAATTGCTTCATCACTATCTAAACCACAAAAGACATCTTGCCGAATCAACTCAATAAGACCTATATCAAACTCATAATCAACTTTCACCACCCCAATATTAATAGGTCGGTTAATATGAGTAAGGTTTGGTCTACAATAATCGCGTATGCAAGACATTGCCATGTGTGCTCAAAGAAGTGACAAATAAGAGACAAGTCACAAGAAAACAAGTAATGCGACACTTAAGTAACATGCAACAAGTTTCAAGTAACAAATACGTAGCCTAACAAATCTAAAACTCAACTAATATCAATCCGTTAATCTCCCCGGCAACGGCGCCATTTTGATAGTGGGTTTGTCGCACTCCCCAAATCAAACAAATAACTCAACTAATGTAGTAGGGTAGTCGAGGTCGAACCACAAGGAGATCAAGTTTGAATACTAGTTTTGTCTTACATTATAAGTTAGCTACGTGAATCAAGAAACTGGTTGATATTAAACTAATTAACTAAATTAATAACTACTAAAACAATTAAAGTAAGAAAGCAAGTAATAGAAATGGCAATTCAACAAGAGAAGTGAAAATGAGCAAGAAAAGATTAAGTTGTAAATCAAATGATTAAAGGGCCTAGAACTCGGTTCTCCCACAACGATTCATAATTCCACGTCACGATTCCCTAGGCTAATTTCTCGGGTAGACAAGCAAGGGGGAGATGGCTCTAATTCGCCTACTAACTCCCTCTCGGGCTCATAATAGGACACTAGCTCTACCCACCAACCCCCCTCTCGGGTTCGAAGGTCGGAATCCCTAACTCAACACCCAACTACCCCAAAAACATGCATTTTTCCAAGGTGGTCAAGTAATCGGTCAAGGTCACTAAGCACTCATCGTATTCCGGGTCATCCCACTCCTCCTCTCGGAGGTCGATTTCAAACGCTAGCCTAGAGGTACCCTCCCTTGGTTCTCCCTTTCGGTCTCAACCTAGGTTAGTGATAAGACCAACTTCCGGGTACCCAATTTACAACCTAACCAACTCTCGTTGGTGGACAAGGGTTACAAATTGACACTACCCAAAATCAATCCATAAGCCAAATCATTCCTCTAGACTACCCTTACCAATTTCCCCAAACAATTAACCTTTATGAGAATCAATTAGTGAAATTACTCATGTCGGGTCAAACCGAGTCCTAGTAGAAGACTACTCGCTAATCATGTTTCTAAAGGCAAGAGAAACAATAAAGATGGATACTTTAATCATAAACATGGTGGAAGAACAAATTCTATTACTAATCATGCAAATATCCAACACAAATTATGAAGAAAGACAAATTAAACTGAAGATGGGTGAGAATTGGACTAAAAGACACAACCTTTAACACAAGCAACTCAAAGATTCAATCTTTGACACAAGAAAGTTAAAGACTCAATCTTTGAGAGCAACAACAATGGAAAACAAAGAAAAGATGAACAAGAAAGAGATTAGCATCAATTAAACAACAAGAAGTAGTATTCTAACATGAACAACTAAACAAGAATTAAGAGAAAAACAAAATGTAAACAAATGAAATTAAAGAGAGAAATAAGAGTAAAGAATTATACCAATAATACTTTAACTTGAATTGATGGAATGAAAACTTGGATAAACAAGAGATTGATTAAACTAATTAAGGAATGATTACAAATTTAATTGAAGAAATATTGAGAGGGAAATATTTAGGGTTCTACAAATGTTGAGAGAAAGATGAACTAACTAATCTAATTTATTGTCTAATTTCTAAGATAGTGTGGTGTAATGTGGTAGTGTCCAATGTAGTCTTTTTATACTCCTTATACTAATTACTACTAATAATTATAATAATATTAAAGTAATAATAATACTAAGAATCCTAAGAAGCAAAACAAAAGACGCATCCCCAAAAACAAAACAAAAAGAAGACAAAAAAAAGGAGAACAAAAGGAAAAGGACGGGAAAAGGAGTTCTTTGCCGGTCCACCGGCGGCCGGGGCACCGGCATGGAGCACAAAGCTTCATAAAAGCTCAGTTTTCGATCCCGAGTCCAAAGATGCACGAATTTGATGATGGTAATGGGGGATGTCGCTGCTGCTGGTATCGGGTTCGCCTGAGATGCAACCAAGTCGAAGATGATGATGGCCGAGGGCGGTTGTCATGGTGAAGGGCGGCTGCTACTGTTGTTGGTTTAATGGAGGTGAGCAGGGGAGGTGTAATGGTGGCGTGAATGTTGCAGTGGAGGATGATGGTGATGATGATGAATGGTGTTGATGGCAGGTGAAGTTGGTGAAAATGAAGAGCAACAATGGTGATGCTCGAAAATGGCGTAGGTGATGTCGATGTTGGTGCTCGTTTGTTGTTGTTGATGTCGCAGGTACAGGGGAACGAAAATGGTGAGATTTGTAATGGAGGTTTGGTGTTTAATGGTGAGTCCAACAAAGAACGAGCATTGACCTTGGAAATTGTGATTTTGGTAGAACAAAAGCCAACTTTGACTTTTCTAATCATTTCCATTTCTTTTGATTTAGGCTCTTATTCATTTGGTTTCGGTCAATTTGATCCGTCTTCACTCACTTTATTCGACCCGCTTCTTCTCTTTTATGCATACTCTACACAATAAAATATTATATTCCAAAAAGTAACATAAATTGACATTAATTAATATAAAGTAACTAATATTCTATTTTATTCTAAAACGACTAAATAAAAATTAATCGAGTGATCAAATAAGAGATAAAATATGGGACGAAAATGAGTAAAATATTGTGTTATCAAACCTCCTCACACTTATCTCTTACTCGTCCTCGAGTAAGCTCATTTAAACTAAATCGAGACCCATAATATAAAAGACTAGATAAAATAATAATATCCGATGAGAGGCAATTAACGGGCCTTCTCCGTCCCTTCAACTCACATTGAAATACAATGAGGTATGTATTCCGATGCAAGGCAAGTGGGGGCTTGCGAAAAATTTTGATACATCCAACATTTAAGCACGAATCAACATATAAGATGCATCACAAAAAGTCAAACCACTTTCCTCATCTAAGCGGCCGTTTTGTTTCAAAAAAAAAAACGAATAAAGAGAGTCATTAGTGGAGGATGTCATCTACGGGTCTTACCAAGGTGTCAACTCCCTAATTCTAGCTCAAGTACAGGTTAATTCCTCATCTAACAGGTTGATTCTTGAAATCAAACAGGTTGATTCCTGAAATGAGCTCGGACGCGTGATTGAAAAACAGGGAGAAAAAGAAACAGTGGTCCAGACGACATTCGAACTATTTGAAATTGAAGTGTATAATACACGGTTTTTCGGGATTCCGGGGTCCCGGAACAAAATTCTCCAGAAATCACATCGAAAGTTACTCGGGTCAGATAAAGCGGCCACGCAAAGTTTGACCACCAACGGAAGACATTTGGGGGTGTCGGTGTACCACAAACCAGCATTCGCCGAAACTCGGATTATCGTGAAAAATGTGTTAAAACTCGTTATTTGAGGTTGAAATCGAACAAGTTGATTCGTGAAATGAGCTCGGATGCCTGATTGAAAAACAGGGAGAAAAAAAAACAGGATCCGGTACGACCTTCCGAACGGCTGAAATTGAAGTGTATAATACACGGTTTTTTGGGATTCCGGGGTCCCGGAACAAAATTCTCCGGAAATCACATAGAAAGTTCCTCGGGTCAGATAAAGCGGCCACGGAAATTTTGAGCACCAATGGAAGACATTTGAGGGCGCCGGTGTGCCACAAACAAGCATTCGCCGAAACTCGGATTATCGTGAAAAATGTGTTAAAGCTCGTTATTTCAGGCTGAAATCGAACAGGTTGATTCTTGAAATCAAACAGGTTGATTCCTGAAATGAGCTCGGACGCGTGATTGAAAAACAGGGAGAAAAAGAAACAGGGTCCGGTACGACCTTCCGAACGGCTGAAATTGAAGTGTATAATACACGATTTTTTGGGATTCCGGGGTCCCGGAACAAAATTTTCCGGAAATCACATAGAAAGTTCTCAGGTCAGATAAAGCGGCCACGCTAAGTTTGAGCACCAACGGAAGACATTTGGGGGGGCCGGTGTGCCACAAACCAGCATTCGCCGAAACTCGTATTATCGTGAAAAATGTGTTAAAGCTCGTTATTTGAGGCTGAAATCGAACAGGTTGATTCCTGAAATCGAACAGGTTGATTCCATAAATGTACTCGAACGCGTGATTGAAAAATAGGAAGAAAAAGAATAAGGTTCCGGTACGACCTTCCGAACGGCTGAAATTGAATTGTATAATACACGGTTTTTCGGGATTCCGGGGTCCCGGAACAAAATTCTACGGAAATCATATAGAAAGTTCCTCGGGTCAGATAAAGCGGCCACGCAAAGTTTGAGCACCAACGGAAGATATTTGGGGGTGCGAGTGTGCCACAAACCAGCATTCGCCAAAACTCGGATTATTTTGAAAAATGTGTTAAAGCTCGTTATTTGAGGCTGAAATCGAACAGGTTGATTCCTGAAATGAGCTCGAACGCGTGATTGAAATACAGGGTGAAAAGGTAACAGGGTCCGGTACGACCTTCCGAACGGCTGAAATTGAAGTGTATAATACACGGTTTTTCGGGATTCCGGGGTCCCGGAACAAAATTCCCCGGAAATCACATAGAAAGTTCCTCGGGTCAGATAAAGTGGCCATGCAAAGTTTGAGCACAAACGGAAGACATTTGGGGTGCCGGTGTACCACAAACCATCATTCGCCGAAACTCGGATTATAGTGAAAAATGTGTTAAAGCTCGTTATTTGAGGCTGAAATTGAACAGGTTGATTCCTGAAATCGAGCAGCTTGATTCCTGAAATGAAATCGGCCGCGTGATTGAAAAACAGGGAGAAAAAGAAACAGGGTCCGGTACGACCTTCCGAACGGCTGAAATTGAAGTGTATAATACACGGTTTATCGGGATTCCGGGGTCCCGGAACAAAATTTTCCAAAAATCACATAGAAAGTTCTCGGGTCAGATAAAGCGGCCAGGCAAAGTTGAACACCAACGGAAGACATTTGGGGGTGCCGGTGTTCCACAAACCAGCATTCGCCGAAACTCGGATTATCGTGAAAAATGTGTTAAAGCTCGTTATTTGAGGCTGAAATCGAACAGGTTGATTCCTGAAATAAACTCGAACACGTGATTGAAAAACAGGGCGAAAACGAAACAGGGTCCGATACGACCTTCCGAACGGCTGAAATTGAAGTGTATATTAATACACGGGTTTTCGGGATTCCGGGGTTCCGGATCAAAATTCTCCGGAAATCCCATAGAAAGTTCCTCGGGTCAGATAAAGCGGCCACGCAAAGTTTGAGCACCAACGGAAGACATTTGGGGATGCCGGTGTTCCACAAACCAGCATTCGCCGAAACTCGGATTATCGTGAAAAATGTGTTAAAGCTCGTTATTTGAGGCTGAAATCGAACAGGTTGATTCTTGAGATGAACTCGAACACGTCATTGAAAAACAGGGAGAAAAAGAAACAGGGTCCGGTACGACCTTCCGAACGGCTAAAATTGAAGTGTATAATACACGGTTTTTCGGGATTCCGGGGTCCCTGCACAAAATTCTCCAGAAATCACATAGAAAGTTCCTCGGGTCAGATAAAGCGGCCACGCAAAGTTTGAGCACCAACGGAAGACATTTGGGGGTGCCGGTGTGCCACAAACCAGTATTCGTCGAAACTCGGATTATCGTGAAAAATGTGTTAAAGCTCGTTATTTGAGGCTGAAATCGAACAGGTTGATTCCTGAGATGAACTCGAACACGTCATTGAAAAACAGGGAGAAAAAGAAACAGGGTCCGGTACGACCTTCCGAACGGCTGAAATTGAAGTGTATAATACACGGTTTTTCGGGATTCCGGGATCCCTGCACAAAATTCTCCAGAAATCACATAGAAAGTTCCTCGGGTCAGATAAAGCGGCCACAAAAAGTTTGAGCACCAACGGAAGATATTTGGGGGTGCGAGTGTGCCACAAACCAGCATTCGCCGAAACTCGGATTATCGTGAAAAATGTGTTAAAGCTCGTTATTTAAGGCTGAAATCGAACAGGTTGATTCCTGAAATGACCTCGGATGCGTGATTGAAAAACAGGGTCAGGTACGACCTTCCGAACGGCTGAAATTGAAGTGTATAATTCACGGTTTTTCGGGATTCCGGGGTCCCGGAACAAAATTCTCCGGAAATCACATAGAAAGTTTCTCGGGTTAGATAAAGCGGCCACGCAAAGTTTGAGCACCAACGGAATATATTTGGGGGTGCCGGTGTGCCACAAACCAGCATTCGTCGAAACTCGGATTATCGTGAAAAATGTGTTAAAGCTCGTCATTAGAGGCTGAAATCGAACAGGTTGATTCCTGAAATCGAACATGTTGATTCCTGAAATGAGCTCGGACGCGTGATTGAAAAACAGGGAGAAAAAGAAACAGGGTCCGGTACGACCTTCCGAACGGCTGACATTGAAGTGTATAATACATGGTTTTTTGGGATTCCGGGGTTCCGGAACGAAATTCCCGGAAATCACATAGAAAGTTCCTCGGGTTAGATAAAGCGGCCACGCAAAGTTTGAGCACCAACGGATGATATTTGGGGGTGCCGGTGTGCCACAAACCAGCATTCGCCGAAACTCGGATTATCGTAAAAAATGTGTTAAAGCTCGTTATTTGAGGCTGAAATCGAACAGGTTGATTCCTGAAATCGAACAGGTTGATTCGTGAAATGTACTCGATTGCGTGATTGAAAAATAGGGAGAAAAAGAATAAGGTTCCGGTACGACCTTCCGAACGGCTGAAATTGAAGTGTATAATACACGGTTTTTCGGGATTCCAGGGTCCCGGAACAAAATTCTCCGGAAATCACATAGAAAGTTCCTCGGGTCAGATAAAGCGGCCACGCAAAGTTTGAGCACCAACGGAAGATATTTGGGGGTGCGAGTGTGCCACAAACCAGCATTCGCCGAAATTGGATTATTTTGAAAAATGTGTTAAAACTCGTTATTTGAGGCTGAAATCGAACAGGTTGATTCCTGAAATGAGCTCAGACGCGTGATTGAAAAACAGAGAGAAAAAGAAACAGGGTCCGGTACGACCTTCCGAACGGCTGAAATTGAAGTGTATAGTACACGGTTTTTCGGGATTCCGGGGTCCCGGAACAAAATTCTCCGGAAATCACATAGAAAGTTCCCCGGGTCAGATAAAGCGGTCACGCAAAGTTTGAGCACCAACGGAAGACATTTTGGGGTGCCGGTGTGCCACAAACCAGCATTTGCCGAAACTCGGATTATCGTGAAAAATGTGTTAAAACTCGTTATTTGAGGCTGAAATCGAACAGGTTGATTCCTGAGATGAACTCGAACACGTCATTGAAAAACAGGGAGAAAAAGAAACAGGGTCCGGTACGACCTTCCGAACGGCTGAAATTGAAGTATATAATACACGATTTTTCGGGATTCCGGGGCTCCGGAACAAAATTTTCCGGAAATCACATAGAAAGTTGCTCGGGTCAGATAAAGCGGCCACGCAAAGTTTGAGCACCAACGGAAGACATTTGGGGGTGCCGGTGTGCCACAAACCAGCATTCACCGAAACTCGGATTATGGTGAAAAATGTGTTAAAGCTCGTTATTTGAGGCTGAAATCGAACAGGTTGATTCCTGAAATCGAACAGGTTGATTCCTGAAATGTACTCGAACGCGTGATTGAAAAATAGGGAGAAAAAGAATAAGGTTCCGGTACGACCTTCCGAATGGCTGAAATTGAAGTGTATAATACACGGTTTTTCGGGATTCCAGGGTCCCGGAACAAAATTCTCCGGAAATCACATAGAAAGTTCCTCGGGTCAGATAAAGCGGCCACGCACAGTTTGAGCACCAACGGAAGACATTTGAGGGTGCCGGTGTGCCACAAACCATCATTCGCCGAAACTCGGATTATAGTGAAAAATGTGTTAAAGTTCGTTATTTGAGGCTGAAATCGAACAGGTTGATTCCTGAAATGAACTCGAACACGTGATTGAAAAACAGGGAGAAAAAGAAAAGTGGTCCGATTTCGACCTTCCGAACGGCTGAAATTGAAGTGTATAATACACGGTTTTTCGGGATTCCGGGGTCCCGGAACAAAATTCTCCGGAAATCACATAGAAAGTTCCCCGGGTCAGATAAAGCGGTCACGCAAAGTTTGAGCACCAACGGAAGACATTTTGGGGTGCCGGTGTGCCACAAACCAAAGATTCGCCGAAACTCCTCGGATTATCGTGAAAAATGTGTTAAAGCTCGTTATTTGAGGTGAAATCGAACAAAGTTGATTCTGAAATTGAACAGGTTGATTCCGAAATGAGCTCGGACGCGTGATTGAAAAACAGGGAGAAAAAGAAACAGGTCCCATGACGACCTTCCGAACTTTGAAATGAAGTGTATAATACACGATTTTTCGGGATTCCGGGGTCCCGGAACAAAATTTTCCGGAAATCACATAGAAAGTTCTAGGGTCAGATAAAGCGGCCAGGCAAAGTTGAGCACCAACGGAAGACATTTGTGGGTGCCGGTGTGCCACAAACCAACATTCGCCGAAACTCGGCTTTATCGTGAAAAATGTGTTAAAGCTCATTATTTGAGGCTGAAATCGAACAGGTTGATTCCTGAAATGAACTCGAACACGTGATTAAAAAACAGGGAGAAAAAGAAACAAGGTCCGGTACGACCTTCCGAACGGCTGAAATTGAAGTGTATAATACACGGTTTTTCGCGATTCCGGGGTCCCTGCACAAAATTCTCCGGAAATCACATAGAAAATTTTTCGGGTCAGATAAAGCGGCCACGCAAAGTTTGAGTACCAACGGAAGATATTTGGGAGTGCCGGTGTGCCACAACCCAGCATTCGCCGAAACTCGGATTATCGTGAAAAATGTGTTAAAGCTCGTTATTTGAGGCTGAAATCGAACAGGTTGATTCCTGAAATAGAAAAGGTAGATTCCTGAAATGAGCTCGAACGCGTGATTGAAATACAGGGTGAAAAGGTAACAGGGTCCGGTACGACCTTCCGAACGGCTGAAATTGAAGTGTATAATACACGGTTTTTCGGGATTCCGGGGTCCCGGAACAAAATTCCCCGGAAATCACATAGAAAGTTCCTCGGGTCAGATAAAGTGGCCATGCAAAGTTTGAGCACAAACGGAAGACATTTGGGGTGCCGGTGTACCACAAACCATCATTCGCCGAAACTCGGATTATAGTGAAAAATGTGTTAAAGCTCGTTATTTGAGGCTGAAATTGAACAGGTTGATTCCTGAAATCGAGCAGCTTGATTCCTGAAATGAAATCGCCGCGTGATTGAAAAACAGGAGAAAAAGAAACAGGTCCGATGACGACCTTCCGAACGGTGAAATGAAGTGTATAATACACGGTTTATCGGGATTCCGGGGTCCCGGAACAAAATTTTCCAGAAATCACATAGAAAGTTCTCGGGTCAGATAAAGCGGCCAGGCAAAGTTGAACACCAACGGAAGACATTTGGGGGTGCCGGTGTGCCACAAACCAACATTCGCCGAAACTCAGATTATCGTGAAAAATGTGTTAAAGCTCGTTATTTGAGGCTGAAATCGAACAAGTTGATTCCTGAAATGAACTCGAACACGTGATTAAAAAACAGGGAGAAAAAGAAACAGGGTCCGGTACGACCTTCCGAACGGCTGATATTGAAATGTATAATACACGGTTTGTCGGGATTCCGGGGTCCCGGCACAAAATTCTCCGGAAATCACATAGAAAGTTCTCGGGTCAGATAAAGCGGCCAGGCAAAGTTGAGCACCAACGGAAGACATTTGGGGGTGCCGGTGTGCCACAAACCAGCATTCGCCGAAACTCGTATTATCGTGAAAAATGTGTTAAAGCTCGTTATTTGAGGCTGAAATCGAACGGGTTGATTCCTGAAATAGAAAAGGTTGATTCCTGAAATGAGCTCGGACACATGATTGAAATACAGGGAGAAAAAGAAACAGGGTCCGGTACGACCTTCCGAACGGCTGAAATTGAAGTGTATAATACACGGTTTTCGGGATTCCGGGGTCCCGGAATAAAATTCCCCGGAAATCACATGTAAAGTTCCTCGGCTCAGATAAAGTGGCCATGCAAAGTTTGAGCACCAACGGAATATATTTGGGGGTGCCGGTGTGCCACAAACCATCATTCGCCGAAACTCGGATTATCGTGAAAAATGTGTTAAAGCTCGTTATTTGTGGCTGAAATCGAACAGGTTGATTCCTCAAATCGAAAAGGTTGATTCCTGAAATGAACGCAGACGCGTGATTGAAAAAAAGGGAGAAAAGAAACAGAGTCCGGTACGACCTTCCGAACGGCTGAAATTGAAGTGTATAATACACGGTTTTTCGGGATTCCGGGGTCCCGGAACAAAATTCTCCCAAATCACATAGAAAGTTCCTCGGATTAGATAAAGCGGCCACGCAAAGTTTGAGCACCAACGGAAGATATTTGGGGGTGCCGGTGTGCCACAAACCAGCATTCGTCGAAACTCGGATTATCGTGAAAAATGTGTTAAAGCTCGTTATTAGAGGCTGAAATCGAACAGGTTGATTCCTGAAATGGAACATGTTGATTCATGAAATGAGCTCGGACGCGTGATTGAAAAACAGGGAGAAAAAGAAACAGGGTCCGGTACGACCTTCCGAACGGCTGACATTGAAGTGTATAATACACGGTTTTTTGGGATTCCGGGGTTCCGGAACAAAATTCCCCGGAAATCACATAGAAAGTTCCTCTGGACAGATAAAGTGGCCACGCAAAGTTTGAGCACCAACGGAAGACATTTGGGGGTGCCGATGTGCCACAAACCATCATTCGCCGAAACTCGGGTTATCGTGAAAAATGTGTTAAAGCTTGTTATTTGAGGCTGAAATCGAACAAAGTTGATTCTGAAATGAGCTCGGAAGCGTGATTGAAAAACAGGGAGAAAAAGAAATAGGGTCCGGTACGACCTTCCGAACGGCTGAAATTGAAGTGTATAATACACGGTTTTTCGGGATTTCGGGGTCCCGGAACAAAATTTTCCGGAAATCACATAGAAAGTTCTATGGTCAGATAAAGCGGCCAGGCAAAGTTGAGCACCAACGGAAGATATTTGGGGGTGCCGGTGTGCCACAAACCAACATTCTCCGAAACTCGGCTTTATCGTGAAAAATGTGTTAAAGCTCGTTATTTGAGGCTGAAATCGAACAGGTTGATTCCTGAAATCGAACAGGTTGATTCCTGAAATGTACTCGAACGCGTGATTGAAAAATAGGGAGAAAAAGAATAAGGTTCCGGTACGACCTTCCGAACGGCTGAAATTGAAGTGTATAATACGCGGTTTTTCGGGATTCCAGGGTCCCGGAACAAAATTCTCCGGAAATCACATAGAAAGTTCCTCGGGTCAGATAAAGCGGCCACGCAAAGTTTGAGCACCAACGGAAGATATTTGGGGGTGCGAGTGTGCCACAAAACGGCATACGCCGAAACTCGGATTATTTTGAAAAATGTGTTAAAACTCGTTATTTGAGGCTGAAATCGAACAGGTTGATTCCTGAAATGAGCTCAGACGCGTGATTGAAAAACAGAGAGAAAAAGAAACAGGTCCCGCTACGACCTTCCGAACTTTGAAATTGAAGTGTATAATACACGGTTTTTCGGGATTCCGGGGTCCCTACACAAAATTCTCCGGAAATCACATAGAAAGTTCCTCGGGTCAGATAAAGCGGCCACGCAAAGTTTGAGCACCAACGGAAGACATTTGGGGGTGCCGGTGTGCCACAAACCAAAGATTCACGAAACTCGGATTATGGTGAAAAATGTGTTAAAGCTCGTTATTTGAGGCTGAAATCGAACAAAGTTGATTTCTGAAATCGAACAAAGTTGATTCTGAAATGTACTCGAACGCGTGATTGAAAAATAGGGAGAAAAAGAATAAGGTTAAGACGACCTTCCGAACGGCCGAAATTGAAGTGTATAATACACGGTTTTTCGGGATTCCGTGGTCCCGGAACAAAATTCTCCGGAAATCACATAGAAAGTTCCTCGGGTCGAATAAAGCGGCCACGCAAAGTTTGAGCACCAACGGAAGACATTTGGGGGTGCGAGTGTGCCCAAACCAAAGATTCGCCGAAACTCAGATTATTTTGAAAAATGTGTTAAAACTCGTTATTTGAGGCTGAAATCGAACAGGTTGATTCCTGAAATGAGCTCAGACGCGTGATTGAAAAACAGAGAGAAAAAGAAACAGGGTCCGGTACGACCTTCCGAACGGCTGAAATTGAAGTGTATAATACACGGTTTTTCGGGATTCCGGGGTCCCTGCACAAAATTCTCCGGAAATCACATAGAAAGTTCCTCGGGTCAGATAAAGCGGCCACGCAACGTTTGAGCACCAACGGAAGACATTTGGGGGTGCGGGTGCCCAAACCAAAGATTCGCCGAAACTCGGATTATGGTGAAAAATGTGTTAAAGCTCGTTATTTGAGGCTGAAATCGAACAGGTTGATTCCTGAAATGTACTCGAACGCGTGATTGAAAAATAGGGAGAAAAAGAATAAGGTTCCGGTACGACCTTCCGAACGGCTGAAATTGAAGTGTATAATACACGGTTTTTCGGGATTCCAGGGTCCCGGAACAAAATTCTCCGGAAATCACATAGAAAGTTCCTCGGGTCAGATAAAGCAGCCACGCAAAGTTTGAGCACCAACGGAAGATATTTGGGGGTGCGAGTGTGCCACAAACCAGCATTCGCCGAAACTCGGATTATTTTGAAAAATGTGTTAAAACTCGTTATTTGAGGCTGAAATCGAACAGGTTGATTCCTGAAATGAGCTCAGACGCGTGATTGAAAAACAGAGAGAAAAAGAAACAGGGTCCGGTACGACCTTCCGAACGGCTGAAATTGAAGTGTATAATACACGGTTTTTCGGGATTCCGGGGTCCCTGCACAAAATTCTTCGGAAATCACATAGAAAGTTCCTCGGGTCAGATAAAGCGGCCACGCAAAGTTTGAGCACCAACGGAAGACATTTGGGGGTGCCGGTGTGCCACAAACCAAAGATTCGCGAAACTCGGATTATGGTGAAAAATGTGTTAAAGCTCGTTATTTGAGACCCGAAATCGAACAAGGTTGATTCCGAAATCGAACAGGTTGATTCTCGAAATGTACTCGAATGCGTGATTGAAAAATAGGGAGAAAAAGAATAAGGTTCGAGACGACCTTCCGAACGGCCGAAATTGAAGTGTATAATACACGGTTTTTTTGGGATTCTGGGGTCCCGGAACAAAATTCTCCGGAAATCACATAGAAAGTTCCTCGGGTCAGATAAAGCGGCCACGCACAGTTTGAGCACCAACGGAAGACATTTGAGGGTGCCGGTGTGCCACAAACCATCATTCGCCGAAACTCGGATTATAGTGAAAAATGTGTTAAAGCTCGTTATTTGAGGCTGAAATCGAACAGGTTGATTCCTGAAATGAACTCGAACACGTGATTGAAAAACAAGGAGAAAAAGAAACTGGGTCCGGTACGACCTTCCGAACGGCTGAAATTGAAGTGTATAATACACGGTTTTTCAGGATTCCGGGGTCCCGGAACAAAAATCTCCGGAAATCACATAGAAAGTTCCCCGGGTCAGATAAAGCGGTCACGCAAAGTTTGAGCACCAACGGAAGACATTTGGGGGTGTCGGTGTGCCACAAACCAGCATTCGCCGAAACTCGGATTATCGTGAAAAATGTGTTAAAGCTCGTTATTTGAGGCTGAAATCGAACAGGTTGATTCCTGAAATTGAACAGGTTGATTTCTGAAATAAGCTCGGACGCGTGATTAAAAACGGGGAGAAAAAGAAACAGGGTCCGGTACGACCTTCCGAATGGCTGAAATTGAAGTGTATAATACACGGTTTTTCGGGATTCCGGGGTCCCGGAACAAAATTTTCCGGAAATCACATAGAAAGTTCTAGGGTCAGATAAAGCGGCCAGGCAAAGTTGAGCACCAACGGAAGACATTTGCGGGTGCCGGTGTGCCACAAACCAACATTCGCCGAAACTCGGCTTTATCGTGAAAAATGTGTTAAAGGTCATTATTTGAGGCTGAAATCGAAAAGGTTGATTCCTGAAATGAACGCGGACGCATGATTGAAAAACAGGGAGAAAAGAAACAGGGTCCGGTACAACCTTCCGAACGGCTGAAATTGAAGTGTATAATACACGGTTTTTCGGGATTCCGGGGTCCCGGAACAAAATTCTCCGGAAATCACATGGAAAGTTCCTTGGGCCAGATAAAGCGGCCACGCAAAGTTTGAGCACCAACGGAAGACATTTGGGGTGCCGGTGTGCCACAAACTAGCATTCGCCGAAACTCGGATTATAGTGAAAAATGTGTTAAAGCTCGTTATTAGAGGCTGAAATCGAACAGGTTGATTCCTGAAATCGAACATGTTGATTCCTGAAATGAGTTCGGATGCGTGATTGAAAAACAGGGATAAAAAGAAACAGGGTCCGGTACGACCTTCCGAACGGCTGAAATTGAAGTGTATAATACACGGTTTATCGGGATTCCAGGGTCCCGGAACAAAATTCTCCAGAAATCACATAGAAAGTTCTCGGGTCAGATAAAGCGGCCAGGCAAAGTTGAGCACCAACGGAAGACATTTGGGGGTGCCGGTGTGCCACAAACCAACATTCGCCAAAACTCGGATTATCGTGAAAAATGTGTTAAAGCTCGTTATTTGAGGCTGAAATCGAACAAGTTGATTCCTAAAATGAACTCGAACACGTGATTAAAAAACAGGGAGAAAAAGAAACAGGATCCGGTACGACCTTCCGAACGGCTGAAATTGAAGTGTATAATACACGGTTTTTGGGGATTCCGGGGTCCCGGCACAAAATTCTCCGGAAATCACATAGAAAGTTCCTCGGGTCAGATAAAGCGGCCACGCAAAGGTTGAGCACCAACGGAAGACATTTGGGGGTGCCAGTGTGCCACAAACCAGCATTCGCCGAAACTCGGATTATCGTGAAAAATGTGTTAAAGCTCGTTATTTGAGGCTGAAATCGAACGGGTTGATTCCTGAAATAGAAAAGGTTGATTCCTGAAATGAGCTCGGACACATGATTGAAATACAGGGAGAAAAAGAAACAGAGTCCGGTACGACCTTCCGAACGGCTGAAATTGAAGTGTATAATACACGGTTTTCGGGATTCCGGGGTCCCGGAACAAAATTCCCCGGAAATCACATGTAAAGTTCCTCGGCTCAGATAAAGTGGCCATGCAAAGTTTGAGCACCAACGGAATATATTTAGGGGTGCCGGTGTGCCACAAACCATCATTCGCTGAAACTCGGATTATCGTGAAAAATGTGTTAAAGCTCGTTATTTGTGGCTGAAATCGAACAGGTTGATTTCTCAAATCGAAAAGGTTGATTCCTGAAATGAACGCGGACGCGTGATTGAAAAACAGGGAGAAAAGAAACAGGGTCCGACGACCTTCCGAACTTTGAAATTGAAGTGTATAATACACGGTTTTTCGGGATTCCGGGGTCCCGGAACAAAATTCTCCGAAATCACATATAAAGTTCCTCGGGTTAGATAAAGCGGCCACGCAAAGTTTGAGCACCAACGGAAGATATTTGGGGGTGCCGGTGTGCCACAAACCAGCATTCGTCGAAACTCGGATTATCGTGAAAAATGTGTTAAAGCTCGTTATTAGAGGCTGAAATCGAACAGGTTGATTCCTGAAATGGAACATGTTGATTCATGAAATGAGCTCGGACGCGTGATTGAAAAACAGGGAGAAAAAGAAACAGTGGTCCGAGTACGACCTTCCGAACTACGACATTGAAGTGTATAATACACGGTTTTGGGATTCGGGGTTCCGGAACAAAATTCCCCGGAAATCACATAGAAAGTTCCTCTGGACAGATAAAGTGGCCACGCAAAGTTTGAGCACCAACGGAAGACATTTGGGGGTGCCGATGTGCCACAAACCATCATTCGCCGAAACTCGGGTTATCGTGAAAAATGTGTTAAAGCTTGTTATTTGAGGCTGAAATCGAACAGGTTGATTCCTGAAATGAGCTCGGAAGCGTGATTGAAAAACAGGGAGAAAAAGAAATAGGGTCCGGTACGACCTTCCGAACGGCTGAAATTGAAGTGTATAATACACGGTTTTTCGGGATTTCGGGGTCCCGGAACAAAATTTTCCGGAAATCACATAGAAAGTTCTCGGGTCAGATAAAGCGGCCAGGCAAAGTTGAGCACCAACGGAAGATATTTGGGGGTGCCGGTGTGCCACAAACCAACATTCTCCGAAACTCGGCTTTATCGTGAAAAATGTGTTAAAGCTCGTTATTTGAGGCTGAAATCGAACAGGTTGATTCCCGAAATTAACTCGAATACGTGATTAAAAAACAGGGAGAAAAAGAAACAGGGTCCGGTACGACCTTCCGAACGGCTGAAATTGAAGTGTATAATACACGGTTTTTCGGGATTCCGGGGTCCCTGCACAAATTTCTCCGGAAATCACATAGAAAGTTCCTCGGGTCAGATAAAGCGGCCACGCAAAGTTTGAGCACCAACGGAAGACATTTGGGGGTGCCGGTGTGCCACAAACCAGCATTCGCCGAAACTCGGATTATCGTGAAAAATGTGTTAAAGCTCGTTATTTGAGGCTGAAATCGAACAGGTTGATTCCTGAAATAGAAAAGGTTGATTCCTGAAATGAGCTCGGACGCGTGATTGAAATACAGGGAGAAAAAAAAGTGGTCCGAGACGACCTTCCGAACGGCTGAAATTGAATTGTATAATACACGGTTTTTCGGGATTCCGGGGTCCCGGAACAAAATTCTCCGAAAATCACATAGAAAGTTCCTCGGGTCATATAAAGCGGCCACGCAATGTTTGAGCACCAACGGAAGACATTTGGAGGTGCCGGTGTGCCACAAACCAGCATTCGTCGAAACTCGGATTATCATGAAAAATGTGTTAAAGCTCGTTATTTGATGCTGAAATCGAATAGGTTGATTCCTGAAATAGAACAGGTTGATTCCTGAAATGAGCTTAAACGCGTGATTGAAAAACAAAGAAAAAAAAGAAAAGGTTAGACGACCTTCCGAACGGCTGAAATTGAAGTGTTTAATACACGGTTTTCCGGGATTCCGGGGTCCCGGAATAAAATTCTCAGGAAATCACATATAAAGTTCCTCGGGTCAGATAAAGGGGCCATGCAAATTTTGAGCACCAACGGAAGACAGTTGGGGGTGCCGGTGTGCCACAAACCAGCATTCGCCGAAACTCGGATTATCGTGAAAAATGTGTTAAAGCTCGTTATTTGTGGTTGAAATCAACAGGTCGATTCCTGAAATGAGCTCGGACGCGTGATTGAAAAATAGGGAGAAAAAGAACAGTTTCCGATACGACCTTCCGAACGCCTGAAATTGAAGTGTATAATATATGCTTTTTCGGGATTCCGGGGTCCCGGAATAAAATTCTCCGGAAATCACATAGAAAGTTCCTCGGGTCAGATAAAGCGGCCACGTAAAGTTTGAGCACCAACGGAAGACATTTGGGGGTGCCGGTGTGCCACAAACCAGCATTCGTCGAAACTCGGATTATCGTGAAAAATGTGTTAAAGCTCGTTATTTGAGGCTAAAATCGAGCAGGTTGATTCCCGAAATCAAACAGGTTGATTCCTGAAATGAGCTCGGACGCATGATTGAAAAACAGGGAGAAAAAGAACAGGTTCCGATACGACCTACCGAACGGCTGAAATTGAAGTGTATAATATACGGTTTTTCGAGATTCCGGGGTCCCGGAAAAAAATTCTCCGGAAATCACATAGAAAGTTCATCGGGTCAGATAAAGCGGACACACTAATTTTGATCACCAACGGAAGACATTTGGGGGTGCCGGTGTGCCACAAACCAGCATTCACGAAACTCGGATTATCGTGAAAAATGTGTTAAAGCTCGTAATTTGAGGCTGAAATCGAACAGGTTGATTCCTGAAATCGAACAGGTTGATTCCTGAAATGAGCTCGGGCGCGTGATTGAAAAACAGGGAGAAAAAGAAACAGGTTCCGGTACGACCTTCCGAACGACTGAAATTGAAGTGTATAATATACGGTTTTTCGGGATTCCGGGATCCCGGAATAAAATTCTCCGGAAATCACATAGAAAGCTCCTCGGGTCAGATAAAGCGGCCACGCAAAGTTTGAGAACCAACGGAAGACATTTGGGGGTGCCGGTGTGCCACAAACCAGCATTCGCCGAAACTCGGATTATCGTGAAAAATGTGTTAAAGCTCGTTATTTGAGGCTAAAATCGAGCAGGTTGATTCCCGAAATCAAACAGGTTGATTCCTGAAATGAGCTCGGACGCGTGATTGAAAAACAGGGAGAAAAAGAACAGGTTCCGATACGACCTTCCGAACGGCTGAAACTGAAGTGTATAATACACGGTTTTCCGGGATTCCGGGATCCCGGAATAAAATTCTCCGAAAATCACATAGAAAGTTCCTCGGGTCAGATAAAGCGGCCACGCAAAGTTTGAGCACCAACGGAAGACATTTGGGGGTGCCGATGTGCCACACACCAGCATTCGCCGAAACTCGGTTTATCGTGAAAAATGTGTTAAAGCTCGTTATTTGAGGCTGAAATCGAACAGGTTGATTCCTGAAATAGAACAGGTTGATTCCTGAAATGAGCTCAAACGCGTGATTGAAAACAAATGAGAAAAAGAGGTTCGATACGACCTTCCGAACGGCTGAAATTGAAGTGTATAATATACGGTTTTTCGGGATTCCGGAATAAAATTCTCCGGAAATCACATAGAAAGTTCCTCGGGTCGATAAAGCGGCCACGCAAAGTTTGAGCACCAACGGATGACA